>NC_134478.1:57064854-57114652 GCF_964194025.1 Convolutriloba macropyga
AGGAAGTTTAAAATATTTTAAAATATAAATATAAATATATATATATATATATATATAAATATATAAAAAAAATAAAGTAAATATATATATATATATATATAAATAAAGTAAATGTATATATATATATATATATATATATATAAATATATAAAAAAATAAGTAAATAAATAAATAAGATATTTTATAAATAATATAAATAATAAATAATATAAATAAATAAAATATAAAAGCTGAGAATATATATATATATATATATATATATATATATAATAAAAATTTAAATATATATAAATCTTTCTCAGTGCTCTCTATCTCTCTCTCTATATATTTATATATATATATATATATATATATATATATATATATAATGAAAAGATATATATAAATATATATATATATATATATATATATATATATATATATATAAATCTTTCTCAGCGCTCTCTCTATCTCTCTCTCTCTCTATAAATATATATATATATATATATATATATATATATATATATATATATATATATATATATAATTTCTATCTATCTATCTATCTATATCTTTCTATCTATCTATCTATCTAATATTGGCTGCAATGTTGGTACCACGTAAAAGTTTTCAGACGCAAAAAGAAATGGCTGTAGACACCAAGAAAAAGTAATGCTGCTCATAAAAATATCAGTCTGAAATGTGGTGAATAATTAGAAAAAGGGCAGCTGCGAACAGGCTACTGCATGCCCAATGCTCTTCCGCTGCGATTACGCGAAAACCACAATTATTATTATTATTATTATTATTATTATTATTATTATTATTATTATTATTATTATTATTATTATTATTATTATTATTATTATTATTATTATTATTCAACAAGAATCGTGCTGGAAGAATAGGCAAATTATGGATATAATTTGCAGAACAAAATCAGTAACTTGATGCATTTTTATTTGTTTTGGGGAAAAAATGAACGCAGAAAGTTTTTACAGCATTGCAAAACAAGTTCAGTAACTTGATGCAACAACAAACGTGCTCGAAAAATAGGCAAATTATGGAGAAATTTTGCAAAACAAGTTCAGTAACTTGATGCTATTTTATTTGTCCTGGGGGAAAAATGCACGCAGAAAATTTTTACAGCATTGCAGAACGAGTTCAGTAACTCGATGCAACATGAACCTTGCTCGAAGAATAGTCCAATTATGGAGAAATTTTGCAAAACAAGTTCAGTTACTTGATTTTATATTATTTGTCCTGGGGAAAAATGCACGCAGAAAATTTTTGCAGCATTGCAGAACGAGTTCAGTAACTCGATGCAACATGAACCTTGCTCGAAGAATAGGCAAAATATGGAGAAAATTTGCAAAACAAGTTCAGTAACTTGATGCAACAACAAACGTGCTCGAAAAATAGGCAAATTATGGAGAAATTTTGCAAAACAAGTTCAGTAACTTGATGCTATTTTATTTGTCCTGGGGGAAAAATGCACGCAGAAAGTTTTTACAGCATTGCAGAACGAGTTTAGTAACTCGATGCAACATGAACCTTGCTCGAAGAATAGTCCAATTATGGAGAAATTTTGCAAAACAAGTTCAGTTACTTGATTTTATATTATTTGTCCTGGGGAAAAATGCACGCAGAAAATTTTTACAGCATTGCAGAACGAGTTCAGTAACTCGATGCAACATGAACCTTGCTCGAAGAATAGGCAAAATATGGAGAAAATTTGCAAAACAAGTTCAGTAACTTGATGCTATTTTATTTGTCCTGGGGGAAAAATGCACGCAGAAATTTTTACAGCATTGCAGAACGAGTTCAGTAACTCGATGCAACATGAACCTTGCTCGAAGAATAGTCCAATTATGGAGAAATTTTGCAAAACAAGTTCAGTTACTTGATGCTATATTATTTGTCCTGGGGAAAAATGCACGCAGAAAATTTTTACAGCATTGCAGAACGAGTTCAGTAACTCGATGCAACATGAACCTTGCTCGAAGAATAGGCAAAATATGGAGAAAATTTGCAAAACAAGTTCAGTAACTTGATGCTATTTTATTTGTCCTGGGGGAAAAATGCACGCAGAAAGTTTTTACAGCATTGCAGAACGAGCTCAGTAACTCGATGCAACATGAACCTTGCTCGAAGAATAGTCCAATTACGGAGAAATTTTGCAAACAAGTTCAGTAACTTGATGCTATATTATTTGTCCTGGGGAAAAATGCACGCAGAAATTTTTTACAGCATTGCAGAACGAGTTCAGTAACTCGATGCAACATGAACCTTGCTCGAAGAATAGGCAAACTATGGAGAAAATTAGCAAAAGAAGTTCAGTAACTTGATGCGTTTTCATTTGTATTGGGGAAAAATGCACGCAGAAAATTTTTACAGCATTGCAGAACGAGTTCAGTAACTCGATGCAATATGAACCTTGCTCGAAGAATAGTCCAATTATGGAGAAATTTTGCAAAACAAGTTCAGTTACTTGATGCTATATTATTTGTCCTGGGAAAAATGCACGCAGAAAATTTTTACAGCATTGCAGAACGAGTTCAGTAACTCGATGCAACATGAACCTTGCTCGAAGAATAGGCAAAATATGGAGAAAATTTGCAAAACAAGTTCAGTAACTTGATGCTATTTTATTTGTCCTGGGGGAAAAATGCACGCAGAAAGATTTTACAGCATTGCAGAACGAGCTCAGTAACTCGATGCAACATGAACCTTGCTCGAAGAATAGTCCAATTATGGAGAAATTTTGCAAACAAGTTCAGTAACTTGATGCTATATTATTTGTCCTGGGGAAAAATGCACGCAGAAATTTTTTACAGCATTGCAGAACGAGTTCAGTAACTCGATGCAACATGAACCTTGCTCGAAGAATAGTCCAATTATGGAGAAAATTTGCAAAACAAGTTCAGTAACTTGATGCTATTTTATTTGTCCTGGGGGAAAAATGCACGCAGAAAGTTTTTACAGCATTGCAGAACGAGCTCAGTAACTCGATGCAACATGAACCTTGCTCGAAGAATAGTCCAATTACGGAGAAATTTTGCAAACAAGTTCAGTAACTTGATGCTATATTATTTGTCCTGGGGAAAAATGCACGCAGAAATTTTTTACAGCATTGCAGTACGAGTTCAGTAACTCGATGCAACATGAACCTTGCTCGAAGAATAGGCAAATTATGGAGAAAATTAGCAAAAGAAGTTCAGTAACTTGATGCGTTTTCATTTGTATTGGGGAAAAATGCACGCAGAAAATTTTTACAGCATTGCAGAACGAGTTCAGTAACTCGATGCAACATGAACCTTGCTCGAAGAATAGTCCAATTATGGAGAAATTTTGCAAAACAAGTTCAGTTACTTGATGCTATATTATTTGTCCTGGGGAAAAATGCACGCAGAAAATTTTTACAGCATTGCAGAACGAGTTCAGTAACTCGATGCAACATGGACCTTGCTCGAAGAATAGGCAAAATATGGAGAAAATTTGCAAAACAAGTTCAGTAACTTGATGCTATTTTATTTGTCCTGGGGGAAAAATGCACGCAGAAAGATTTTACAGCATTGCAGAACGAGCTCAGTAACTCGATGCAACATGAACCTTGCTCGAAGAATAGTCCAATTATGGAGAAATTTTGCAAACAAGTTCAGTAACTTGATGCTATATTATTTGTCCTGGGGAAAAATGCACGCAGAAATTTTTTACAGCATTGCAGAACGAGTTCAGTAACTCGATGCAACATGAACCTTGCTCGAAGAATAGTCCAATTATGGAGAAAATTTGCAAAACAAGTTCAGTAACTTGATGCTATATTATTTGTCCTGGGGGAAAATGCACGCAGAAAATTTTTACAGCATTGAAGAACGAGTTCAGTAACTCGATGCAACATGAACCTTGCTCGAAGAATAGTCCAATTATGGAGAAATTTTGCAAAACAAGTTCAGTAACTTGATGCTAAATTATTTGTCCTGGCGAAAAATGCACGCAGAAAATTTTTACAGCATTGCAGAATGAGTTCAGTAACTCGATGCAACATGAACCTTGCTCGAAGAATAGGCAAAAAATGGAGTAAATTTGCAAAACAAGTTCAGTAACTTGATGCTATTTTATTTGTCCTGGGGGAAAAATGCACGCAGAAAGTTTTTACAGCATTGCAGAACGAGTTCAGTAACTCTATGCAACATAAACCTTGCTCGAAGAATAGTCCAATTATGGAGAAATTTTGCAAAACAAGTTCAGTAACTTGATGCTATATTATTTGTCCTGGGGGAAAATGCACGCAGAAAGTTTTTACAGCATTGCAGAACGAGTTCAGTAGCTCTATGCAACATAAACCTTGCTCGAAGAATAGTCCAATTATGGAGAAATTTTGCAAAACAAGTTCAGTAACTTGATGCTAAATTATTTGTCCTGGCGAAAAATGCACGCAGAAAATTTTTACAGCATTGCAGAATGAGTTCAGTAACTCGATGCAACATGAACCTTGCTCGAAGAATAGTCCAATTATGGAGAAATTTTGCAAAACAAGTTCAGTAACTTGATGCTAAATTATTTGTCCTGGCGAAAAATGCACGCGGAAAATTTTTACAGCATTGCAGAATGAGTTCAGTAACTCGATGCAACATGAACCTTGCTCGAAGAATAGGCAAAAAATGGAGTAAATTTGCAAAAAAAGTTCAGTAACTTGATGCTATTTTATTTGTCCTGGGGGAAAAATGCACGCAGAAAGTTTTTACAGCATTGCAGAACGAGTTCAGTAACTCTATGCAACATAAACCTTGCTCGAAGAATAGTCCAATTATGGAGAAATTTTGCAAAACAAGTTCAGTAACTTGATGCTATATTATTTGTCCTGGGGGAAAATGCACGCAGAAAATTTTTACAGCATTGCAGAACGAGTTCAGTAACTCGATGCAACATGAACCTTGCTCGAAGAATAGGCAAAATATGTAGAAAATTTGCAAAACAAGTTCAGTAACTGGATGCTATTTTATTTGTCCTGGGGGAAAAATGCACGCAGAAAGTTTTTACAGCATTGCAGAACGAGTTCAGTAACTCGATGCAACATGAACCTTGCTCGAAGAATAGTCCAATTATGGAGAAATTTTGCAAAACAAGTTCAGTACCTTGATGCTATATTATTTGTCCTGGGGGAAAATGCACGCAGAAAATTTTTACAGCATCGCAGAACGAGTTCAGTAACTCGATGCAACATGAACCTTGCTCTAAGAATAGGCAAAATATGGAGAAAATTTGCAAAACAAGTTTAGTAACTTAATGCTATTTTATTTGTCCTGGGGGAAAAATGCACGCAGAAAGTTTTTACAGCATTGCAGAACGAGTTCAGTAACTCGATGCAACATGAACCTTGCTCGAAGAATAGGCAAAATATGGAGAAAATTTGCAAAACAAGTTCAGTAACTTGATGCTATTTTATTTGTCCTGGGGAAAAATGCACGCAGAAAGTTTTTACAGCATTGCAGAACGAGTTCAGTAGCTCGATGCAACATGAACTTTGCTCGAAGAATAGGCAAAATATGGAGAAAAATTGCAAAACAAGTTCAGTAACTTGATGCTATTTTATATGTCCTGGGGAAAAATGCACGCAGAAAGTTTTTACAGCATTGCAGAACGAGTTCAGTAGCTCGATGCAACATGAACTTTGCTCGAAGAATAGTCCAATTATGGAGAAATTTTGCAAAACAAGTTCAGTAACTTGATGCTATTTTGTTTGTGCTGTGGAAAAATGCACGCAGAAAGTTTTTACAGCATTGCAGAACGAGTTCAGTAACTCGATGCAACATGAGTCTTGCTCGAAGAATAGGCAAAATATGGAGAAAATTTGCAAAACAAGTTCAGTAACTTGATGCTATTTTATTTGTCCTGGGGAAAAATGCACGCAGAAAGTTTTTACAGAATTGCAGAACGAGTTCAGTAGCTCGATGCAACATGAAATTTGCTCGAAGAATAGTCCAATTATGGAGAAATTTTGCAAAACAAGTTCAGTAACTTGATGCTATTTTATTTGTGCTGGGGAAAAATGCACGCAGAAAGTGTTTACAGCATTGCAGAACGAGTTCAGTAACTCAATGCAACATGAACCTTGCTCGAAGAATAGGCAAAATATGGAGAAATTTTGCAAAACAAGTTCAGTAACTTGATGCTATTTTATTTGTGCTGGGGAAAAATGCACGCAGAAAGTTTTTACAGCATTGCAGAACGAGTTCAGTAACTCGATGCAACATGAACCTTGCTCGAAGAATAGGCAAAATATGGAGAAAATTTGCAAAACAAGTTCATTAACTTGATGCTATTTTATTTCTCCTGGGAAAAATGCACGCAGAAGGTTTTTTCAGCATTGCAGAACGAGTTCAGTAACTCGATGCAACGTGAACCATGCCCGAAGAATAGGCAAATTATGGAGAAAATTTGCAAAACAAGTTCAGTAACTTGATGCGTTTTCATTTGTCTTGGGAAAAAATGTACGCAGTAAGTTTTTACAGCATTGCAGAACGAGTTCAGCAACTCGATGCAACATGAACCTTGCTCGAAGAATAGTCCAATTATGGAGAAATTTTGCAAAACAAGTTCAGTAACTTGATGCTATATTATTTGTCCTGGGGGAAAATGCACGCAGAAAATTTTTACAGCATTGCAGAACGAGTTCAGTAACTCGATGCAACATGAACCTTGCTCGAAGAATAGGCAAAATATGGAGAAAATTTGCAAAACAAGTTCAGAAACTTGCTGCGTTTTCATTTGTCTTGGGAAAAAATGAACGCAGTAAGTTTTTACAGCATTGCAGAACGAGTTCAGCAACTCGATGCAACATGAACCTTGCTCGAGGAATAGTCCAATTATGGAGAAATTTTGCAAAACAAGTTCAGTAACTTGATGCTATTTTATTTGTGCTGTGGAAAAATGCACGCAGAAAGTTTTTTCAGCATTGCAGAACGAGTTCAGTAACTCGATGCAACGTGAACCATGCCCGAAGAATAGGCAAATTATGGAGAAAATTTGCAAAACAAGTTCAGTAACTTGATGCGTTTTCATTTGTCTTGGGAAAAAATGTACGCAGTAAGTTTTTACAGCATTGCAGAACGAGTTCAGCAACTCGATGCAACATGAACCTTGCTCGAAGAATAGTCCAATTATGGAGAAATTTTGCAAAACAAGTTCAGTAACTTGATGCTATATTATTTGTCCTGGGGGAAAATGCACGCAGAAAATTTTTACAGCATTGCAGAACGAGTTCAGTAACTCGATGCAACATGAACCTTGCTCGAAGAATAGGCAAAATATGGAGAAAATTTGCAAAACAAGTTCAGAAACTTGCTGCGTTTTCATTTGTCTTGGGAAAAAATGAACGCAGTAAGTTTTTACAGCATTGCAGAACGAGTTCAGCAACTCGATGCAACATGAACCTTGCTCGAGGAATAGTCCAATTATGGAGAAATTTTGCAAAACAAGTTCAGTAACTTGATGCTATTTTATTTGTGCTGTGGAAAAATGCACGCAGAAAGTTTTTTCAGCATTGCAGAACGAGTTCAGTAACTCGATGCAACGTGAACCATGCCCGAAGAATAGGCAAATTATGGAGAAAATTTGCAAAACAAGTTCAGTAACTTGATGCGTTTTCATTTGTCTTGGGAAAAAATGAACGCAGTAAGTTTTTACAGCATTGCAGAACGAGTTCAGCAACTCGATGCAACATGAACCTTGCTCGAAGAATAGTCCAATTATGGAGAAATTTTGCAAAACAAGTTCAGTAACTTGATGCTATATTATTTGTCCTGGGGGAAAATGCACGCAGAAAATTTTTACAGCATTGCAGAACGAGTTCAGAAACTCGATGCAACATGAACCTTGCTCGAAGAATAGGCAAAATATGGAGAAAATTTGCAAAACAAGTTCAGTAACTTGCTGCGTTTTCATTTGTCTTGGGAAAAAATGAACGCAGTAAGTTTTTACAGCATTGCAGAACAAGTTCAGCAACTCGATGCAACATGAACCTTGCTCGAGGAATAGTCCAATTATGGAGAAATTTTGCAAAACAAGTTCAGTAACTTGATGCTATATTATTTGTCCTGGGAGAAAATGCACGCAGAAAATTTTTACAGCATTGCAGAACGAGTTCAGTAACTCGATGCAACATGAACCTTGCTCGAAGAATAGGCAAAATATGGAGAAATTTTGCAAAACAAGTTCAGTAACTTGATGCGTTTTCATTTGTCTTGGGAAAAAATGAACGCAGTAAGTTCTTACAGCATTGCAGAACGAGTTCAGCAACTCGATGCAACATAAACCTTGCTCGAAGAAAAGGCAAATTATGGAGAAATTTTGCAAAACAAGTTCAGTAACTTGATGCTATTTTATTTGTGCTGGGGGAAAAAGCACGCAGAAAGTTTTAACAGCATTGCAGAACGAGTTCAGTAACTCGATGCAACATGAACCTTGCTCGAAGAGTAGGCAAAATATGGAGAAAATTTGCAAAACAAGTTCAGTAACTTGATGCGTTTTCATTTGTCTTGGGAAAAAATGAACGCATTAAGTTTTTACAGCATTGCAGAACGAGTTCAGCAACTCGATGCAACATGAACCTTGCTCGAGGAATAGTCCAATTATGGAGAAATTTTGCAAAACAAGTTCAGTAACTTGATGCTATATTATTTGTCCTGGGGAAAAATGCACGCAGAAAGTTTTTACAGCATTGCAGAACGAGTTCAGTAACTCGATGCAACATGAACCTTGCTCGAAGAGTAGGCAAAATATGGAGAAAATTTGCAAAACAAGTTCAGTAACTTGATGCGTTTTCATTTGTCTTGGGAAAAAATGAACGCATTAAGTTTTTACAGCATTGCAGAACGAGTTCAGCAACTCGATGCAACATGAACCTTGCTCGAGGAATAGTCCAATTATGGAGAAATTTTGCAAAACAAGTTCAGTAACTTGATGCTATATTATTTGTCCTGGGGAAAAATGCACGCAGAAAATTTTTACAGCATTGCAGAACGAGTTCAGTAACTCGATGCAACATTAACCTTGCTCGAAGAATAGACAAAATATGGAGAAAATTTGCAAAACAAGTTCAGTAACTTGATGCTATTTTATTTCTCCTGGGAAAAAATGCACGCAGAAAGTTTTTTCAGCATTGCAGAACGAGTTCAGTAACTCGATGAAACGTGAACCATGCCCGAAGAATAGGCAAATTATGGAGAAAATTTGCAAAACAAGTTCAGTAACTTGATGCGTTTTCATTTGTCTTGCGAAAAAATGAACGCAGTAAGTTTTTACAGCATTGCCGAACGAGTTCAGCAACTCGATGCAACATGAACCTTGCTCGAAGAATAGTCCAATTATGGAGAAATTTTGCAAAACAAGTTCACTAACTTGATGCTATTTTATTTTTCCTGGGGGAAAATGCACGCAGAAAATTTTTACAGCATTGCAGAACGAGTTCAGTAACTCGATGCAACATGAACCTTGCTCGAAGAATAGGCAAAATATGGAGAAAATTTGCAAAACAAGTTCAGTAACTTGATGCGTTTTCATTTGTCTCGGGAAAAAATGAACGCAGTAAGTTTTTACAGCATTGCAGAACGAGTTCAGCAACTCGATGCAACATAAACCTTGCTCGAAGAAAAGGCAAATTATGGAGAAATTTTGCAATACAAGTTCAGTTACATGATGCTATTTTATTTGTGCTGGGGGAAAAAGCAGGCAGAAAGTTTTTACAGCATTGCAGAACGAGCTCAGTAACTCGATGCAACAGGAACCTTGCTCGAAGAGTAGGCAAAATATGGAGAAAATTTGCAAAACAAGTTCAGTAACTTGATGCGTTTTCATTTGTCTTGGGAAAAAATGAACGCAGTAAGTTTTTACAGCATTGCAGAACGAGTTCAGCAACTCGATGCAACATAAACCTTGCTCGAAGAAAAGGCAAATTATGGAGAAATTTTCAAAACAAGTTCAGTAACTTGATGCGTTTTCATTTGTCTTGGGAAAAAATGAACGCAGTAAGTTTTTACAGCATTGCAGAACGAGTTCAGCAACTCGATGCAACATGAACCTTGCTCGAAGAATAGTCCAATTATGGAGAAATTTTGCAAAACAAGTTCAGTAACTTGATGCTATTTTATTTCTCCTGGGAAAAAATGCACGCAGAAAGTTTTTTCAGCATTGCAGAACGAGTTCAGTAACTCGATGAATTGTGAACCTTGCCCGAAGAATAGGCAAATTATGGAGAAAATTTGCAAAACAAGTTCAGTAACTTGATGCGTTTTCATTTGTCTTGGGAAAAAATGAACGCAGTAAGTTTTTACAGCATTGCCGAACGAGTTCAGCAACTCGATGCAACATGAACCTTGCTCGAAGAATAGTCCAATTATGGAGAAAATTTGCAAAACAAGTTCAGTAACTTGATGCTATATTATTTGTCCTGGGGGAAAATGCACGCAGAAAATTTTTACAGCATTGAAGAACGAGTTCAGTAACTCGATGCAACATGAACCTTGCTCGAAGAATAGGCAAAATATGGAGAAAATTTGCAAAACAAGTTCAGTAACTTGATGCCTTTTCATTTGTCTCGGGAAAAAATGAACGCAGTAAGTTTTTACAGCATTGCAGAACGAGTTCGGCAACTCGATGCAACATAAACCTTGCTCGAAGAAAAGGCAAATTATGGAGAAATTTTGCAATACAAGTTCAGTTACATGATGCTATTTTATTTGTGCTGGGGGAAAAAGCAGGCAGAAAGTTTTTACAGCATTGCAGAACGAGCTCAGTAACTCGATGCAACAGGAACCTTGATCGAAGAGTAGGCAAAATATGGAGAAAATTTGCAAAACAAGTTCAGTAACTTGATGCGTTTTCATTTGTCTTGGGAAAAAATGAACGCAGTAAGTTTTTACAGCATTGCAGAACGAGTTCAGCAACTCGATGCAACATAAACCTTGCTCGAAGAAAAGGCAAATTATGGAGAAATTTTGCAAAACAAGTTCAGTAACTTGATGCGTTTTCATTTGTCTTGGGAAAAAATGAACGCAGTAAGTTTTTACAGCATTGCAGAACGAGTTCAGCAACTCGATGCAACATGAACCTTGCTGGAGGAATAGTCCAATTAATGAGAAATTTTGCAAAACAAGTTCAGTAACTTGATGCTATATTATTTGTCCTGGGGGAAAATGCACGCAGAAAATTTTTACAGCATTGCAGAACGAGTTCAGTAACTCGATGCAAAATGAACCTTGCTCGAAGAATAGGCAAAATATGGAGAAAATTTGCAAAACAAGTTCAGTAACTTGATGCGTGTTCGTTTGTCTTGGGAAAAAATGAACGCAGTAAGTTTTTACAGCATTGCAGAAAGAGTTCAGCAACTCGATGCAACATAAACCTTGCTCGAAGAAAAGGCAAATTATGGAGAAAATTTGCAAAACAAGTTCAGTAACTTGATGCTATTTTATTTGTGCTGGGGGAAAAAGCACGCAGAAAGTTTTTACAGCATTGCAGAACGAGCTCAGTAACTCGATGCAACATGAACCTTGCTCGAAGAGTAGGCAAAATATGGAGAAAATTTGCAAAACAAGTTCAGTAACTTGATGCGTTTTCATTTGTCTTGGGAAAAAATGAACGCAGTAAGTTTTTACAGCATTGCAGAACGAGTTCAGCAACTCGATGCAACATGAACCTTGCTCGAGGAATAGTCCAATTATGGAGAAATTTTGCAAAACAAGTTCAGTAACTTGATGCTATATTATTTGTCCTGCGGAAAAATGCACGCAGAAAATTTTTACAGCATTGCAGAACGAGTTCAGTAACTCGATGCAACATGAACCTTGCTCGAAGAATAGGCAAATTGTGGAGAAATTTTGCAAAACAAGTCCAGTAACTTGATGCGTATTTTTTTTTCCTGGGAAAGAACACAGACCCTTACACTGCTCTTGAAAAATAAAGAATCAAACAAAACATTAACTGGTTCTCTGAAGTAAAAAAGAACAACGATAGAACAACGAGATTGATTTAAATTCTCAGAAGTATTTAGTTTCACAAGTCTTATCATACAAAGGTTCGTGTTATGAATGCTCAAATTTTGAGTTCAGTTTGACGATAAAATATTCATTCAAAGTTTCGGGCGTCTCGCCAGAAAAGTCGGCAAGGAAAAACACTTTGACAAGAGATTCAATGGCAACGGCTTCTTCATTCGGAGTCCAACTTACACGGTAGAAATATCCTTTGATAGGGCCTATTTTTTCTTTTACTGTTAACAACTTCAAATAGGCCAAAATTTTGTTGTCCGACGTCGACTCTTTTAACTCAAAAAAGAATTGAATCTGTCCGAAATATTGGCAACCACCTTTTTTGAATGCAACATAGCAGTTTCCGTGCTTAGACCTTTTGAACGATATTGAATCGAAATATACATTGTTGAAGACTTGTCGATTGTAAAACGTCGCCTTGGGGTATCGCATTTGCGCTTTCCTGAGCGCTTCTGTCTCCAAAAAATCTTCGCTAAAATTCTCATTAGTTGTATCAGAAATTCCGGATAGTTTAAAAAAAAATTGAGCGCAAGTTTGGGTCACGAATTTCAGTATCCGCAAGTTTGTGGCGTTGTAGCACTCTACGGCAGATAACTTCGCACTCTGAGTGAGATCCGCTGTATACATCACTGAGAGTTCTATTGGCTGCTTCAAAACTCATTGCTGAGTAGCAGTAAAGCGGGCCGAATCGAGCTACCTGATCAGCAAGGTGCCGCAAGCAGTGCACGTTGATAGTCTCGATGCGCTCATTTCCATCATGAATTGAAACAATGTCCTGGCAAAAGTTATTGAGAAATTTCTCCGCCATTTTTACGTTTGAAACGTAGCTCGATTCAAAAATAAGCCGAACACCAAAGACTAAATTGTTCAAATGTGATAATAGTTCTGATGTTAAACGATTCAAAAACAAAATTGGACTGAGATAGAAAAGCCAATTGAACAATTCATTCGCCTTAAATTGGGAAATTTCGTCTAAAGGGCGGATTTTTCTCGAGTATGCAATCATTTCTCGTGGACAGCGTAAACCCGCAATTGTAATGTTAATTTTAATTTTTTCCTCCGCAGAGAGTTTTTTGAAGCATAACTTTAGTAAGTCATTGAAAACACCTATAAGGACGCAGTGCATATAGTCGACTGGCGCTGTTAGTGGTAACCCTTCTATCAAAACTGAAAAAGGGCTCCTACCCTTGACGCCAACTACATTTACTAGCTTGCCAGCTTCAAAATTTTCTGCCAATTCCACAAACTCATCGTTAAGACTTGGATCGCGGATTTTTCCTATTTGATCAAATGGATAGTAGGCATGGGTTATTCCAATAGTTTTTCCTTGAGCAGTACAGTAGTGGCATCCATAGTATCCGTTAAATTTAAACATCTTAAGCATATGGCTTTTGGCGCCTAAGTCTGATACAAGAAGTATAAATTTAAAATTAACTTGGATTGTTTCACCATCATCGCAATTTAAAGGCACACCTGAGATAATCTCACTTTTTAACAGAGGAACTAACTCATTCCAATGAGGATGGTTATCACCAACATAGAGCGCTGCTAAAACAATGTTGTTTCGTGACATTCTTAGTTTAGGTGGTAAATTGGCAATCTGAACCCAAACTGGCCAAAGTTCTTTCTTGAAAGTAGATTTCTTGATATTTACTCCATCGGAAGAAAGAAGAAGACTAATATAAAGAGGTCTTTGAGTTTTCTCGATAAAAGGGCAGAGTTCCGCGTTGAAATCAGAATATACTTTTTGTCTACGCTCCTCAGTGTAAGAAAAAATTGAGGCTAAATGACGCTGAACAACGTTTCGTAACTGATAGCGAAAATTGAACACACAAAAAGAATGATTTGATGAATTACACAAGAAGGACATTTCTTCTTCAAAAGTTTTTTTTATTTTCTTAATGTGAGAATAGGCAGAAGGAAACTTGTTGTCTTGAGGTAGCAAAACTTTTATGAGCGAATGAACAGCTGTTGAGCATTCATCTGAAAAGTTGAATCGAGAGCATAGCATATCGATAAGTACAGTAGCGTCGTCAACAGATATTTGACTGCCCTCAAACAACATGTCAGAAAAATGATTTAAAGAACTGTCAGAACTAATTGCTTCGCTCGGAGAACTTCCTAG
The DNA here is from genome assembly GCF_964194025.1 of Convolutriloba macropyga. Lineage (NCBI taxonomy): Eukaryota > Metazoa > Xenacoelomorpha > Acoela > Convolutidae > Convolutriloba > Convolutriloba macropyga. The sequence goes on from NC_134478.1 coordinate 57,079,006, forward strand.
CGAGACTTTTCGAGCCTGGGACGCCCGAGTTGACGTCTCCTCGTTACCACTTGGAACTACCGCTAGAGTTTTTTCATTATACGAATCATTTTTCTCAGCCTCAGAGTCCGATGTTGAAGCAAATTCAGAGCCCGATGTACTTAATTCAAGAGATGAATCCTCATCCGAATCAGACCCAAAAATAGAATTATAGCCAGACTGAAGATATTGGCTTGTCGTCCTCTGACTTATTTGATTAGAGAAATAGGCATAAGAAACCGGCGAACCAACGTCACTTTGCGGACTGCTAGCAACTTCGTTGAACAGCTCAATAAGTTCTCTACCTCTGAGTCGTTTTCGTTTTGGAAGCTCAAACGTAGAACTGATTATTGGACTGATTCGTTCGAGCTCCTCAATCACGTTTTCGATAACATCTTCTAAACAATCTTGAAGGAGCAGATCAAACAAAAAACTGTTCTCAATGTCCTCTTTTCTCTTTAAATCACATGTTCTACATCTACAAGCGTTGGCCTCAAAGAATTCGGGTCCATATTATACGAATAATTCATCGCCTGGGTTCACCCGTCGTCTCACGCGCAGCTGTACAATACCAGAGTCACTGGAATAATCGTACTCGCAATTGGGTTCGCAATCCGAGTTAAGAAAACGAAGTGGTCCCAAAAGAAGCAACGTTTCTCCTGTACGTTCTGACGACATAACGGAAAGATCGGTAACAATGTTTTTAGCTACTGGTGCAAGAAAACCGATAGGGTTTCTCCTCAGCACAGTCGATGGCATAAGTACTTTGTTGTCAGAATAAATTAACTTATACCCTCCAAAAGAGTCATACTTTATTTGAAATCTTGGATACAGGTTTTTGTAGGCCGCACACACAGTATCAAAAGTTTCCCTCCACTTAATATCTCGACTTAATTTTCTTTGAAAAATGACTGCATTCATTGGTTCTATGGTTCTCATAGCGGGGCGTTCAGACGTCTGCACTAAACTCTCAACGGCAAAGAAGTCGCATTGAGCTACAGTATACGAATCAATGTTTTTAGGAAGCATTTTTTTTACCTGAAAAATTTTCAAACATTGAAAGCTTTAGCAGTAACAAAGAAAGAGAACTTATTGATTCAATGTTTAAGAAAACAACTTAAAAAACGAACCAACTAACGATCAAAAATTGAAACAGCCTCCTGGTGTTCTCAACAAAACCAAACTTGGCTACCATGACTTTTAGATTTCCTAAGCTTCAATCGCTTCTAATTTGGTAACAAAAATCACTCCGGAATGAGAGCAATTGAGATCACTCAAAAAAAGATGGGAAAAAAGTCAATTGAAATAACGAAACTTTAATCATCTTCACAACTTCTGTGAGAACAAATCGAGCTGCACACAACAAAAAAGCAAAACATTAAGAATACATGAGTTATTCCTTTTCCCTATGAAAAAAACTGAACGTTAAAGAAGCATATAAAGTAGTACCAATAAGCAAGCTTATAAAACAGTTATGATGAGTTAGTACGCTTAGCAGTCTGCTTCAAAGATCAATTTTTTCGATCAAATCAGTTTTTCTATTGAAACTCGTTCTGTTCGTATTCGCTGTCCCCATTAACATTGTCCTGCACAATGTTCTCACTCATTTCTGAGTGACCAACAACGTTGAGAACAGTCGAAGGATTCTGCTCACGCAATTCACTGCTCCGGCGTTCGCACGACTTTATCTCATTTCTTCTATTATTAAGGCTAGTTTTGGCCAGTTCATACATGTGCAGCCACTTGTCCTCATACTTCAAGCGGAAGAGGTCTAAACACAATAAAAAACTTCGCAATGTCAGCAGACAGATTCCTTTCAAACCTCGTCATTTCTTTTTCAAGAAAGCAATAACTTTGTAACAGAAAATTCGATTAGATTTTAATAACCAAGAAAGAGGGGAAATATCAAAGGTCAAAAAATTAGGTTAATAAAAATATTGAATAATAAAAAATTCGTTAGTTTCGTACCTTTGAGAATTTCTTTTCTTGTTGGCGAAAAATCTGTTCGCAACACTGCTCCTTGTTTCTGCTTCATTTTTGGCGACAACATATGACTTTTTAACTCTTCTGTGGTCCACAACTCTTTACACGCATTTCGTCCAATTAATTGGGGCGATGAACCCACAACTTGTGCTAGATCTTCGCCTTTTCCAGGACCTTTTGGAATTAAGAGCAAGGACGTTGCTCCCATCGGGAAACTTTTGGCTGCAGGCAAGAGTACTCCCAGTTTCGATATTTCAGCGGTCTAACAACATCAATTAAAAAAGAGTGAAGGAGCCCGACAAAAATACACTGTGCAAAAAACAATGCTAACCCATAAAGCAATTACAAATTGAAACAAAAAAACGAGAAAACCTCACTCACCAGTTGCTTCACTGCGTTTGTTGAAATTTGTATTTCTCTGTAATTCCTGTTTGAGAGGGCTTTAAGTTCGGGTCTCAGATCATTCATGCAGTTTATTATAAGCATTGCTGCCTCCATAATTTTATCCGCCGCTGCTTTCATTAACTCGGATGCTTCACGATCAACTTTTTTGACTTTAAGATGTGCTACATCATCAGGACTCAGCGCTTTGCTTCTTTTGAGCTTTTTCACATTTCCTGGGGTTGACGAAAACGGCCTGTCCCAATGTTCATGTCTTGCTGCAGGAGGCTCTGATTCTTGCGCGATTGTTTTCTACAATACAGGAAACTTTTTCAGAAGGTTTTTCAGAGGGACAATTTTAGTTGAAAAATGCTTACAATTTAAAACTCAAGGAGGTTCTACTTCTTGCGCAATTATTTTCTACAATACAAGAAACTTTTTCAATAAGGTTTTTTTCTGCTGGAAAATTTTAGTTGAAAAGGCTTATAAATTAAAATTCAAAACCTCATTCTCATTGTTGTTGGTAGCGATAGCACTGCAGTTTGGCCCATCACTTTTGTTTTGCATATCGATGAATGTTTTTGAAACATCTTGTGGATCAAGTAAAACGAAAGGTGCGCAAACAGGATTGTTTTCATCGCCATCCATATTAATTGAATTGGCTGCAATTTCACGTCCTACGGTTGTAGAGCACGGCAGCTCCAATTTCTTTCGAGCATTTTGTGATCCAGAATCTGCGTTCAGAAGCAAATGATCCACGTCCTCGTGGACGGTCAAATCGGGGTCACAGTTAGGTACAACTGGAAAAAAACTCGTGTTCCCCTCGCTGTCTACTAGTTGTGCACAAGCCTTAGTGGACCACATTTCACAGAAGTCTTCATGTCCCTCCTGAAGGACGCGGGCAGTCCAAATATAGGATTTGGTTCGTGGATTTTTTTTAATCCACTTTACGTCAATCGGGTCCATGATCTAACAAAAGACTTTATTATATCAAAGCAAAAACAATCATTGATGAGCAATTTTGGAATATAAATACACTAACTTTAACATGAAGGCGCTCTAAGAGTTCAAGACATATGCTGGAGCTCAATGACGCCACTACTCCGCAAGAGTTGTCTTCTTGAAAGTGTAGCAACCAGTACTTATTTTTCAGTTGTTCTTTTGCATGTTCTTTGGCATCCGATACAAGTTTCCTACTGTTGGCACCCATTCCACGGTTTTCACGAAGCATGACTTTAGATTTCACAGCCTTAAATGGAAAAAAGAAGAAATTTACTAAAAGCATCAAAAAGCAGGATGTAGACAAACAGTTGCTAATAAAAGTGACAAACAGTTGCTAAAAAAAGCGAAGCATAGAAAACACTTTCCTTCGAGTCGCAAAACCCAAGAACACCGCAATATTGCAATAAAAAACACAATCCACAGGTTGCCTGAAAATAGCCGCGATAGACGCTTGTGGCCTTCCATGAATTGAAACAACCAAAGAAATAAGACTCTATTAATCAAGAATTAGGGCATATACATTTGGCACTACTTAGATGCACACTATTAAAGTTCGGAAGTCATTTTTTTGAGTGTGGTAAGTCACGCAATTGACCTAAAAACGCGGGAGGCAGGGTAAGACGAAACAGAAACCGTTAGACGAAGTAAAAAAAAATAGGAGCTCAATAATAGCCGCCTGGAATTGTTGACGCGGCTATTAAATAGTTATAATTAATCAACACCTGTTGCGATAATAGCAGTTAAATAAACTGCCAGTGCAATAATTTTTAATGCTCGATCGAAACTGGAGAAACACTTCAGCATTAGATTACGAGTTTATCACACTCTTTTATCGCCACTGTTACTAAGACAAAAACACCGACAATCATTATGCAAAATGGCTGGCAATGTATTTATCTTGTACAACAACTAAAATCGGTAAAATTGGTTTAAAATATTGAAAATACAACGTAAAAGAAGTAATAAAAATTGAAAGTGTTGGTGCGTTTTGTAGCATAAAGCACGCTCTAGAAAATGATACGCACTTTGAACATGTATTATTTTATCAAAAGAAGAAGAAATGCAAAAAGTAAGAAAAATGGTCCGTTGCTAAGAAGACTAACAGATAAAATTTATTACGTTGTTAGAACAGACTGTATTAAGAAACTTTAAAGCAAGAGAGAATTGAATTTAGCTTTTTATTGTTTGTGTTGATTAAAATGGTGAAAACTATCTCACATTAAAAGAACTAATACATTAACTTGATGATACGCTTCTGAAATTATACCCAAGGCTGAAAAAAATCTGTTCAATCCTATCACATGACTAAAACGTACGCAAGGCGCCTCACATTATTTTTTGCGGACCCTTACGAATTGCAAGTCAGTCAAATGTGAGACTAGTACAGATCAAAAATAATAATAAGTAAACAATAATAATAATAATAATAATAATAATAATAATAATAATAATAATAATAATAATAATAATAATAAAAACAATAATAAAAATAATAATAATAATAATAATAATAATAATAATAATAATAATAATAATAGTACTAATAATAATAATAATAATAATAATAATAATAATAATAATAATAATAATAATAATAATAATAATAATAATAATAAAAATAATAATAATAATAATAATAATAATAATAATAATAATAATAATAATAATAATAATATTAATAATAATAATAATAATAATAATAATAATAAAAATAATAATAATAATAATAATAATAATAATAATAATAATAATAATAATAATAATAATAATAAGAATACTAATAATAATAATAATAATAATAATAATAATAATAATAATAATAATAATAATAATAATTATAATAATAATATCTATCAATTTCTATCAATATAACAGTTTCTATCAATAAAAACAACTAACATTCAGCATCTGCGTTGACTCATCTTCATGATACTCAGGATCAGCTGGTGGATTTATTACAACTCTTCGTGAACCACTGGATAATGAGTGGCTACTTCCCGCCATCTCGTTGAAATCAATATTTGATTTCGTACCCGAAGGAACGATGTTGACTTTTCTGTTTTGTGACATATTTCACAGAGTCAAGTTCTCAAGAAACAGAGTAATCTGAAAAGTAAAAACGAATTGGAACTGACTGCAACAAAGCACACAGCAAACCCCCCCTCCCCATTAAATATTCTTTGCCATTGCTGGTCATTTCTGGTCTTCCCCATTTTAGCCCCTCCACGAACGTACACCCCCCTGCAATATTTACTCCCCATGCAATATTTATCATGATTACTGGGTGGGGGGGGCTACGCTATATGAGTACGAAGCTGTTATTGTACGGGGGCTATAATGGTAAATAGCGGACATTTCTGTAAAAAGTGAGGAGCTCTGCTCTTGAAGATGGTGTGGTCCGAGTCATCCTCTTCAAGTATTCAGACTCCCGTGAAGGCTCTGCACCAGCTTTTCCTGGCTGCAACTGAAGAGTGACTAATGACACAACAACGTACGTGCACTCGGGATAATACAGAGTGCCAGTAACTTATCACCAACATCTATCTAGTGCCTAATTTCGCAGTGGTAAGACGGAATTGGTTGCAGGGGAGTCAAGTTGTCAAAAGAGTATTTTCAGATGCGGGGGGGGGGGGTGAGATACGGGGGGGGGGTGTGGTGGGCTTGTTTGGGATGGGAGAAGAGTCCTTGTGAAATACTCTCGGGAATAGGGTTGGGGGGGCAGGGGGAGTTGGGAGAAGTAGAAGACTGAATGACTACCGGAAGATTGAATTATGACTACCGGAAGAATGAATTATGACTACCGGAAGATTGAATAATCAGATTGAATAATCAGATTACAACAACAATTAACACCAGTCATTTAATCAACACCTGTTGCGATAATAGCAGTTAAATTTAGTTACGATCGACACTAGAAAAACACTTCAGCATTAGACTACGAGTTTATCGCCACTGTTATTAAGTAAACAACACCTAAGGATGAAAACAATTTGATAACTTTGTAGTGTATAAACTCGTGTGATGTGTATGTGTGTGTGGTGTTTGTGTGTGGTGTGTGTGTGGTTTGTGTGTGGTGTGTGTATGGTGTGTGTGTGTGTGGTGTTTGTGTGTGGTGTGTGTGTGTGGTTTGTGTGTGGTGTGGGTATGGTGTGTGGGTGGTGTGTGTGTGTGTGGTTTGTGTGTGGTGTGTGTATGGTGTGTGGATGGTGTGTGTGAATGGTGTGTGTGAATGGTGTGTGTGTGTGTGTGTGGTGGTGCGTGTGGTGTGTGGCATGTGTTTGTGTGTGTGTGCGCGTGCATGTGTGAGTGTGGTTTGTGTGTGGCGTGTGTATGGTGTGTGGGTGGTGTGATTTGTGTGTTGTGTGTGAATGGTGTGTGGGTGGTGTGTGTGGTTTGTGTGTGGTGTGTTTATGATGTGTGGGTGGTGTGTGTGAATGGTGTGTGGGTGGTGTGTTTGTGTGTGTGTGTGTGGTGTGTAGGTGGCGTGTGTGTGTGGTGTGTGGCATGTGTTTGTGTGTGTGCGCGCGCGCGTGCGTGTGTGTCAATGTGTGTGTTAGCGTGTGTGTGTGTGTGCGTGTGTGGTTGTGTGTGTGTGCAAGTGTGTGTGCAAGTGTGTGTGTGTTTGTGTGTGTGTGTGCGTGCGTGCATGTGTGTTTGCGCGAGTGTGTGTGTGTGCAAGTGTGTGTGTGTGTGTGTTTATGTGTTCGTGTGTGTGTGCGCGCGTGTGTGTGTGTGTGTGCGTGGGTGTGTGTGTGCGTGCGTTTGTGTGTGTGTGTGCGTGTGTGTGTGTGTGTGTGTGGCAGGGGGGGTAGGGGGACGCATGAGAACAAAAAGAAGAACAGATCCGAAGAAATATTATTTACCTTTGAAAATGTAATTGTCCTCGAAAAATGGAAAGGGGAAACCAATAAAACTGTGTTCAATTTTGAAATGATCGCAACAGGTGTTGATTAAAAAAATTACCATACTACTTACAAAACACACAACAAAATGCGTGCACAACGTTAAACAGTTGAAGTTAATTACACTGTAGTAGAAGTAACAGAAATCCAAATGAATGAATGACAATGACGTACATTTCTAATCTCGCAAATCAAGTTTTTTTGCAATCATTTAACTAAGATCTTTAAATCACAATCTGCATCCGAAGCTTAGCCTTATCGATCTTCAAATTTGAAAATATCAATGCTCAGATCAAATTAAAAAAATGACATTATCTGATTACTTTAAATTTCCGGCCAAAATTACCTACTATGAAAATGTCAGATTTTTAGATATTTGTATATTCCAAAGGATTTTTGGTTTCTTTTTAAGTTAAAACAATAATCGTTGATCCCATTGGTTTTGAAATTTTGCGCAATCGAACATTGGATAATGACATGAGATGCCTCAATTGCTTCATATGTAGATATAAATGTCATAATTAGCAGGTCCGTAAAGGCTATCGGAAGGCATCTTAACTTGAAACTTTAACAATCGATAGTCTCATTGAAAACCTATTCGTGATAACTGGTGTACATGCATTCTTTTGTGAATTCAATGAATTTTTCTGCAAACTACTTTGGACATCAAAAAAATGGAGCGCCAAATATTTGAAAGACAAGTTTTAAGCGAATTAGGAGTAAAAAACGTTCTCACAGAGCATTAGAAATTCAAAACCGATAGGATGAGGTATAAAGAGGGTGAGAAAGAGAGAAATCGATTGCAGCAGCAATATACAATGAGTCGGAGAGCAAATAGATTTAAAAAAACGAAAAAACCCAAAAGACAGAGAAAAAAGAAGGTTGAACGCAGAGAAGGAAACAGAAAAACGAGTCGGGGAGAGAACCAACGCGAACAAAAAGCGAAAAAAAAGTGGAGTTAAAGACATAAAGAGAAGGAAAACTCGAAAATGATGAGAGAGGTAAAAACAGAAAGAATACAATACAACAGAAACCACAAGAACATCATGAACCAACCGTAAGAAAAACAATTGGAAACAAAAAAATGAATCAAAAACAGACAAAAGAAAAAATGAAAAAAAAAACAAAACAAAAAAAAACAACCAAGAAAAGAAAAATAAAGAGTGAGAGAAAGGAGGAAAAAGGAAAGTGAGCATGAGAAAAAAGAAGAAAAACAGAAAAAAAACAAAAGCAATAGAATGAAAGAAAATGGAACAGCAAAAATAAAGAAACCCAAATCATGGGAGAGAAAGTACGAAAACAGCGAGATAGTGACCAAACGCAAAACAAAGGCAGAAATTTGAATGCAAAATAAAAAAATACAGTTCGATAAACACTTGAAGTGCAGAAATAGAAGATCGCACAACAGAAATAAGAAAGATAGAGAAAGAAAAAGAAGGGAGGGAGAGATACAACAGTTCAAAGAAGATGAGAAAACAGGTCCTGGGTGAGACGATGAACTGCAGTTCTCATAAAAAGGATGAATGTGCTAATGAGATCACGTTGGACGTGCCCAAAACGAGGAATGTGCCGATAAAAAGGAATCGTTGTCGAGCCTTTGCGAATGCTTTTACGAAGTCAACACGCACAGAACTGAATTAAAGAGCTGACTAATGCCACCAACAAAACTTTCCTTGAAAAAATAAAAGAAGGAAATGATATACCTGTCATGTTTTGTAAGCAATATCTTATTAGTAACAGACCCTAATATGAAAAAGTCCGTTAAAATTTTTTCTATTTATTTCAAGACCCCCAGTTTTGTCATATATATTTTTTTGGCACCTAAATTAGGTTATATCATTGTCACCTTTTGGGTCTTTTAAACTTCACAAATTTTGTTCGCTGAAATTCTTCTGTATCAAAAAAGTTTCGTACAGTGAAACTGTGGCAAAACAAATTTCCATCCTCCACCTTTTAATCCTTGACGTTTTTAGTGAGCGACTTTTCCTTCACAAATATTCAAGACAACCTTTTTCATCAATAATTTTTTGAGAATGAACTACTAAAAACAATTGTTTTTTTTCGGTAAAAACTATTTGTCTTGACACAATTTCGATCATTTACATTTTCAGTATCAGAAGCTTTTCGGTCACAGACCGTTCTCTGAAGAAGTTTTTGGTCACAAACCTGTTTCTGAACTAATCAGCCAATGATTTTTTCGACACTATTGTTCTTGTTTACTGAAACACCGATTATTGTCTTCTTCTTCAACAAAAAAACTTCGGCAACAGGCTTTTTCGCAAAGCTTTTTTTGGTAGATGACACGCCACCTCTTAGCAATATTTTGGGTCACTGACCTTTTGGCAACACTTTTTGGTTAATGACCTTTTTTGCAACATTTTTCGGTCAATGACATTTTAGAAACATTAATTGATTAATGACCTTAAAGCACAATTTTTCGGTCTTTAACCCCAATTAGGCAACCGCTTAACCGTGCTCTTCGGTAGTACTGTTACAACATGCCGATCAGTAATGCCTCTAAAACATGCCGCCTTATGTGTTCACGCGATTAATATATAGATTATTAATAACTGAAATTAACTGTTTTCAAAAATGGAAATTCATTTTTGGACTTTGCACCTATTTGCTCTTATTTTCGACCTTTCAAGCAGTCGCATTGAGGACAAGTCCCATATCTTTTCTAAATAAGTATAGTTTAAATTGTTTGTTTCCTTGAAATTTAATGGACATTTCAATCAGCTCCCGTTCTATCTCATACGTCTTTTGTTTTCGGTTCTGGTACCCCTCTTATGCTACTATCAATGAAAATTTGACAATAAGTAATTTTTGATTTACATTCAGATTCGCGCTCAGTGAGATTTGAACCAACATTTCATTCTCTAGTTTGCATATTTTCAGATTTTATTTCGCTCAACAAAATGACTCGTTCGTTCTTCATTTCAAAGTCATCAAAAATGAGCCGAATTTTGTTATTTAAACTCCTCAGAAGGCAAATATTTTCTTCAAGGAGCCTTGTGCGCTTTCTTTTCATCTACATAGAGTCACTGAAGAGTACGTTAATGAGCAGAATCAAGGGTTATTTTAAACTTTGTCAAACTGGTCTCCACAAAGCAATTAAACCAATTTCACGATTCAATATTTTAAGATTACTGTCGCACAAATCTCTCTATTTTGCGGTGGAAAGCAAGTATTGCTTAGCTAGTACGTCCGCTTCCATTACAGTGAAATAATACATACTAAACACACTTGCACACATTTACAGGGATTGTTAACTAGAATAGAAGCATTATTAACAAGATAAATCATTGATACTGATCATTGCACATTGCACATTCATAGACGATTCTTCGAGACGTTTCCATTCCTTTCGCTCAAAATGTTAGCCCCGGCTCCTTCATTCTTCATAATCTGCATCGCACAGTCAATTGATCCCTTATACTTGACAGCTTGTCCAGATGTCAGCATCATTCGTCGTCTAATTGTATCTATGGGGTATGAGAAAAGTCCTGCAGTTACGGTCACACCGTACCCCAAGCAGAAGGTAAGCAATAACTTGGAGTTCTCTACCAAGAATATGGGCTTCGATCGTACATGCCGAAGTAGAAGCCTCGATACACAAAGATGCCCACGCAAGAGATCACGAATCCTCTGTACAATCCTCCAATGCCGTCAGATGCAAATGTCTTTCTGTAGACGTCTACCATTCCGTTGAACTGTCGCTCTCAGCTCTTTCCAGCAACTTTAGCATCATTTGCCAATCTGTTTCGGCAATAATCCAGAGAGTAGACAAAGCAGAGAGACAGTGACCCGGCACAGCAATGTTCTTACTGAAGTTGACTACGTTGACTAAGTTGAACGTTGACTACGTTGTTCTTAATGAAGTTGATATTTTTTGTTGGATTTGAAGAGAGCCTTAATTTGATCTTTAAACGCAAAATTAACAGCTTGCGTTGGGAAGTATCTAATACAATTTGCCAGATTTCCTCTCCAAAATGGAATTACTCCTTCTGATGCGTAAGTTTTATTTACACAATCAATAACGCCCTTGTAAGAATCGTTTAAATTGTCTAAATTCGTGCTGTTCAATTTAAATTCATGCTTCGGATCCCTGTTGGAACTGTTTCATTTTTACTTAACCTTTAATATCCAATTCTATCATTCAAATTATATTATCTTCGTTTTTGTTAGCTTAAGGTATGTTTCCCATTATAACCCCCTACTACCTTTCCCCACGAAACTACCCCCCCCCCCACCCCCCCTTTGATATAATTGAAACAAGTGAGGGGGTAGGTGATGAGCACTAAATTTTGATCAGGTGCATAACATGATTAAATGGAACAGTTCCTTCCTGTTAAATCTGGTCGATCCAAATTGACTGCATAAACCATAAACACCATGAACCAACAATGCGTAAACCACAACCATTAAAACACAGTTAAACTTAAGTTTGCACTTCGATTTGAAGTTAGTTTTTGTGTGCTCTTTTGCGTAAGATAAGAACAGGAAAGATTTGTTGCTGGTCTTTAAGCTTTGCTGATTGGTGTATTGTTTGTAACTAAAATAACCATTTATCAATCTCAGCGGAATTCCAATGCATACGCAGGCGGACACTTTTTCAAATGCTTTTGCGGCTACCACTGAACAACCAAAGAGCCCAAACAAAAAGCGACCAAAATAACCCGCTTAACAACCTTTGACTGCTTCATTTCAGATAGCTTTGAAGACACAGATGTTACAGTTCGAGTTAGGTAATTCTCAGGTGTTGAAGTTAAATCTGAACTACGATCAATAATTGACTGCAAATTGGTGAACTACGATCAATAATTGACTGCAAATTGGTATTACGAAAGTAACAGGTAATCCAAGTAAAAAACAAGTATCAATCAATGCAATAATTAATTCAAAGGAACAACTGATGATGATGATAATTTTGAACATGACTTTACGCTTGTTGACCCCGACTTTGATCACGACTTTGATCCCGACTTTGATCCCGACTTTGATCCCGACGACTTTGACTCCGATCCCGACGACTTTGACCCCGACCCCGACAACTTTGACTCACACCTCAATCTCAAATTAACAGAATTATGGACCCTTTGATTATGTCTCTTCAAATTCGCAGAATAAATAGTCTTGAATGGGCATAGATCACATTTTGTAGGCCGGATGCTATTCAGATGAACGCGGGCAACGTGCCTTGCGGTCATATACTGCGCACGTGATACATACTCACAGTACCCGCATTCAAAGCGCCTCCCCTTCCTTCCATTCACTACAGTACTCACACTCGCATCAGGTGCCCGTCTTTTTCGCAAATTCCGTACTCGATCCATTCGTTCGTTATCGATGTCGAACACCTTCCTCACTGTTAGAATTCCATGGCACGTCTTCTCTTCAGGATCCGCAACAACAAACATTATTTCCCGCCTGCATTTCATAATCGACTCGTGTAACTCCACCGTAATAACAACCTGTTCCATCTTCTTGATACAATCCAAACAATTCAATCAAATCAAAGTCAGTTCAACAAACACAAAGTTCAAATACAAGTCTCAATCAAATCTGAAATACACAACATATGAGGACCATTGAGTCTACTATTCAAACACTGGAAAAAGGTTAACATAAATACACTGGTGCATTCACATCAATCAGGTAGAAACGGCGGAGGTCGGTGGAGGTCGGCGGAGGTCGGAAGTCGGCGGAGGTCGGTGGAAGTCGGCGGAGGTCGGAAGTCGGCGGAGGTCGGTGGAAGTCGGCGGAGGTCGGTGGAAGTCGGCGGAGGTCGGTGGAAGTCGGCGGAGGTCGGTGGAAGTCGGCGGAGGTCGGAAGTCGGCGGTGGTCGGTGGAAGTCGGCGGAGGTCGGAAGTCGGTGGAAGTCGGCGGAGGTCGGTGGAAGTCGGCGGAGGTCGGAAGTCGGTGGAAGTCGGCGGAGGTCGGTGGAAGTCGGCGGATGTCGGAAGTCGGCGGAGGTCGGCGGAAGTCGGTGGAAGTCGATGTGTCAGTTAATTGTGGTGTAGTATGTACAAGTTAGGCTAGAATGCAGCTCCGGGTATCGCCACGTTGAAAATTTCATGCATGATATCAGTCATTCGAAATTTTCAAAATTTGCTATGTACAGTCTGTTAGTTCTTCGTCTGTACAGTCTGAACTGAGACATTCTGTGCAGTGTTAACCAATAATGTAAATGATGCTGCGAAGAAAAAAAACAGACTGGGATTTTTCTTAATCGACTCTGGGCAGACTGGCAAATTTATTTACACTGTTATTTGTCTGGTACAGTACTGGTTACAATTGAAAGTCAATGGTACAGCGCTGAAACTCACTGCGACCTAGGTACGTGTTCGAAAAAAAAATCTTCAAAATTTTTTAATTTGCTCAAAACTTTTTTTTTCACAGATAATTGGGTGTCGTTCCCGGGTGTCCGTTCCTTGTCCACTGCTGTCGTCAGATCGCGGGGAAATTGAAAGACAACTGAACACAAGAACAGAACAGCAGCAAAAAACAGGCACATAATGAAGGTTGCAACTAATAATTTTCTAAAAATGAAAAAAAGGCTTTGAAAAACTATATGATACCTGCTAGCACATCGTTTTCTTGCTCCAAAGTTTTCTAACGCTGTAGATTTTGACGGTTGTCCAAACTCGCCGTTTTTTATAACTGAACAACGGTGTATACCTTCATGAGGTGTGCTAGAACAATCACCATAAAAATGATTCCACACAAGTAGGACCTTTCCAAGCGGTTTTTTGGTAGTTGCTTAGGAATTTTTTAAATAATGAATTTTGTCAACTACTTTGAAATTCTGACACAAAAACGTGATACAGATTAAAACTAGATTATTTTCAAATTGAGAACAACACCCTGTTACACATGCAGATAAATCTCTTAGAAGTGTTGTATTGCCCAAATAGCATCAACCTCGCAAGGAAAGAGACAATATAGTTTCGCATTCTGGTTCGGTGAAGAAAGATTACCAGGAAAAATTGTGGGAAACTGCTCTTGTGTGGACTTAAATGGTGCGAATAGAAAAAAATGGTTGCCAAATTATGAGAACATTTGCAAGAGAATGGAAGCAAATTTTGCAGCAAAACAAGAAGATTCAATGGGAATTGGAAAGAAAAGCCAGAAAATTTACTTTCAAAGTCACGACAGTGGACGTTCACTTCATGTTTGAAATGAGTACTTCATTAAAATTTGTGTTCTGTATGAAGCATTATTTTTGTTTTGACATGTTTCCTACTATTTTTCTTCAAAATTTTTATAATGTTTGATGACTGGATTTAAGGTTTCAGAGTTTTCTATGTATTTTTGATATTGTAAAAGACAAGCCTAGAACTTAATTGGTTTTTTATTCGTAAAAAAATTAGCGATCAAATATACATCAGAAGTTATAAGTAAAAAGATATAAAGAAAGGCCGTTCCTTCGATTTTCTGGTTTCCGTAAAATTATTCAAATCTCTTCGCAGGTTAATTTTTTGATGGTAATCTTGCAAAGATCTTGCAAGATCTTGCACGATGAACACTGTATTGCAAGATAGTGCAAGATTAACATTTTTAGAAAGAATTGTGTAGGATCTTGCAAGATTAACATCTGGTCTCGGCCAGAGCTTAGAGCAAACAAAGTTTTCGTACTCAACAATTTATCGATGCAAAGTATTTGAGCTTTTTGGTTTTTGATCATCATTCATTTTTCAATATTGAAATTTAATGAATTCAGAAAAAGCCATAGCATCAATTTTCTATGCATCAAAAGAAACAAAATTTTGAAAACTTCCCTATTCTAATTCTTTGAGGGTAACAAAAGTTTTTTTTAATTTTTTTTTAATTTGTATGGCAGTAATGGGCTATTAAATTTGATGCTTTCTACTTGAAAGACTCAGCTTAATGGAAAATTCACTCTTAGTGCAACTTTCCATAATGTCAACATACAACGTAAACAGTTTTGTAAAAAAAAATTGAAAAGTCAATCACAATTATGGTTCCAGAGTAACCTTATAATCAATCAACAGCGTTTTTTAAGTACCTTTCAATCAACTATCTTCAGCTGCATTTTCTCTCTGCATCTATTTTACAAAAAATTATTCTTTACCTCCTGTTGACATAAAAAGTTTTGTTTTCATCTCCATTTTGAGACAATTTTGCGTCTCTGGGTTAGGATCGCAAGAAAATCTGGGCTATGGTCTGAACATTATATAACCATCGGCCAATTTGGCATGGGAAGATTTGATCAGAGAAAATTTCATTGCGACTCCACTTGGGAATTTTTTTTGAGCGTTAGAAAATGTGACCGATGTCACAAAACTCAACATAGCCTGAGACGTAACCCAGACAGCGATTTGGTCTGCGGCTAAAAATAGACGGTTTATTCATACTAATTTGTGAATGAACACTTTTGGTCAAGGTCAGAACGAGGAAACAGCAACCAGGCCATTTGAACTGATTCAGATATTTTTTATTTTTTGGTATAGCCGCCGTGTATCTCTTTTTTAAGTTTTTCTGTCAAGAGTCAAGAAATTTAAACCAGATTCAAAGATTTTTCAAACAGACGGCGAATTGAAGCTGTCAATTCGCTGCTGCTTTCCGTTAAAATCGGCTGGTTAAAATATTCGGACCCTAAAGGCCCCAATATTGCTAACTATTCGATTAATGTAAAAACAATGCAATTTTTCCCCATTTTGTGGGTCGGCTTCCATAGAATTTTGGATTAATTATGAATTGTTCTTTCAACTGGTACCATTATGCAAAAGTCAACTAGCAGGGATTAATGCTCACAGCTTCACCCCATAAATGAAAGCTATAACTTATAAAAGCAATTTTCTAGAGATTAGCGGTGTTTATAAAATTTTGGAGAGCAAAACTTTGTAGAGTTACTTATACCTGACCGCCGAACTGGAGTTCCGTTTCCTTTCGTACCCTATTGTTTTGACTGTTTGTCCAAATACTAAATGCCAAATAGTTGTTCCAATCGAATGGTTTAAAACGATAGTTGATTATTATTTTTGTTCAAAAACGAACTTATTGAAAAATAACCCAAACTACCCAATAGATGTTTTACTTGACTTGGTTTTTCAACGTAAAGCTAGTCAAAATTTTGGCTTTTTATCGGAAAATACAATTCTCATTAATTTTGAAATTTTTTGTTGATTGAAGTTCTGCGCTATTTCAAATTTCCTCAAAAACTGTAAATTATGCTATTATAAAATTATGAAATTAAAATAAATTAATAAAAATCCATTAAAATTTTCAGTACATTTAAATTTAGTTAACTTCACTTCCCGAAACAAAAATGACGCTTCAATGATTACAGTTTCAGTTAGACAGTTGTAATCTAAAACTTTGAGTCATAATGCACAATGATATTTCTGAGTATTATTTTACAAATTTAGTTAATGTTTCAAAAAATGTCTACATCTGACAGGTTTTTAGTAACGCCTTGAACTAGTTAAGTACTATTCAGTAATGTGTATATGGGTACCTCCGCAACATAGAGCCGCAATACGGTACCCATATACACATTACTCTAATTCACTTTATATATCCACTACTCTATATTCACTTCTTTGATATTTTAAATCTATCATTTCTTGTCTCACTTAGTGCAAGCCTCTAGTACAGCGTTAAGCTGGTAAATAACAATTATCAGACGGATCCGTGAAGCGGTTTCACCGATAGTTCGGGTTCTATCCCCACTGGTTCCAGTGGACGTCCCCAGATACTAGTATAAAACTAGTGAGACCGTGTAAAAAGCACGTAAAACCAACTTGCGAAAAACTTGAACAAAAAAACCAGCTTAACTCTTTATAATTTTTTAAAATTTTGCTATCATTTTTTAAAAATTAATTATCTGCGAAGCAGCTTCACTGGTAAAACCTAAATTCACCATTACTATCTCTAATACCTTTATCATCAAATGGATCAATAGCTATTTTATATTGTTCTTTAGTTTCTAAATGATGTTTATTACTATCAATAGTATAATTAGTTACATATTTAGTTTCACCTTCATATATAGCATTAGTATAATCTTCCAAAATAAAAATAAAAACAAAAAAAATCAAAGCAAAATTTACTTTTCACTATTTAAGAGCGATTTATTCTTTTCGGGGTGATTCCTGAGTAGGGAGATCGCTCTTTTTCACTCTTTAAGAGCGAATCCCTCTTTTTGATATTTTTTTATTTTTTTATACTTTTTATTTCAACTTATCTATACTTTTCAATAAATTTATATTTTCTTCTATTTTTTCTATATTTATTCCATTATTAATAAGAAATGATACAAAATTATAGTATTTACATGAACAATTTTCCCCAGTTTGGGTAATATCAGACCTGTGAAACAGTTCCACTGATCTGGGAACCAGCTCCGCCGATCTTTCTGTTAAATTTCTACTAAATCCTCTAGTCAATTCTATATCTGTATGTTGTTTCTTTACATGAGCCCGTATCCCATCATATCTCACAACAGAAGCACAATATGGACAATTAACTTTAGCTGAAGTACAACTTCTACATGTATACTTACCCTCAACAAAATTATTTAGTGGTTTTATATAATTACACTTATTACAACATCTAGTTAATACTTCTGAGCTGGGGTTAAGGTTAGGGTTAGGGATAAGGTTAGGGTTAGGGTTGGGGTTAGGATCTGAGTTAGAGTTATAGTCATAGATAGAACCAGAACCAGAACTAGAGCTAGAACTGGGGTTAGAACCAGAACCAGAACTAGAACTAGAACTAGGGTTAGAACTAGAGTTAGAATTAGGATTAGAACTAGAACTAGGGTTAGAACTGGAATTAGAATTAGAATTAGAACTAGGGTTAGAACTAGAATTAGAACTAGAATTAGATTCATTTTTTAAAGAACAACCCCATGGGGAAAAATCATTAGCACAAATACCACTTAATATTATATTACCACACATACATTTATCAGTTTTATCTTTATGAAATGATTCATAATGATATTTTAAAACAGCAATGTTTCCACATTTATAGTTACACTCTAAACTTTGTAAAAGCAATTATAATAGGTAAACTTTAATGTCTCTGATAATATTTAGCCATGATTTCAATTAAATCTTTAGTATTATCTTTAGATGTGACACACTCTGCTAAATATTTATTTCCTAAAGTATTGAGTGTATTAGTTTTACATCTCTTATCTAAGATCAAATCAAGTTCTAATTCTTTTTTATCTTTAACAAAATTTATAATCTCTTCTCTAAATTCTTCATTATTTATATATAGTTTGTTTAAAAACCTTCCTCCCTTTCTATTCAAAATTCCCATCTCTTCATTGACGAAGTCACGGTTACACTGATTTATATATTCCTCTTGTATCAGGGAACCTGCTTCGCAGATTGTATTTCGTGTTTCACCTTCCAACTCTTCTCCATATCCAACATTAACTAATGTATTTACTTTACTCAACATTGTGCTTGCTCCCATTGCTACAGTTCCAGCATTTCTTGATTTTGAATCGGGATAAATATAACTAAATATAATTAAACCTGTGCATATAATTCCACCAATATTTTTGATAAAATTTTCATACCCTTTCCCATAATCATTTCTTTATTTAGAACATCATTCTGAATTTTAATATTATTTAAAGTAAGAAGTTTATTAAAATAAAACTGATAATTATCATGATTTATAACATTTCTATCTGTTGCATTAATCATTAGTGGTTTCATATATGCTATAAGTTTATTTATGTCTTCTCTTTCTAAATCATCTTTTAAACTAAGAGCTTTTAAATCAAGGAAACCAACTCTTGAATCATATATCATTGTTCTATTACTACTACTAATAATAAAAGTATTTTCCTTTTTATTATATTTATTTATACCATAACGAAGTTCATCTGACATTCCAACTGTATAATTATAATAGTTACTATTTAATTCACTAATTATTTTATTGAAGTCATGTTCACATTTATACATCTCATTAAAGTTTTTAAATAGATCAGGTCCATTATAAGTTGTTAAATAAATAGTATCACAACTCATTCTTGCTGTATTAATTATTTGAGCTGGTTTATGACACATTACAATTATTTGAATATTATAATGCCTACCTTCAGTAAAATAATAACCTATATTCTTATTTAACCTATCACCCATATCATCAAATTTGAAGCAAATTTGAAATTTATGCATATTATTTTTTGTGATCATATTTATATCACATTTATTAAACCCAGTATAAAACTTATTAGACTCAGGATCTATCCAGTCTATGTCATCTTTACAAACTATAACTATATTTTTAGCTTGGTCTTGGTTTTGGTTTTGGTTTTGGTCTTGGTTTTGGTTTTGGTTTTGATCTTGAACTTGACCATGGTCTAAGTATAACTTTAAGTATTGTCTAATAAAATTTGTTTTACCCGTTCCAGTTCCACCATAAACAATAGTATGTAGTGGTGACTTTTCATATTCAAATGTAACTAGACTCCTATTCATAAATCCACCAAAGCTTTCTTCTAGTTTTTTATATTTACTTGGTCTTGAATCATATATTATATAACAAATTCCAATTATAATAATAAAAATAAAAACTGCACTACCTGTTTCCATTTTTATATAATAAATATAGATTTGATTTAGATTTAGAGTTAGACTTAGACTTAGATTTAATAAATTTGTATATATAAAAATGCTCATCCTAACTTTTGAGGAATTCAATAATAAATTTAATATTGATAATAATGCTATGAGTGATATTAGAACAAAAGATATAGATAAAGATATAAGTCTAACACCAATTGAGATTGTAATGAGAGATCAAACTCCAGATAGTATCGGGGATCCTAACTTCAACATTATTGTAAATCTACATCCAACTGAAGGTACACATTGGGTTTTAGTTATAAGAAGAGAAGATCAGCGAAGCGGTTACACCGATGGTCCAACATATTACTTTGATAGTTTTGGTGTAGAAACTCCACCTTTCTTTTTAGAAGAATATGTTGATCTAGGCTCTAATGAGAGAATACAACAATATGATGAATCTTATTGTGGGGCTTATTGTTTATACATGATCTGTCTTATTGATAGAGGATATAGAATTAAAAGTGCTTTGAATATTCTAGTTAATCAATGTAAATATCCAGGAATATATAATGAGTGTTTTTGTTTGAATTGTAGTAGAGGTGATGTTAACGATAATGTTAATGTTAATGATAATGTTAATCAGGGAACCTGCTTCGCAGATGATCTACGAAGTAGCTTTGCTAATAATGTTAATGATAATGATAATGTTAATGTTAGTGATAATGATAATGATATACGAAGTAGCTTTGCTTATAATGATAGTGATATTGACATTGATAAAGATCTACGAAGTAGCTTTGCTAATAATGATAATGTTAATGATAATGATAATGTTAATGATAATGATCTACGAAGTAGCTTTGCTAATAATGATAATGATAATGATAATGATAGAGATAATTTTATATATCAGGGAACCTGCTTCGCAGATCTATTTGATGAAAAATATCAAAGGAGTAAATCTAATAGGAATAGCAATAGTAATAGCATTAGTAATAGTCCTACTAATAATATCCATGAAGCGGTTTCACCGATATCTGTAAACATAAATGATGATCTATGTTCATGGCTAAATGATGATGATATAATTACTGAAGCCGCATTCCCAGATAACTTTAGGTGTATAATATCTGGTCCTAGTGAATGTGGTAAGGCATTCTTATTAAAAAAAACTAGTTCTAGCTAGTATATACTTTGATAAGCTATACATCATTGGACCCACTGGTGATCAGTACCATGGTATAGAAAGGATAAACCCAAAAGCGCTTGTTGAATTTATTAAAGATATAAAAAGATTTACCATCTCCTGATAAACTACACAAAAACTTAAAGAAACTAATGATATTTGATGATGTTGGAGCCAAAGAACCAGTTATTAATGAATACTTTTGTAGAGGTAGACATAATAACTGTAATATGATATATCTTAATCAAAACCTGTTCTCTCTGGATAGGCAGAGTGTTAGAGAGAACTGTAATCTATTTATTTTATTTGAACAGAGAGGTTAAGTCCTAGCATCGATATATCAAGATTCCTTTAATAATGTTGAACTTAGTTATAAAGATTTTGCTAATATATGTAATAAGGTATGGAAAGAGCCTTATAATTATATTGTCATTGATATAACTAAAAATAAAAATATTAATGGTAAACCAAGAATTATTTGGGATAGGAAAATTTTGTAGTTTAGTTTAAGTTAAGTCATAAAGATAAAGACTCAACTAGATCAACGAAGTTGCTGTGTTAACACAGATATAAAGTAAAACTTAACACATCACCATTAAAGTCTATAGGTCTTCCATGCTCATCTTTAATATGAAATTCTATATATTCTATTCTATCTTTAGTTACATTTTGATACAAGATATTAGTTGGTATAATATTTATCAAGTAACCTGGTGGTTCAGTTTGATTAAAAGTATATAGTATGTCTGTATCTTTACCATTATCTTTAGCTCCAGATATAATATTGCAATGAATGTTAATAGTACTAAAACCCATGATATCAATAATTTTCTGAGATTTATATCTACCTTTTTTATAAATTATTTTTCTAAATCCTATTAATGAGGCTAGTGAGTTTTCTATGTCAAAGCTGAGTGCTCCTTGTTTTATTTTCATTAAAAATTTCATCGTATTCTTATCAGGTTCTATTATAACATTACCATCAGTTTCTTCTTTTATTAATTCTGCTATATCAGTTAACTCATAGGCTCCCGGTGTAATAGTTGAATATAGCAACGGGATTCCTTTATAATTATGATTAAGTATAGAGGTAATGTTTGGGCTTGAGGTAGAGATAGGGTTAAGGTTAGGGTCAGAGCTAAGAGCCTGAGGTAAAGCTTCATCATCTTCTATAACAGTACTAGCATAAAAGAATTGATTATTTCTCCTATTCACATTAAACACCGAATTATAAACAGATAATCTAATTAAACCTAATTTTGTTGTATTAAGTATAGGTTCACTAAAGTTAAACTTTTCTGTTGGTTTTATCATTCTAAAGTTAAGTGTATGCTCTTCTTTAGTTTTAGTTAAAGCTTCGTGTATATTTTGTAGTTCATATAGAATCAAGTTGTCTGTCATTTTTTATCTAATAAAAATGGATTTTAATTTGGATGCAACTTATGGTTACAAAAATGATATACATAAAAGTAAGATTATAAAATATAAACCAAATAATCTGGCAACAATGAATACGATAAATACCAATATTAATATCATACTCAAAAGAGAAGAGAATCACTTAAATTTGCGTGATTCCTATCTAGAGATAGAGTTTGTTGTATCAGATGATGCTGGTGGTGTATTTGCTAATGATGCTAATATCAGATTAGTTAATTATGGTATGATGGCATTGTTTAGTTCAATTAAGCTTGAAATTAGTGGTGGTAGGACTATTGAATATATAGATCATAGTCATCCTAATCTACTGATGTATAAGTTATTAACTAGTACCGTTGATGAATATGAGAGTGGTTTTGTTAGAAATCTGGGCAATAGAGATAACCAACTTAAAAGTGACCATATTGCTGCACAACGAGGTCATATGAATATGATGATTAAGATGAGTGATCTATTTGGTTTCGTAAATGATTTAGAAAAGATTATATATGGTTTAGGATTTAAACTAATTTTAAAAAGAAATAATAATGATAGAGGTCTATATAGAGTTAATGCTAATCCTGGTGCAGTTGCCAATGATGGTAATATAGAAATTAGAGATATATCATGGTGTGTACCTAGTATTGATCCTAGTAATGATAATAGATTTTTTGTGCAAAAGGGTTTAAGTAAAAAGAATAATGTAGACTTTAGCTATTATGAAAGAAAGACATTTTATAAGAATGTAACCAATGCTACTAACTTGTTGTTTGATCTAGGTATGGAAAGTGGTATGGAAAGACCGCAGTATATAATAGTTGGTTTTGAAAATAATAATGTTAATGAACAAACTCATGATGCAAGTACATTTGATGTAATGAATGTTACTGAATGTTATTGTAAGATTGGTAGTGAGTTTTATCCCGATGATAGAATGAATATTAATTATGGAACCAATATTTTTAATGAGGCTTTTAAAGAGATTGTTAGCTTTAACAAAGATTATAATGGGCTACCACATAATATAAAACCATATATAAATCATAGAATATTCGAAAGTAATATATGTATTACATATGTAATATAATAGAATATATGTATTCGATACTAGTTATCAAAGGGATCATATAGGTCCACAACCAATACAACTTAGTTTTAAATTTAGTGCTGCAGTTGCAGATGTTATATGTCATGCATTAGTATTAACTAGAAAGGTTATTAGTGTGAATAGTGATGGTAATAAGATGGTAGACATAATATCATAGATATAATTTAAGTCATAGATATAATTTAAGTCATAGATATAACTCTAGCGATAATTATAATTTTAGATATAACTTTGGCGAAAATTATAATTTTAGATATAACTCTAGCGATAATTTATAATTATAGTATAATATAGTTATTGTTATAATTATATACTTTTACTTATACATAACCATATACTTATACTTATACTTATAGCTAGTCAGCTCTAATTGTTACTCTTGTTAATACCTAACTATTTCTCTTTAGTATTAACAAAACCTTTAGCATAAATAATGTCTAATTGCTTTTTATTCTCTAGAGCTAAGCCTCCAGCTTCAAGCTTAATCCAAGCCTTGGGCCTAACCTTAGGCTTAGGCTTGGGTTTAGGTTTAATAACAACAAAGGGATTATACTTTTTAACTTCCATTATTTTTTTATATATAGAAATGAGTCTTTTAAATAAGTTCAGAACTAATTCATATTGTGTTGGAGGTAGACATTATAGTGGTACTGTTAATTTAAGAGGAGCTATTACTTCAAAAGGAACCAAGATGTTAAAAGGTAATTGTGTTTTATGTACAAGGAATAAATCAATGACAGTATCTGATGCAACAATAGAAGCAGAAGGACTTAAAGATTTCCTTAAAAGTGTTGGTAGAGCTACAGTTAACTTTGGAAAGAAAGTTGCTAATAATCCAGTAAGAGCATTAGAAATAGCAAGTAAAATAGGAAGTGCAGCTGCATCTAGAAACCCTAAAGCAGCTCTAGCGGCTACACCTGATTTAATTAAATTTGCAACTCCTGGTGAAGGTATAAAAGTAGTACAAAAAGGAAGAGGGTTATACTTAGGTAAAAAGAAAAGATAATTATTTGATTATGATTATGATTATCATTATGTTTATGATTATAGCTATGATTATGATTATATATTTATCGATCGGTGTAACCGCTTTGCGGATAAATATTAATACTAATATTATTATTACTAAAAACATTGTTATTACTAAGCACTACTACCTTTAATCTAAAAAAATACTCAGCTTGTTTTTCTTGTTCTTCTTATAATCCTCATATAACTTAACAAATTCATTATACTCATCATTATCTATTTTACTATCATTCATTGATTTAGTATATAGTTTAATAAACTTATCACTAAACTGTTTACTTAAAATATACATTTGTGAATACTTTATAACTTTATTTCTAATTTTAGTATTAATTGTTTTTGATAATGAACCACAAACAGTTGCTGTAGCAAAAGCTGTTGGTATAGAATAAGCTAATCCTATACCTGTTAATGAAACTGATGTTGTTGTTGCAGTTGTTGCTATAGATGATAATACTATTTCTGTTATCTCAGCTACGTTAATATAATTCTTATATCTGCTTAGCTTCTTATTATAGTTATTAGTTTCAGTTTCATAATAATTTCTAATATCTTTTATAATGTTAATGTTGTTGTTAAATTTATTATTAGCTTGAATCTTTTCGTTTATCAATCTTTCTGATACTGATGACAAATCTGGATATAGTAATCTCTCTCTCTCGGTGCTGTTGGGTTGGTCATTGCTTTGCTTATTTTCATTAGTAAAAATTCTTTCTATTTCTTTCATTATATCTTCTTGATTAAAACTATAATGCATCTCAAGTCTGTCTTTCTCTTTATTATCAAGTAACTTACTTTGTAAAAGTATAGCAATTATATATTGTACTATAACACCTCTAAGAGATTTATTGTATTCTTTCGTTTCTCTCAGACCGTTAGTAAACATTTCATCCAAGTGTATGTTAGTTGAATTCTGATTAAATTTATTATTATCAAATTCTCGCTTTAATTGATTATATTTAGAGATAGTATCTGCAGCAACTTTATTACAAAACTTAACAGTATTTCTGACTTCATTTGTTAATTCAATAAACTCATTAATTAGTTCTTCATTAACTTGTGTTTCATTTAGTTGTAATGTTTTAGTTGTAACTTTATCAAAGTCACCCTTTCTTAGTTCACTTTTGTTTCTATTTAAAATGTCTATTTTATTAGAAGAGGATAATATGTTATTGTCACAATACTCTTTAATAACAACATCTTTTTCATCTGTGGGAGGATGAACATTTGTAATTTTATAGGTATCCTTCATGTTAATATTATCATTATCTTCTAGGAACAACCCTCGGGCCTTACTTAGTGTTAAGTTGTTTGTTGATGTTACTGTTGATTTATGTTTAGCTTGATTGAATATATTTCTTGTCATTATTTATTTTAAGAAATATATTTAATGATTCCAAAACTTTATTATTAGATTCAAAATCAAACTCAGATTTCAATAGTTCCTGTTCGTAATATTTGCCTTCTATTATCTCTCCATTAATATCTTCTATTTTATATGCTGGTGGATGTGTTTTTAGAACTTCATTCACTTTAAACAATTCTCTATTCCAATTAGAAGTGTAACCTTTAGAGAAGATATTACGTTTTTCTACATTTCTAATATAATCACCAACGTTAAGTTTACCCTTAATATTCTTAAAACTAAAAGTGTATTTAACTTTATCAGGAGTATTAGAAGCATCAACTGGCGTCATATTAATTGATGAGTGAATGTTTTTGTTATATGTTACAACAGCATCATTTAATATATTTACCCAATTACCATCTCCATTGATGAACATTGGTTTATTTATTATGTGTAATAATGTTCTATTGAATCTCTCTATGAATACAGCCTTTAAATCACTATAAGTAGAATATAGCTCTATCCCTGAAGCGGCTTTGCCGGTTCCATATTCTCTAAGTAAAATTTTAAATGTTTTATTGTAAAACTGACTACCTCTATCTACCCATAATTTTTCTGGTTTTCGTCCTTCTGATAGGATTGTTTTAAAACCATAGATAAACCAGATTTATTCCTTAAAGGAATAGCCCACGCATATTTTGTGAATATATCTATAACTGTTAATATAAACTTATAATTTTTATTGTATTTACTTAGAGATGACTTATCAATTAAATCAGCTGACCATGTTTCATCTTTATATAGTGGTATTATTCTTTGTCTTTTAAACTTTGTTATTTGAGGACTGAATACTTCTTTAGCTAGTAGTTGTTGTTGTTGTTTTTCTATCGTTTTATTTATGGACATAGTCATCTGCGAAGCAGGTTTCCTGATGGTTTCGAGCTTGCTCATGGACGTAGTCATGGTTTCACCTATTTACCATAGTTAAAAACAAAATTACCTAGTGGGTCTTGATTAATAATATTCATAGATAATAGTTGCTTAGATATATCTAGCATTTCATCATATAACCCATCATGACCAGCTTTTGTTTCTAGTATTAATAGTTCTAGTCTTTCTACTAAACTATTTGGATCTGCAAAGCAGGATCCCTGATCCACGTAGTGGTGGCAACTTTGTTGATCTGGGTTGCTATTTAATCCCCTACTATATACATCATCTTTTGCCCCTATTATACGTTTTATTGCTCTATATCTAGCACTTTTCTTATCCCCCTTTCCTAAATCATATCCAATATCCTTTAAAAACCTTTTAATTTTATTTTCATCTTCCTCAATATTATCATATGTTATATTTGATTTAGTAAGAAAATCAGTAAATCCTTCTGAAAACTCATATACATTATCCCTAACTAAAAATGCACCCTGCTCTAGAGTTATATCAACACCATTCATTTTATATCTCCTCTTAGGTAAATCTACGAGTTCTATTTTTAATTGAAGATTAGTTTGAGACCCCATGTCATGAAGAAGTTTGGCTGTCTTTGTATCAACAAAAATTGGTGCTATATCTTGAGTCCCCTTTAACGTTTCACCCAACTTGGAAGCAGTTTCAGTAAACTGGGAACCAGCTTGCTCGATCATATTAGTTTGTTTAGCTAACTCTTGATTTTGCCAATCTATTGCTCTCAATGTTTGTTCTTCTAATCTATTCTTTCTGTTTTAATTTTCTAGATTTTTTAATTTTATAGGTGTTTCTAGTTTAGTCATTTTTATAAAAATAATTATCACAAACATTATATAATCTAATAGCAGCTTCAATAAACTTTCTATCATCATTAATTGTTAATTCTTTAATGAACTTATTATTATTGGTTATTGCTTTACTTCAATCTGGGAACCAGCTTTGTGGATCAGTGAAACTGCTTCGCTGATTGGTGAAACCACTTTGTGGATCTGGAAACCAGCTTTGCTGATCTCGGAGCCAGCTTCATGGATATTATATTTCTTTGCATGTTCTAAGAACCTTTCTTTTGTATGATAAAACCTATATCTATGGAGATATATGCATAGCCTACAATAGAAATGTTTAAATCTATACTGAGAGATGTGTTTATTTACTTTACTCATTCTGCATACTAAATATTTGTTGGGATTATCAAAATGAACAACCATATGATTATTTTTTTCTCTATATGTTATGATTTCATTACATATGAAATATTGGAATGGTTTACTTTGACATTTATCACAACTCCAACACCAAGCCTTATTTTTACATTTATCACATTTGACACTAATCATTTTTATAGTATTGAAAAGCTATATAAATAATATTATTTCAAAATTTGGCATATAAAAATGAATCAACAAGATTATACCGGTTACATTCATTCCACGAGTGAGCGGGCTCAATCCCATGGACAAGCTCAATCCCATGGACAAGTCCAATCTAGTGCTTCTAGTATGGTGGTCCAAATGTTAAAAAATAAAAATAAACCAGTAGATCTGCGAAGCAGTTTCACTGATCTGCGAAGCAGTTTCATTGATAAGGAAAGACAAAAGATAGAATTAGAAAAATCTTTAGAATCAATCAGAAGGTTTAATCAAATAAATGAAGAAATAAAAGAAACATTTGATAAACACGATGCAAAATTAAAACAAAGAGAAGAAGATATGCGTGAGTCATTGCGAAAGGCAGAAGCAAAATATTATCCAGATTTAGATCCACGAAGTGGTTACTCCAATAAGGATTTAGGTTATGATAAGGATAAGGAGAAAGATAAAGATGTAGATTCTGATAGAGATGTAGATTATGATAAAGATAAGGACTCAGATTTAGACTCATTTGATGATATTGTCTATGTTCAAAAGCCTAAAACAAATAGGATTAGATGTGAAGAATATGATGAAGTGATGACTCGAAAGAATTATAACAGACACATTCAATCACTTAAACATAAAAAGAATGAGCGATTATATAATAGAAATGAAATTATTGAAAGTGCTATTGAGGATGGAGTAAAAGTTACTAATAAAGATATAGAACAAAAATTAGATGAGCAGTATACACGAAGTGGTTACACCAATCCAGAAGAAGGAATTAAGTATTGTGATAGTTGTGATATGTATCTTGATAATAATACTGCTTACAATAAACATGTAACAACCTTAAAACATAGGAACAATGTAAGATTGGTTACTGGGGAAATAGTAAAAAATGGGAGTAAGTTTGATTGTGTAATATGTAAGACAAGTCTGAGCCAATATAGTGTTGACCAACATTTAAAAACAAAGATGCATCTAGATAATGTTACAGGTAAGAGTAAAGATAATATATCTAAAGATCAACCAAGCAGCTTCACTGATATAACTGAAGGATATTGCAATATATGTAATACTAGATATAACAATAAAAATGAACACAATGAATCAGAAGAACATAAAGAAAATAATAATCAGAAAAAACTTGTTGATAAGAGGTGGCGAGATAAAGTTAGTGAGTTAGGAATAGATCATAACATGAAGCATACTCAAATAATAATAACTAGTAGTAATTATGAAGATTCTAAATTCTTAAATATACTGGAGTCATTGCATAACATACATCCCCATATTAAGTTCAACACCTTTGATGTAGTTAAGTATACAAAACCTACAGATGATAAGTTAGAAGAAAACGAATTCACCTTTAGGTTAATGACTAGGCAATATAATGGTGCACATGACTTGGATTTATTGAATGGGGAACTAGAGACAAGAATGCAGGACCAGGAAATGAATCAATCTATATGGAGTATGCAGCGATTTGTTAAAAGGACTATGTATATACATAGGTTTTATCCTAGTGGTGGATGTGATACTGAGTTACCATTCACATCTAGATATATACTTAATATACATAATACAGATAATAAGTGTTTACTATGGTGTCTAATTGCTTATCTACATTCTGCGCCACATAATCCCAGTAGAGTTAGTAATTATAATAAACCAGAATATATTAATGAGATAAAATTACCAATAGGAGTTACACCCCCATATGATTATTATCACTTAAAGAAAATACAAGAACTAAATAAAGATAAAATATTATTTAATGTGTTTAATCTAAATAAAAATAAAACTATTAATCCTGTTATAATTAATCATAAAGATCCTAAAGGATGTAATATATTATACTGGGATAATCATTACTTCCTATGTAAAGGTGTATCATTCTTATTAAGAAAATCATCTAAACATATATGTTATCCATGTCTAAATTGTTGTGTATCATTTAGAACAGAAGATGCATTAAATAAACATTTAGAATTTTGCAATACACAGGAACATGTAGGAAGAATAACATTCCATAAAGATGATTACCTAAAGTTTGATAAGTTCCATTATAAAAACAGAGTACCATTTGCTATGTATTATGATTTTGAATGTATAATAAAAGATGGTAAACACGTTCCTATTGCTTGTGGTTTATATATAAAAAGTGACTATCCCGATATATTAGAAGATAAGTGTGAATGTAACTGTGGTGATAAAGTAGTTGATTGGTTTGTGGATATAGTAGATCATTATAATAAATTATTTAAAGATAAATTTAGTATAAATATTCCATTGAAAGAAGAGACTATTACTCCGTTATATAGTAGATGTTATTATTGTAATGAGAACTTGGGTGAAGACATCGTTAGAGGTCATGATCATCTAAATGGTAAATTCAGAGGTTAAGCTCACAACAAATGTAACCTCCAAGCTAAGAAAAATTTTGTACCAATGTATGCACTTAATTCTTCTAATTATGATAATCATCTATTTATAACTAAACTAGCAAAGAAAGTTAGACTAATAGTATTAACTAAAACTGATGAGAATTATACTAGTATTGATATGGGTTATGCTAAAGCATTAGATTTGTTTAGGTTCTTTCATCCACTTAGCTTAGATGCTATGAGTAAAACATTGAGTAATGAAGAATGTATAACATTAAATAAATGTGGCTTAGAAAGACGTAAAGTTATATTCCAATATGAATGGTTTGATATTATAGATAAACTACATGAAAAAACATTACCACCTAAGGAAGCATTCTATTCTAAGTTGAAACAAAGTGGTATTACAGATAAAGAATATAAGCAAGCAATTGATTGTTGGAAAGATACTAAATGTGAGACAATAAAGGATTATATGATGTTATATCTTAAAACAGATGTGTTGTTATCAGTTGATGTATTTGAGAAATTTAGAGCTATGTGTTTAGAATATTATGAAATAGATCCATGTTACACATATTCTACTCCTGGGTTAACCTGGTTGTGTGGGTTGAAATATACTAATGTTAGACCTAAGTATTATAAAGCAAATACAGTTAATATTTATGATACAATACAACATGGTATTAGAGGTGGGTTAGCTTCAGTATTAGATGATTGTCATGTAAAATGTATGAATAAAGGTATAGATCCTGAGTATGCTGGGAAAGAGAATTATCTAAAATATTTAGACTTCAATTCATTATATGCTTCTGCTATGGTTCAAGCCTTACCTATTGGTGAGATTAAAGTGTGTGATATAATATATACTAGCTCTAGCTCTACTAGGGGATATATCTACACTATTGATATAAAATATAATGATGACTTGAAACAGAAAACAAACAAGTATCCATTCTTTCCTGAAAAGACTAGAACAAACATTGGACAGTTTACAGATTATCAAAATGTAAAAAAAAGGATATAAACCTAATGAGAAGTTAATGTTAAAGTTAAAGGATAAGGTAGATTATGTAATTGATGGAGAGATGTTAGATTGGTATTTAGATCATGGTTTGAAATTGGAAGATATTACAATTAAGCAAAAGTTAGAGTATAGTAAGAGTGAGTGGTTAAAGCCTTATATTGAGTTAAATATTAGGAAAAGAAAGGAGGCTAAAGCTAAGGGTGATAAATTTGGGGATTTATTCTTTAAGTTAAAGAATAATGACTTCTATGGAAAAACAATAGAGAATGTATATAATAGACAAGATGTAGAGTTAGTTAATGATGTAGATAGATATATTAAATTAGTAGAAAACATTGGTTTCAAATATTCTGTAGAGTTTGATGATGATTTAGTAGCCGTACATAAAACGAGAGGTAATGTTAAATTAGATAAGTTTAATTATATTGGATTTGTTATATTAGAAAAAGCTAAACTATTCATGTATAAAGCTATATATGATTACTTTGAGAAACAGTTAGATTGTAGTTCTCATTACACAGATACAGATAGTATATTTATAAACATAAATATTCCATTAGATAGTACTATAGAAAAGGAAATGGATAAGATAAAAGATATTTTACATAATAATGAGTTAAGTAAGATGAAGGATGAATTACCTAATGATACTATTATAGAAGCATGTTTCCTTAAAGCTAAAGCATATTGTTACAATACTGTTAAAAGAGAAGAAGAGAAAAAGTTAAAAGGTATAACTAAAGCCACTATTAAAAAACAGATTACAATTGAGGATTATACTAATGCTATATATGAAGGTGAAACTAAATATGTAACTAATTATACTATTGATAGTAATAAACATCATTTAGAAACTAAAGAACAATATAAAATAGCAATTGATCCATTTGATGATAAAGGTATTAGAGATAGTAATGGTGAATTTAGGTTTTACCAGTGAAGCTGCTTCGCAGATAATTAATTTTTAAAAAATGATAGCAAAATTTTAAAAAAATTATAAAGAGTTAAGCTGGTTTTTTTGTTCAAGTTTTTCGCAAGTTGGTTTTACGTGCTTTTTACACGGTCTCACTAGTTTTATACTAGTATCTGGGGACGTCCACTGGAGTCAGTGGGGATAGAACCCGAACTATCCGTCTGATAATTGTTAATTACCAGCTTAACTCTGTACTAGTGGCTTGCACTAAGTGAGACAAGAAATGATAGATTTAAAATATAAAAGAAGTGAATATAGAGTAGTGGATATATAAAGTGAATTAGAGTAATGTGTATATGGGTACCGTATTGCGGCTCTATGTTGCGGAGGTACCCATATACACATTACTCTGTTCAAGTCGTTTACAAACATCATAGATTTCTCTCTGCATAACTATTTAAATCATGGATCAAAAATAATGGATTTAACAAATCAGAACGGTTTTCTTAAAACAATTCAATTTCAACTAGTGAAGACTTGACTAAAGAATTACCAAGTGCAAACCAAGAAATGAACAACTCTCATTTTGTTTAAAGTTTCACGAGTAATGCATCAAGTAAAAAAAACCTAATGTGACTTGAAATAAAATGGTTATATCTTAATTTTGATCTGAAGCTTTTCATCCATTTTGTCTTCCGTCTTTCCATTGGTAATTAAATCCTTAAATTTATAGTGATATTTCTTCTGTCAATTTTCAATGAATATGTAACACTTTTTAATCGGAGAACTAATCGGAGATTCTTCATCAGTAGCATGATTACGAATTAAATATAATTTTGTAATGGTATATTTCACTCAGACAATTAATACCCACTCAAATTGTAATTTAGTTACTCAAGCAATTTAATACAAAAAATTGGTTGTTTTCATACGTTATCTTATATCAAGATTTTTTATTTGAATTTTTTTGGGGAATTTTATTCGTGTTACCTGTTGCAATAAAACAAACGATTCATTTATTTTGAAAACCTTTACCCAAGCAGGTTTCCTAATGTTTTTTACCGTATTAAGACCCAAAAGGAACAAAAGTATTACAATAAAATCCACGTAGAATATCTGATATACTCAAACTATTGGAGGAAAAACATCTTTTTGTTGTCTTTTGTAATAAAATATGGTTTCCGTTTGTGCCCCCCTCCCCCCCAGCTTAGTGGGTGCATATTATTTGCACCCTCCAGAGGCACGTACTGAGGGGACACGAACGGAAAAGATCCAAAATATGAATCAATACTTATACTTGTCAACAAAAGATGACTAACTCAAAAAATCTGGAGTTTTTTTCCAAAAAAAGGTGTTTAACTTGTAAGAAAAAACAAGTTGTAGATTAAACCTGCAGGTTGAATAGAAAAACTTCCTAGAGTGTTAGATATTGCAAGTCGGACAGTTAACTTGTAAGATTCTTTCGCGTTTGCTCAGGTCAATCTTTGTTCGCAGATCTCAGTTAGCAGATTTATTTATCAATGCTACCCTATCACCGTTTTGAAATCCGATTGCACATTAAAGTTTTGCATCAGTTTTGCAATAATAGTTCCTTTTGAAGATTGTCGAAACTTGCAAGGTTGAACAGAGGGATTGTGGCTCATGGGATTGGGAAGTCCTGCATGAGTTTCTGCTACATTAACTTTTCAAAATTTATAAGAAATAATAAGTCCGATGGTGAACTTGTAAGGTGTATGTTAAACCTATAAGAATATGCAAGTTTTTGGCAGAAAAACTTCTAGGATCTCATAATTGACCAACCCTGTCTCCAACCTTCTAAGGAATTTATCAGGGTCATAGTTTCGAAGTTCTTTTAGTTCCAACCCACTTTAGTTGGGGGAGGAATTATAAATTCAAATGTTTTTTTTTTGTTCAGTCAATTCTGGCCGATTGAAACAGTCATCGTAGAGAGCTGTGAGTGGTATCATTAGAAAGCCCGTACAGCGTAGACTATGGAATTAAAAAGCTTTTTCTACTTTCACTTTTTTCAGGGAGATAACGATGTTTAAAAATTTGTGAATAGAAGACTGACTTCCGTTTTTATTCACATTTTCCGGAATTTCTTGCCTATATTTTGTCAGTTTTGCTAAATTATGTTAAAATTGTTTTTTAAAAATTGGTGTTTGTCTGTTTTCTAACGATAGAAGAGTCTCGATGAAACCTTCCATCTAATTCTGGGCTTAAACTTTTGCTACTTATTTAAAACGAATCAGCTTTTTTAATTCGGAAATTGTAAGAAATAAGCGTCTTTAGTCAACATTGCTTAAAATTACCTAAAGTGAACACCTAAAAGTTGCTGACACCATATGTTTCAACTCATGAGATGGCTATTTTATCCCTGTTCTCTATGAAAATTTTCTCCGGGGTTGAAATTTTTGACGGATTTTGGTTAATATTTCTCGATAATTATACAAACAGATTCATTTTTGTTTTATATATGCATATTTTTGTAAAATTTTCTAAATGTGATAAACTGGGAATCACTGAAAGTTGTTAATGTGCAAGTAATAATAATAAGGTTAGTTTTGGTCGGATGGTCGAATTCTAAAATCCAAAAATCCGGATTGTAATCAGTGGCTGTATTTTTTCTATAAGAATTGTCGACCTTTTTATGTTCATTACAGAACGGAACATTCTTATCGAAGCTCACTAATTACAGGCTCAGTTGGCTTACTGAACAGTTGTTTTTTATGTTTTTAAACTTTTTAGTGGAAAGTATTTTCTCGTTTTGACAATGAAACTCATTTGTTTTCTAATAAAACAAGGAATGATAGAGCTTTGCTACTATTTTTCTCTTATTTTGTGGCCAACTTGACGCTTAATTTCAGCAAAAACAGAACAACAGAATGCATTTTCAGCTTAATTGATTTTCAATCTCTATGCAGGCTTTACGGCCAAAGCAAATATTTTCGCGCTTCAAACCACTTGGCTTCAAAATTTGATTTTTGGTCAATTGCCCCTTTGTCAGGGTCTTTTTTTCTGTTTTTATCACATTATCAAATTATTGATAGAGCATTATCA
>NC_134478.1:57114852-57289852 GCF_964194025.1 Convolutriloba macropyga
CTCTTTAACGTTGTCTTTTCAAATCGTCTATAATTTTTTACACCTTCATAGCAATGTTTCGACGAAATTTTCGACTCCCGAAATCTTATTTTTACTCAAGAGGTCCAGGCGTAGACCTAATCGTCCTCTGACCTGACCGTTGGGGTCACACAATGGCTGTAACACGGCTCGAATTACAAGATCAGGAAAGGATTATCCAGATTTTGTCCTACGATCGTACAATTAACAAAAGAAAACGCAATTTGAGTTCATTTGTTTGCCACAGTCTGATCAGTCTAATCAGAGTTTCCTATGATCTGGTAATTTCAGATTTTTTATTATTTCATAAGTTAGCAAGAAGTTGCCACATGCATGCAATGTTTCATGTTCACAAGTTCTTTTCTTAAATTATGAACACCTCAGGAACCTTCAAGTTGACCAATTTTAAGAATAAATTGATTTGTATTCCGGATACACACTAAATAGTTTATAGGTAAAATTACCTGAACACTATTCAGGAAAATTAACTGCAATTTTCTTAAAATTCTTAATGCAAAGTTTGAAGCAAACTTTTTCGAAGAAAACTGCAATTTAATAAAAAATAATTTGTAATTTGTCTTTCCAGACAGGAAAAACATTTTCATGAAGCTTCTCTATGATTTTTTCAAAGCCAGAAAGAAACGAACTGTAATTTAATTTTTTTTAAATTTTACACTATTTTTACAACAGTTTTGAAATTTCTAAAAATTCTCTGGGACTTTTGTATTGGGAAGAAATTTTGTAACTAAAATAATCCAAAGTACTGGTAAACAATAGTATATAACTTTTTAACCGACCATTTCATTCAATATACTTTCACGTACCATTTTAAATCATAGACTTAGAAGAACAAATAATAAAATCGGTCCACAAATCCAAAAAAGGTCATTTTGATTTCACTCCACAAATCCAAAAAAGGTCAATTTGATTTCAGTCCACAAATCCAAAAAAGGTTAATTTGATTTCAGTCCACAAATCCAAAAAAAGTCAATTTGATTTCAGTCCACAAATCCAAAAAAAGGTCAATTTGATTTCAGTCCACAAATCCAAAAAAGGTCAATTTGATTTCACTCCACAAATCCAAAAAAGTTCAATTTGATTTCAGTCCACAAATCCAAAAAAGGTCAATTTGATTTCAGTCCACAAATCCAAAAAAAGTCAATTTGATTTCAGTCCACAAATCCAAAAAAGGTCAATTTGATATCAGTCCACAAATCCAAAAAAGGTCAATTTGATTTCACTCCACAAATAAAAAAAGGTCAATTTGATTTCAGTCCACAAATCCAATCGAGGTCAATTTGACTTCACTCCACAAATCCAAAAAAGATCAATTTGATTTCAGTCCACAAATCTAAAAAAGGTCAATTTGATTTCAGTCCACAATTCCAAAGAAGGTCAATTTGATTTCAGTCCACCAATCCAAAAAAGGTCAATTTGATTTCACTCCACAAATCCAAAAAAGTCAATTTGATTTCAGTCCACAAATCCAAAAGTTCAATTTGATTTCAGTCCATAAATCCAAAAAAGGCCAATTTGATTTTAGTCCATAAATTCAAAAAAGATCAATTTGATTTCAGTCCACAAATCCAAAAAAGGTCAATTTGATTTCACTCCACAAATCCAAAAAAAGTCAATTTGATTTCAGTCCACAAATCCAAAAAAGGTCAATTTGATATCAGTCCACAACTCCAAAAAAGGTCAATTTGATTTCACTCCACAAATACAAAAAAGATCAATTTGATTTCAGTCCACAAATTCAAAAGGATCAATTTGATTTCACTCCACAAATCCAAAAAAGGTCAATTTGATTTCACCCCACAAATCCAAAAAAGGTCAATTTGATTTCACTCCACAAATCCAAAAAAGGTCAATTTGATTTCAGTCCACAAATCCAAAAAAGGTCAATTTGATTTCAGTCCACAAATCCAAAAAAGGTCAATTTGATTTCAGTCCACAAATCCAAAAAAGGTCAATTTGATTTCAGTCCACAAATCCAAAAAAGATCAATTTGATTTCACCCCACAAATCCAAAAAAAGGTCAATTTGATTTCACTCCACAAATCCAAAAAAGGTCAATTTGATTTCAGTCCACAAATCCAAAAAAGGTCAATTTGGTTTAAGCTATTTGACAGTAGACCCTATCATGCAATGTAATAGAATCCACACAACGGAATTCTGTTCGAGAAAACCAAGGTTGAATAATAACTGATTCTAAATTCAACTTCTACTAATCGTCAAACTAAGGTCCTTTCATAAACAAAGCATAATGAGGAGTCAGCTTCATTCACCCATATGAAATATGTTTGAATTTTGTATCTCAAATAAGATTAAATTAATAACTTTCTGCAAATTGGTAAGAGTTCCACAATTTTAGAGGCATGAAAAAAAAACAAAATTTAACAGCAAAAGGCTAAATTTCCGCATCCAATTTGTCCTTTGACTTTCTGACGCATTTTCCGTTAGCCGTTTCTAAAGAGGAAGCAAAAACTAATTAGAAGAACATACAAGCAGCAGTCCCGAAAAGGAAGGAAGAAATTTAGGTCCCAAAAAGGAAGCACATAATATTTAAAAAATTGTGCAGTAGAAGCTGCCTTTGTCAGTTATCAAGACAAGTGTAGCAAAATGAACAAAGAGGGAAACATAACAAGCATTTGGACAGCAAACGAAAATTTAAATTTCTGCAAAATGATCGAACAATGAGCCATACAAACTTCATTAACTTGAAAGAATTCAAATAATTCTAACCAAAACAACTTAATTTACATTAAAAATTAAACCAAATGAACCTGCATTAGATTTACGACGAGAAGGCACAATCTGTTTTTGTTAATAATAATAATAATAAGTTACACTATAACAGAAGAAACGAACATGGACAAAACTCCAATTACCATTGTTCTTTTTAAAAGAAAACGATGTCGAAATCAAGAAAACTTCAATAGAAATTAAGACCACTCACCACTTACTGGTTTAACTAGAAAGCTGCTGTTATTAGTGAGAAAAATTTGCCGAAAAGCAAAGTGACTATAAAGAGGATTATAAAGACTTAATAAAATTTTTGTTGAGAAAATTTAAAGGTCAATTAAATGTTTCCTAGGAAACCAGAAAAACTGCGGTCCTATCATTAATGGAGTTTTGTGCATGCAGCAAAAAAGAATAACAATAAAAAGCAAAACTAGATGAAGAAAAAATGGAAAATGAAACATGGATTTGTATTCACAAAAAAAAGAGTTTTTCATCGAAAACGCAAATTAAACTCAATTATTCTTCATTGGTATGCCCAATGGTATACGTCAAATTAATGATTCTCAATGCTTGAAGAACGGTAAAAAACAAAAATAGACAAACACAATAGACAAATCTCAGAAATACAATAAAATACAATACAAGCTTTCAAAACCACATAGTGCCAGATTAAGAAAACATTTAAAAAATAATGAATTAAAACGCCGTATAAAACAAAATGTCATAAAACCTCAAAAAGAGCGCA
The DNA here is from genome assembly GCF_964194025.1 of Convolutriloba macropyga. NCBI lineage: Eukaryota > Metazoa > Xenacoelomorpha > Acoela > Convolutidae > Convolutriloba > Convolutriloba macropyga. The sequence goes on from NC_134478.1 coordinate 57,118,361, forward strand.
AAAATGAAAAAAATGCAATATTTTAGAAATTTTATAGGACCCTAATGTCAAAAGGAAAAGAAGCAAATAATATATTCGAAGGAAACATTTAATATATTCCATTATGCATCATAAAACTATCATTCAAACGGTCTTTAGGAAACTAAGTAAAAAGACATAGTAAAACTACAACAAGTACTTTTAAACTAAAGGAAATACAATTTTATATTATGGAGTTGAAGCCAAAAGAAATTATTAGCGTACCCCAGATTTTCTGCAACTAAGATTTAATTTTCAAACAAAATGTAGCAAAACGACATAAACTTGCCCCTCGGAAATGATTCAGGACGCAAAACAAACGCGTTCTGTATTTTTTGGACGCTGAAGACTTCTTCCACGAAGTAGGGACAAATTCACATCCAAAAGGCGTTTACGAAAAAAAGTCAGCTAAAAATTCTGATATCAGTCATTTCATTTAGTTTTCATTGAGTTTTAGGTACCAAAAATAAACAAATAAATTTTCCAAAATCCGAATCTTGCAAGATTCTTTCAAGATTTTGAATCTGGGCTAAAAAATTTTTCATTCAATTCGGTTTTGAAATTTTTTCAATAAACAATAATTTGCTTCAAAGATGTTTTCTCAAACATTTGTACCCTGATTATTTTTTTGCTTTGATTGATATCTTGTAAGATTCTTGCAAAAATCTTGCGTGTTTTGAATCAGCTTGCAAGAGTCTTGCATGTTTTCACACATCCCTAGGCTCTTTACATTCCAAGATCACAAGAAAAATTTTGAAAAATTTTCTGGAAACGCAAGAAAAAATGGCACACTCATATAGCACAATCATTTTTATAGCACACTTTTTATAGCACACTCATTAAGTCACATTTAGTTTTTGCGCATGGGAGAAGGTTCCCAAAAGTGCACAAACGAGGCAAAGTATAGATCATAACTTATTTTTGGTCTACTTGAGTCTTTTCACTACTTGAACGAGTCAAAGTCTGGATCATGAACTTGTTTGGTCTTTCTGAGTTTTTTCATAAATTGAACGAGCGGAAGTCTGTATCATAACGCATTTTGGTCTGGACGGGTCCTTTATGAGCTTTTTTGAACGAGCACATGAACGCACAGAAAATTTGAACGAGGCAATGTCCGGATCATAAGCAATATTGGTCTGCCTGGGTATTTTCATAGATCATTTTGAACAAGGACCTCAACCTGGGCTTCATTTCTAACCGCTATTTTTAAATAGATGCTTTTAAAAATCGGTTCAAATTTTTATAAAATTTTGTGGTTGTTTGGTGCTTCAAGCTTAAAAAGTTTGAAAAGATTCCTGTAACCCGCCTGCAGTGACCCTCTGTGTGTTTACACTGGTGCTGTTTGCTCTGGTTCGTCTTCTGTCGACTTCTATAGCTCTGGCGAGCAACAGTGATCCGGTAGAAAATGAGATCGTTGCAGAGGAAAGCGCGACTGCGAGCGAAGATTTCGCTTTATCCGATTAATCGAAGCCATGCGTTTCCTTATTATTTGGGGACACTTCCTTGACATAAGATTACGTACGGTTAGTACAAAACATTAGCAGCAACTCACAATTATAAATATCTTAAAGCATAGCAGGCTTTATACAGAGATATTTTTGATAGTGTTTTCTTTCTAGACGGCAAAACTAACTAATAATGTGATCCCATTCAGTTAAAAACCTGAAAAAAATATCATTTAACAATTTTGTATAAGACGTCATGCGCTTTGTAAAAAGACCGAAAAACAATGAGGGTAAATTCTATTATAGTTAACGAAGTGTCAATTATAGCGAAGTGATTAATTGAGGATTAATAGGAAAAGGTCATTTTACCAGTTAACGATATAAGTCCGAAAGAACAATTAAATCTCTGAATTGGGACTCATAATCTCAAGGACCTTCTATATAATTATCTGAGTACCATTGTCCAAATAATACCCTTTTTACTTCGTTTCCTCGGTAATATTTTTCAAGAGAACAATAAAAAATAACGCTTTGGTGGGGAAACTCTAACGATTGTTGCTTCACAATATATTTCTACGAACAAAATTCATGGAGAAGAAACTTTTAATTTTTTTGGTAAAGCTAGCCGATACTGATTTCAATGTCATCCATGTTTACCAAAAAAACGTTTTTGTCATATTCGCACAATTTTTTGTATAATTTACAAATTTATTTGACCAAAAATTGCATTGTTGCAGTTGAATGTTCTGTTTTTTTGCGGAAATTTTTAGTGAAGCACAATGAGATTTAAGAGGTTCTTCCCTGAGGAGCAACACCTTTAATCGTACCCAAGTTTAGGTGCGCCACCCTAGACCGCTCTGATCAGACCATTTGGGTTGCACACCGGTGGCGTGGTGCGACCCAAATACAATTCTTGGGTCGCACTACGGTCTGGTCAGAGGGCTTTGGGTCGCACGATGGTCTGATCAGAGGACAAAGTCTGGGAAATGGTCTGATCAGAGCAGTCTAGTGTCGCGCACCTAAACCTGGGTAGTTTCCAGTCGCCGTAATAGTTAATTTTCCATATTTAGGGTCTATAATTGCCCCCCCACACCCCCCCCCCCACACACACACACATACACACACACAGCTTAGTGGGCATTTAGATTTAATACCCTCAGGCGCACCTGCTATTTTGCTACATAGTAACGATAAACAACACTTAATATAACAACTTAATTTGCTATATAACAACACTTAATTTGTTACTGATGGGTATAACACGGGGGGTCGAAACAAAATTATCCCTTTTTTGTAAACAACCAATTAAGAACTTTTGAACCAATTTTGTCCTTATTTAAAATGAAATTTCGTGCGACCCGGGCCGAGGTGTCACCGCCATTCACCGCAAAATTATGTAAGATAAGCGGTGAGTGCGGAAAATTTTGTAAGATAAGCGGTGAATGCGGTGAACTTACATAAATCAGGTGGTGAATGCGGTGAAAAAAACCTTAATCGCCTGGTAGCGGTGAAATTACATAATTATACCGCTGAATTTAGCGGTGAAATTACATAAATTCACCGCCTCGAAACAAAATGTCCAAATTATGTAAGATAAGCGGTGAATGCGGTGAAATTACATATATTCAACGCTTAATTTAGTGGTGAACTTACATAAATTCACCGCTTGGAAAAAAGTGTTAAAATTTTGCGAGAAGAACAGTGAATGCGGTGAAATTACATAAATTCACCGCTTAACTTAATGGTGAACTTACATAAATTCACCGCTTAGAAAAAAGTGGTAAAATTGTGTGAGAACAGCAGTGAAAGCGGTGAAATTACAAGAAATCACCGCTTGTTTTAATGGTGAAACTACACAAACTCAGCGCTTGGAAAAAAAGTGTTAAAATTTGGTGAAAACAGCGCTGAATGCTGTTTAATTACAAAAATTCAATGCTTGTTTTAGTGGTGAAATTACACAACCTCACCGCTTGGAAAAAAGTGCTATAATTGCACGAAAACAACAGTTTTTTGAATCCATAGCTTTTGGAAATTTAATATTTTTTTGTTTTTTTTTTGAAATCGTGAAACCCTTGTTTGATTTTTTTGTCAAAACTCACAAAACACCCTGGCCTTAGGATGAGGTGGGAATTTTTTCCCACTTCGCAGTAGAGGTTTTGGGTGTTCAGTAATTAATGAGTGTTATTTACTTGCGTCCTGATAAGTCTACGTTGCGATGTTTTTGGTCGTTTTGCGTGATTTTCCTAGGAATTGGGGTCTTATAATAGCCCGAAAATTGGGCTAGGCCTAATGTTCTTGACGATTTCTCCCAATCTACTTTACCAAGTGAGACGCTCATTGCTGCAATTTGTCGGCACTAACCTCCGTTTTTTTAGTGTTTAATTGGTCTCTCAAATTGGCCTAATCGAAAAGTTTTTAATGTTTATAATTGAAAAAATTCGAAGTAAAATTTTGTTGTATTTTAGGGGCACGCTTCACGTTTCAGATTTTTTTTCCTAAACTACTTTGCCAATTTGGCCGGGCATAATAGCGTTTTGTTTCATTTAAGTTTTCATGGTATGCAGTTTTTAATTGTTGTCTAAACTGACATGATCGGAAGGTTATTAAGCTGTAAATTTTAAAATTCAAGAAATAAAAATTGTTATAAATTTTTTTTAGTATTGATGTTTTTTTTTCTTCTAAATTGGGTTAGTGTTAATTGCGTTATTCAGACTTTTTGATCTATAGAACTTTTCGACTCCTTAGTTTTCGGAAATTCATTTTTTGTTGGCAAAATCTTGATTTTGCCGGAAGTTGGCGTTTCCCATTAGCTCAAAAATCCGGTTACGCTTCATGTGTTTGACAATTTTTCTAAAACTACTGTACAAAATTGCATGGTTCTAATTTCATTTGTTGACACCAAACGTTTCCTGAATGTAGCGTTTAGTTGTTTCCTGAAATCGGCCTACTCAAAAAGTTATTAATGTTTAAATTTAAAAAAAAATTCGAAAAATTTTTTTTGTGGCGCACGCTTAATTCTTCTGATGATTTTTCTTAAACTATTCCGCCAATTTGGTCGTGCACAGTCCTGTTTTACTAATTCTAAGTTTTTACAGGCGTGCCGTTTTTTAATTGGTGTCTCAATTGGCCTGCTCAGAAGGTGATTAGACTTAAATCTGAAAAAAATTAAAAATAATGATGTCTCAATTTTTTTTCAGTACTGATGTAGTTTTTCTTCTAAATATGGTTATTATTACTTGCAATTTGTATTATTTAGGCTTTGTTTGGGTCCTTGAAGGTTTTCGAATCCTTAGTTTTTGGAAATTCATTAATTTTTTTGCGAAAACATTTAATTCTCTTTCGAGTTACATTTTTGTCAAAAGACCCAAAACACACCGGCCTTTATGGCGAGGTGGGATTTTTTCCCACTTCGAAAAAGAACTTTTGGGTATTCAATAACTACAGAGTGGACCTGAATTGCGCTCAGAATGGTCTACATGGCGCCGTTATTTGTCGTTTTGCGCGCAGAAACTGGGCTCTCGCAATAGCCGAAAAATCGGGGTACGGTTCATGTCCTCAAAGATTTCTCCATAACTACTGTACCAAATTGCACGGGAATTGTCGCATTTTACTGAAACTAAGCTTTTATTGCTTGCAACGTTTAGTTGAGTTCCCAAATCAGCCTAATCGAAAAGTTAATAATGTTTAAATTTGAAAAAAATTGAAGTAAAAATTATATTTTCGGGGGCACGCTTATGGTTTTTGACAATTTTTGCAGAGCTACTTTACCAATTTGGCCAGTCATAGTCGCGTTTTAGTGACTGAGAGATTTGTAAAGGCCTGCAGTCTTTAATTGTTGTCTAAATTGGCCTGCTCCGAACGTTTTTAAACTGTAAATTTTTAAAGTTTAAAAAATAATGATGTTTTAAATGTTTTCCAGTACTGATTTAATTATTCTTCTAATTTGGGTTATTGTAGCTTGCAAATTGTGTTATTTAGGCTTGGTTTGTGTCCCTGAAGCTCTAGGATACTTTGTTTTTGTCAATTCAACAACTTTTTTATTATTTCCGAAATCATGAAATTCTTGTTAGATTTCTTTTTTTTTTATCAAAACACACAAAACACCCTGGCCTCTAGGGCGAGGTGGGAAATTTTTCCCACTTCGCAGTAGAGGTTTTGGGCGTTCCGTATCTTATGAGTGGACTTGAATTGCCTTCAGATTTGTCTACGTGGCACCGTTTTCAGCCGTTTTGCTAGTGTTTGCGAGAAATTGGGCTCTCCCAATAGCCCAAAAATCGTAGTCTGCTTCATGTCATCGAAGATTTCTCCAAAACTACACCACCAAATTAAACGGGCATAGGCGCGTTTTGTTGCTTATGAAACCCTTGTGATTGATGTATTCAATTGTTGTTCTGAGTCAATAACCGAAAAAAGTTATTCATGTCTGAACTTTGAGAAAATTTATAATTTTTGGTCATATGGGGTCTTTTTTGGTCATTTTCGATTTTCTCATTCAATTTTTGACCAAAATGAGTTGTTACTGGCTTGATCTGTTGCTGTTAAGACGTTCTTCTCTGGAATTGTTAGTCACATTCCTGAAAATATCCTTTAGAAAATTATTTACTGATGAATGCAGAAAATTAAAATTTTTTCTCAAATTTTATGGCAGAGGGGTGTTTTGCGCAATTGAACAAATTTTTCGGCGTGCGTTTTGTGTTTTCTAGAGACTATTTAGGTTGTTGAAGCTAATTGTGTCAAATATTGGGGTTAATTCAACAATTTATCTTTTTTCGCGATTTCATCAAAATTCTGTGGATGTTGTTTTATGTCAAAACACACAAAACATAATAGCCTTCATGGTGAGGTGGGAAAATTTTTCCCACCTCACCATGAAGGTTTGACGTGACCTAGAACTTGGAAGTGGACCAGAATTACACCCACAAATACGCCGGGAACGCTGTTTCACGTTGTTTTACGTCGGTTCCGGAGATCTTGGGCTTCGATTTTAGCCCAAAAAATGGGGTACAGAACAGTATATTGTTAATAACTCCTAAAGTACTGGACCAAATTAAACGGGAGTAGTCGCATTTTGTTAGCACTGAACTCCTTTTGCTTGCAGTTTTTGGTTCGTTTCCTAAATCGGCCTAGTCAAAAAGTTATTAATGTTCAAATTTGAAATAGTTCGAATTTTCGGGCTATTCAGGGTGACCCAAATTTCGGTACTACAAAACACCCGATTTACCCAATAAATGTTAGTGTTTTAGAATCCGCAGTTACTGGGAAGTGTCCCCATATATATTTTTCATACTAGTTTGTGATATTCAGACGGTCAATTTGGCCTCTGAACAGATGTCACTTCGCTTTTTCGCAATTTGGTACGGTACCTTGTTTTTGCTATAACTCCTTCTACAGTGCACCGATTGGGCTCATTTTTTGATATGATGCGTATCTCAAGCAGTGCTACAAACGGCACTAAGGGCGTTTGTTTTTGTTCAGCCGTTTTCGAGAAACTACCCTGTAAACTTGACCCCATTTTGACCCCAGAAGCGGATGACGGTCAGTCTGGTCACTTTTTTCACTTTGTGAACACCCGATTTAACGGAGAAATGTTAGTGTTTCAGAATCCTCAGTTTATGCTAAGTAACCCTATATATATTTTTTATGGTGTTTTACGTAGTCCAGGTGGTCAATTTTAGCGAAACCTGCTCCGTACTTCTCCTATTTAGTCATTTGGTACGGTACCTTTATGTTGGAATATCTCCTCGTAGAGTGAACCGATTTTTGATCTGTTTGTTGATTTGAACTCAGCGTGAGCCGTACTTGAATCCCTGTAAATGGCGTTTTGTTTCTTTCAGCCGTTTTCGAGAAATTGGCCAGGACACATACCTCCATTTTTACCTATTCGTGTCCGGGTACATTTCGGGTATGTACATGTTAGACCAACAAAAAAGACGAATTTAGCCCCGCGAATTGGTTCTTTAGACTCCCCTGATGGTGAGCAGTCTCCTCATATATGTTTCATAGGGCGTTTTCCGTAGTTCAGAAGGTCAATTTTAGCTCTGAATGTGACGTATCTCTCTTCTGGGGTCAGTTGGTACGGTACCCTATTTTTGCTATAACTCGTCGAATAATGCACCGATTGGGCTCATTTTTTAATATAATGCGTATCTCAAGCAGTGCTACAAACTGTATTCAGCGGGTTTATTTTTGTTCAGCCGTTTTAGAGAAATTGGCCAGTAAACTTGCCCTCGTTTTAGCCCCAGAAGAGGTTGACACAAGTGGTGACACCGTTGACACCATTGACACCTTGAAGCTTTGAAGTGTGTTTTAGAAAATTAGTGTTTTGAATAGCCCGTCTAAAGTAGATTCCGAATATATATACTTTATATATCATTTTCTGTGGTTTAGGTGTTCAATTTTAGCTCTGGAGGTGGTGTATCTCTCCTCCATGGTGATTTGGTACGGAACCTTCTTTTTGCTATAACTCCTCGAAGAAAGTACCGATTGGGCTCATTTTTTAATATGATGCGTATCTCAAGCAGTGCTACAAACTGTACTAAGCCTTATTTTTGTTCAGCCGTTTTTGAGAAATTGGCCAGGGAGCTTGGCCCCGGTTTGACCTCCTGGGGAGAAAAACACCACTGCCCATCGACTTTGAATTTCTAAGTTTTTATCAGAAACAAGTGATGGTATATATAGTTTTTAAAGCCCATTTCACGGGCAATTCAATGAGCTATGTCTCGTTTCGATTGGTTCAGTATTCCAGAAGTTATTAACAATTTTCGACCTCGAACCTCCGAAAATGACCACATGCTCACTCCTCGATCTTTAATTTTTCTTTAATCAGAGTGTTTATGTCAACAACCGGTTAATATGAGTTACAACATCATTGTATCAAACTTTTATGACTATGTTGAACGTTTTTGGTTTGCTCTTCGGGAAACAATAATCGAACGAGCGTTTGGTACCAATTGAAAAAAGGGCATGGTGACTGAATGGTCCGGAATAGGTCTTTTTCATCGGGTCAAGGAGTTGTTCAAATCGAACCAAACTCGGTATGTATTATCCCCTGTGTATATAGTGTCTAAAACAAAAAGAATTGTTGCTAAAGCTTGCCTAGGAATAAAGTTAGTTTTTCATACGGAAATTTGCGAATTTCGCTATTAGCGAATTTTAAAAATAGGTCTTTTTTATTGAATCAAGGAGTTGTTCAAAGTGAACCAAATTGATATCCCAAACTACCAGTACTATTTAGGTTGTAATGCAAAACGAATGGTTGTGCTAACTTTCCTAGAAAGAAAGTTCGTATTTCATACGGAAATTTCCTATTATCTCCGAATAATTTTGAATAAGTTAGTTTAAGAATAGGTCTTTTTCATTGGGTCAAGGAGTTGTTCAAAGCAAACCAAACTTGGTATGGAGAATCTCCTGTGTAATAAGATTATAATAAACCGGCAATTTGTGCTTTGGGGTCAATACTTCAAAAACTCGTGGAGTAGAAATGTTAAGTTCGGAAAGCTATAGCAATTTTTTTTGTTTTACTCTCTAGATACACGTGGGATACTCCATACCGTGTTTGGCTCGATTTGAACAACTCCTTGACCGGATGAAGAAGACTTATTCCGGACGATTCAGTCACCATGCCCTTTTTTCAATTGGTACCAAACGCTCGTTCGGTTATTGTTTCCCGAAGAGCAAACCAAAAACGTTCAACATAGTCTTAAAAGTTTGATACGATGATATTGTAACTCATTTTAACTGGTTGTTAACATAAACACTCTGATTAAAGAAAAATTAAAGATCGAGGAGTGAGCATGTGGTCATTTTCGGAGGTTCGAGTTCGAAAATCCATATTTGAAAATTAAATATTCCAAATAATCGCAAATTTCCGTATGAAAAGCTAACTTTTTTCCTAGGCAAGCTATAGCAAAAATTCTTTTTTTAGACTCTATATATACAGGGGATGCTCCATGCCGAATTTGGTTTGATTTGAACAATTCCTCGACCCGATGATAAAGGCCTATTTTTAAAATTCTATGATCGCAATATAGTAGTCTATGTGTTGTCAAATTTCGAGCTCTAAAAACTCTCTATTTAGTGTTTCAACTTAAATTGTTTTTCAACCTATTCAAGGACTTATTCAATTAGTTTGAGGATCTAAGGAGGAGTGTCAATATATAGAAAGAGTCTGAAACCGAATGACTTTTTGGCCTAGCTGCCCTTTGAAAAACGTAGTCAATACGCTGTCAAATTTGAGCTCTATCTAAACCGAGCCAGCGGTAAAACTGGGTGCACCCATTCCCGGGTATCAGGGGACGCCACCAAGTGTGAACTGGGACCACCCACCACGGGTCGAAGTGGGACCACTCAGCCCCGGGTATCAGGGGTATAGGATTAGGGTTTAACGATTCGCGTTTGGGGTTTTTCTCTTTAATTTCTCTGACATTTTTTCAGACCTGAGCGTTTAGAACTGATTCCATTGACATTACTGTTTCAGATTCTTTGCCTTCTGCACCTAAAACTTTGATGATGGACCCAAAACGTGTCGGCGTTCCGCATGCAAACTTAGTAGATGAACCCCCCAAAAAAGAAGTTTAAGCCGAGCTTCTCGAAACAGCAAATCCAGGGACGATTGTGGAAGGAGAAAAATGGACAAAAACTCGAGTTTCTGTATAACAACTTTGATAATGAGAAGAAGATCAATACTGCAATCGTGGGAGATTCCATTGTGGACTCCCTTTGTGTAGATGGATGCGTATCTTTGTCTCTGTCTGGTGGCAGAGTGAAACAGTTCTATGCCCTTTTGGACACCTTAGAGAGTTACAAAAGTGTTATTTTCATAATTGGGGGAAACAATCTCTCTTACTTTAATGAGGCGGTGGAGGAACCCGAAATTGTTATGGGAAAGATACGAAAGTTCTATAATGCGATTCGAGACTTGCCACAGAAACCCAAAGTAGTCGCTTGCACAGTGCTAAAGAGATGCCAGGCTAAGCATTTTAACATCGACCGGTTTAATGCAATGCTGACCAGTTCCTCAATCAATTTTTATCGTATGCACCAGCATGTGCATAAGGCAAAATGCTTTAAAGACAGTGATGGGATTCACCTAACAGAAGAAGGTTTCCATGCGCTCGCTTGTGGAATCAACAAATGTATCATAGACAAAAAACTTGATTGATTGATTGATTGATTGAAGTCCTTACTTGCAGTCCTTTTGGTTTATTTATAATTTGCCACTTCATATGACATTATTTGAGCAGTTTCAGTTTGACCAGTGTCAATTTGACCGGTTGCAATTTGACTTTATTTGTTTTATACATTTTCGTTCTCTGGTGGTTTTATATTTTGATAACATTGAATTCTTAGTTTCTTGTATTTTTTTGGAACATTTTGCTACTGTAGTTGCATATGATCTGAAACAAAGCTGTACTGACCACTGGAAAATAAAGTTGTTTTGCGAGAGAAAATTCTTTCATAATTTGTATAGGAAAAACGTTGTATGCGTGCTCTCCTTAACTGATTAGTTAATTGCGTAATTCAGTGGGCGTTTTGTCTGCTGCGGCCTATGAGAACAAATGATAAAATTTTTATGCGTAATTCAGTGGGCATTTTGTGTGCTGCGAAATAGGTTTTATAGCGTACTTTTTCAGCAGGCCAATTGCTTGCTGCGGCTTAAGTAAAAGTAGAAGTAACTGCGGTTTTGTACAGTGGGCGTCTTGTCTGCTGCGGCCTAGGTAAACAAATGATTAGTTACTTGCGTAAATCAGTGGGCATTTTGTCTGCTGCGAAATTGTTCTAATAGCGTACTTTTTCAGCGGGCGAATTGCTCGCTGCGGCTTAAATAAAATAGAAATATCTGCGGACTTGTACAGCGGGCGTTTTGTCTGCTGCGGCCTATGAGAATAATAGATTAGATTTACTTGCGTAATTCAGTGGACATTTTGTCTGCTGCGAAATAGGTCTAATAGCGTACTTTTTCAGCGGGCGAATTGCTCGCTGCGGCCTAAATAAAATAGAAATATCTGCGGACTTGTACAGCGGGCGTTTTCCCTGCTGCGGCCTATGAGAATAATAGATTAGATTTACTTGCGTAATTCAGTGGACATTTTGTCTGCTGCGAAATAGGTCTAATAGCGTACTTTTTCAGCGGGCGAATTGCTTGCTGCGGCTTAAATAAAATAGAAATATCTGCGGACTTGTACAGCGGGCGTTTTGTCTGCTGCGGCCTATGAGAATAATTGATTAGATTTTTATGCGTAATTCAGTGGGCATTTTGTCTGCTGCGAAATAGGTTTAATAGCGTACTTTTTCAGCAGGCCAATTGCTTGCTGCGGCTTAAGTAAAAGTAGAAGTAACTGCGGTTTTGTACAGTGGGCGTCTTGTCTGCTGCGGCCTAGGTAAACAAATGATTAGTTAATTGCGTAATTCAGTGGGCGTTTTGTCTGCTGCGGCCTATGAGAACAAATGATAAAATTTTTATGCGTAATTCAGTGGGCATTTTGTGTGCTGCGAAATAGGTTTTATAGCGTACTTTTTCAGCGGGCGAATTGCTCGCTGCGGCTTAAATAAAATAGAAATATCTGCGGACTTGTACAGCGGGCGTTTTGTCTGCTGCGGCCTATGAGAATAATAGATTAGATTTACTTGCGTAATTCAGTGGACATTTTGTCTGCTGCGAAATAGGTCTAATAGCGTACTTTTTCAGCGGGCGAATTGCTCGCTGCTGCCTAAATAAAATAGAAATATCTGCGGACTTGTACAGCGGGCGTTTTCCCTGCTGCGGCCTATGAGAATAATAGATTAGATTTACTTGCGTAATTCAGTGGACATTTTGTCTGCTGCGAAATAGGTCTAATAGCGTACTTTTTCAGCGGGCGAATTGCTTGCTGCGGCTTAAATAAAATAGAAATATCTGCGGACTTGTACAGCGGGCGTTTTGTCTGCTGCGGCCTATGAGAATAATTGATTAGATTTTTATGCGTAATTCAGTGGGCATTTTGTCTGCTGCGAAATAGGTTTAATAGCGTACTTTTTCAGCAGGCCAATTGCTTGCTGCGGCTTAAGTAAAAGTAGAAGTAACTGCGGTTTTGTACAGTGGGCGTCTTGTCTGCTGCGGCCTAGGTAAACAAATGATTAGTTACTTGCGTAAATCAGTGGGCATTTTGTCTGCTACGAAATAGGTCTAATAGCGTACTTTTTCAGCCGGCGAATTGCTCGCTGCGGCTTAAATAAAATAGAAATATCTGCGGACTTGTACAGCGGGCGTTTTGTCTGCTGCGGCCTATGAGAATAATAGATTAGATTTACTTGCGTAATTCAGTGGACATTTTGTCTGCTGCGAAATAGGTCTAATAGCGTACTTTTTCAGCGGGCGAATTGCTCGCTGCGGCCTAAATAAAATAGAAATATCTGCGGACTTGTAGAGCGGGCGTTTTATCTGCTGCGGCCTATGAGAATAATAGATTAGATTTACTTGCGTAATTCAGTGGACATTTTGTCTGCTGCGAAAGAGGTCTACCAGCGTACTTTTTCAGCGGGCGAATTGCTCGCTGCGGCTTAAATAAAATAGAAATATCTGCGGACTTGTACAGTGGGCGTTTTGTCTGCTGCGGCCTATGAGAATAATTGATTAGATTTACTTGCGTAATTCAGTGGACATTTTGTCTGCTGCGAAATAGGTCTAATAGCGTACTTTTTCAGCGGGCGAATTGCTCGCTGCGGCTTAAATAAAATAGAAATATCTGCGGACTTGTACAGCGGGCGTTTTGTCTGCTGCGGCCTATGAGAATAATAGATTAGATTTACTTGCGTAATTCAGTGGAAATTTTGTCTGCTGCGAAATAGGTCTAATAGCGTACTTTTTCAGCGGGCGAATTGCTCGCTGCGGCTTAAATGAAATAGAAGTGTCTGCGGACTTGTACAGCGCGCGTTTTGTCTGCTGCGGCCTATGAGAATAATTGATTAGATTTACTTGCGTAAATCAGTGGGCATTTTGTCTGCTGCGAAATAGGTCTAATAGCGTACTTTTTCAGCGGGCGAATTGCTCGCTGCGGCTTAAATAAAATAAAAGTATCTGCGAGCTTGTACAGGGTGCGTTTTGTCTGCTGTGGCCTATGTGAACAAATGATTAGATTTACTTGCGTAATTTTTAACTGGATCCAAATTTCTCCACTGCTTCCCACTTATAGCATCTCATCCCAAAAGTTACTTCGCCATTTTTAGTTTTCAGAAGTGATGCCACTCAATAAGTTGTTCTGTTATTTGTTCAGAAATGAGGCGGGAGACCTACAGTTCTTAAATTTGATTGATGACCGATGGCCAAAAATGGTTATAACGCAGAAAATAAATCTACAGCTATTGAGTGAAGTAATCTTAAACCTAGAAACAGGTAAGCAAAGCTACTACTTAATCTGTAAAGGCACCGAAGCTGATGTGAAACGGAGGTGTGATGCGGATATCCTGGAGGAAAAGAAGTTGAAATCTCTGCAGTCGAAGACCAACCCAGTGGGCAACCATCGAAACATTGAAAAACAAGTGACATAAAAGGGATCAGATAATTTAACGAATGTAGTTGTGAGAGAGGAAAGCAGTAAAAATGGAGATGAAATTTCAGCCTCTGGAAGTGACAACAATATGGCTGTTATTGAGAGTTCTCACCAAAAGGACTTGATGACTAAGAGTGTTTATAAAGAGCCAGTGAAAAGAAAAGCGGACAATGACACGAGGCTCTCTGAATTGATAAGAGAAACGAAGAAAAAAAGCAACTTGGATTCTATGGTTTGTCATTTTTAAAAATAAAAAAGTCTTCTTAAAAATAGTAAGATTCTTGCCAGTAAGGTTCCTAACGTAAAATTATTTTTGTTCAGTGCTGCAACCACCACAAGGATGTATGTGCTCTCCTCAAGTCTGACGAAGCGAAGTTTGCTAGCTTTATAAGTGATCATGCCCAGGCTATGGCAGACTACAACAAAAAACTTGAGCAAGAAGTGCAAAGTTTTAAGTCATTGGTTAGTTTTCGTGCAATTATTTGCTGCTTGTACTCGATGACCATTTTTGGGTTCTTGTAGGGCCATGAAGGGACGAAAATTAACGAAGAAGAAGAAAGTGCAGTACTAGAAATTGAAGCTGATGGCGTCGCGTGTGTTCGATTTCTTGAAGGAATTGACTTGTATGACCTAGGTTACGTGAAAAATCCAGAGGACGCTGGCAAGAAACTAAGAACCAAAATTTGGAACTGTGACGGTTTGACCGAGAAAATGATTTCGCCTTGTAAAAGTAACCACGATCAACGTGTTGCCGCAACTCCGGAAAAAGTAGCTCAATTTAAGGGTGTGTGTAGTTTTTGTTTCATCACTACAATAGATTGGGCACTGTTAGATTGATAAGTTGGTTTTAGCCCACATCAAAAGACTTTATGGTAAAGCCAAGTTCACAGAAGTCTACCCAAGAGCTCGTAAAGCTGCAAATCAAACGGCAAGAAATAGAAAGAACTTGCTCAGGAGAAAACAGACTAAAGATTTGAAAAACAGTGATTCAAAGAGAGAAGAGTCAGAAGTCGGAGATGAGGCTCGAGGTTTTTAGTTTGATTACAGTTTGTTAATCGCTCTGAGTGAAATGGTTTAGTTTTACAGTAAGAAGTTTGATGTTAGATTTGATGTACTTAAACATTATTTACCCTGTTGGCATAGCAGATGAGCTAGTATTGTTATAGTTTTAATACGAGTTTGGCATATTTTGTGATGAGAATTTCATAAGCAGGATTTTATTCCTTAATCGTTTTGATTTTGTCTCGATAAGCAAGCAAATTAATTGAGCCTCTTGTTATCCCCAACTGTTTTGAAATCTTTTTGATTGAAAAAAAGGGTGGATTTTATAAATCAACAAGCCGTAGTTCTAATTAAACAAGCATTGGAGTGCAAGTTCACCATTATAGGTGAGTTCTCTAAGAGGATTCTGGCACACGAGGTTTTTCCAGCTTGGAAAGTTTTGCTGCGTTATTCCATAAATAACTTCCTGTTGGCGCAATTTTTAGATACAATGAAAAAGTGTGGCAAAAACAAGAAAAAGAGGTATTCTCTCTCTATTGAAAAGGAACCTCTGCAGCAGCCAGCTCATCAAAGGAAATTGACATTCGAGGGATGTTCATTTAGTCAACCAATGTTAGCACGTGGCTCCAATGAAACAATTGATAACCAATTTGAAACGACAGGACCATCCTCGAGAACACGAGTAAACCCCACAAAAAGACTAAATGAATCTGATTCTGAAGTCGAGATAAACAACTCAGTCAAACTATCTCTGATGAAAGCAGAACAGAAATGGATTTTCGTTGGCTCTAAGAAAGTGCATCTATTGGGTGTTATCAGTGAGCTATGGCCAGAAAATTTCAGCTATATTCAACGATCGACGTTGGAAGAAAATAAAACTACGACTTTGAAAATTGATGGCATGGATGTTTCGTGTCGATTGCTCTTCAAGGGTTCCAAAAAAACTGCAAAAGAAGTCTACGAAAAATATGAGGCGCAGATGAAAAGTGGTGTGAGACCTGAAAGCTTGAAAGTCACGTTTGTTAAGGTCGATCGTAAACGACAAGTCTTTGATGACGTGAACTTCCTATCAAAGACTGGCAGGAATACCAAGCAAAGCTCCTTGCCGGCTTTAGGCGGGTCTCCAAATCAATCAAAGAAACCTCGAAATACCTCCAAGGAGACGACATTGTAGACTCCAACACAAGTGGGGCCAATTGAATTGCGTGATTTACCACCTTGTCCAAAGCTTACACCCGCCAATCGTGGTCAAGACTCAGATCCAGATTCTGATTGCGACATGTTTGAAGAGTTTGCCAACGCTCACGAAATGAGAATGGCTTCTTTGGTGAAAGCTTTTAATGAAGAGTGTGTGAGGCAGACCAAGAGAAGGAATTTTCTTCTAGAAACACTAAAGGATCAGGTAATCTTTTTTATAAACATATGACGGTCTTTTTATCGTGAATGAGTTTGGAAAATCAGCTTCTAGATATTCTTCTACAGATACATAAAAACCAGGCAGTCTTTGCTATTAAGGTAGGAAAGGTCTTTTTACGGCTAATGAGCTTCAGGAAAGAGCTTTTGAAAATTTTGATCTAGAAATACCTAATGATCGGTTAATCTTTGAGATAAAGGTATAATTTTTTGTCTTTTAATTGTTATTGAGAGTTTTTAAAAGGCTGCTTTTATAGCGACTGCTGTTAAAAGAGGAGATCTCCTACTTGAAACACAACTTCCAAAGCGTGGATGAGTATCCCGAATGGGAGGTCCAACAAACGCCAGTCCTCCATGATAGATTTGATTTAATGACTATCTCCGCAGGAAGCGATGTGGGATCTTTTGGACGTTCGATTGGCACTCATCTCTTTTCTTCTGGAGAAATTAACAAGCTGATTTCCCCGAAGCGAAAGGCGGACAAAATTCGTTCTCCGGTATCTGACGAGCTTTCGGAAAAATTCAAAAATGTAGTGCGTCAGAAGTATCCGGCAACTCCAAATCTTGCCTACAAAGTGGCAAGGAAATCGTACAATCAGTTGGTTCGAGACAGCTGCAGGTTTGCTGAAAACGAAGGTCATGTTACTGGTACGGCAACTAACAGTTCGTTCCAACCAAGTGACTATTCTGTCGAAAGATCCAATACTCAAGAGCAATTAGATGACGAAGCTTAAATAGAATTAGAATTATTTAGATTTAGTGTTAATTAGAATTATTGTTTAAAGTTTATCATTGATTGCCAGAAGTCAAATCGCAGTTTTAATCTGTTCAGTCACGTGCGTTTGTGCTGAGAATTTACGAGGATTCAATTTATTGGTTTTTAAATCAAATTACAAATGTTTTCGGTGCCAAACTCTAAATTATGTTGTTTAATTGTTTGTTAAAATAGCTTGAAAATAGCTTTTCTGGAAGCATCTTGGTCAGATTGAAAAATTTGAATGAGTTCAAGTTTTGTTTTCCCAGTTCTAATTGCTCGCAGTTATTTTAGTCATGTCTTTCTAATGCATTTTCCGCTAACACTTTTTTGTCGCGCGTTCTGTTGTTACAGCGCCACTGAACCAACAATATTCGGTTATGTTCATATAGTATTGATTGCGAATATGGCTCTTCAGGTGCGAAATGTCAGTTTGTGAAAAGCTAGTGATAGCTGATGTTTTTGTTGTGTCCAATATTTTGAAGCCGCAAGAGCGTAGGCCAATGATGATGTACAAAATTGATGACTTCTCAGATTTTCTTAATGAGGTGAGCTCGAATTCAACTCTCGCCAAGACTTTAGAAGGCTTTTCGAAACTGTACTGGGAGGCAGATAATAGAGGTTACAGAATTTTGCCGGACAACTTTGGAGGTTTTGGCCTTTTCAATGTAACTGGGAAATTGCTGAAGCCAAAATTTGAGCCACTGGAGGACATTGTTGGAATAATTGAAGAGATTCCCGATAGTTTGAAAGAAAAACTGAGCCCCCTTTCAATTATGAAAAGCAGTTTTACGGAGAAGGAAGTGGTATTGCTTGGAGTGACAAGATTTGTCAATCACAGTTGTTATCCTAACACACGTTATTTCCAGGGATACAGCTGAAATTACTTGCAGTATAAAGCATTGAGACTTCAAGTCATACGGTCAATAAAACCAGGCGAGGAAATAACAGTCGATTACGGAGATTCTTTTTTTGGCAGCTTTGGAGAGTGCAAATGTGATTATTGTGCTGAAAAACACTCTTCTCGAATTGAACCAGATGCGAGCAATCACGAGGGCAAATTTTTTGCTTCTTGTGAAAATCGTTCAGAGTTTGAAGGCCCGAGTTCAGACAATTCTTCAGAAGGCACGCATGTTTCAAGCCCAACAGAAAAGCAGTCAAAAATTGGCTCCCCCTTTTGTTTAGTCATTTAACTGAAAACGAGACATCGTCGGATGATTCAGATGTAGGAAATGCTCTTGCAGAATCTGTTGGCACTTTCTCTGAAAAAGATACCGTTGGGGAGATTTCTGTTAATAGTAAGGCAATCTACAGGAAAAGAAGGTTGGGAAGACAGCACAAGGGTAGCGTCAAGGTGCACCGATCTTCTATAACTGATCCTGTTGAAGTAATTGACGGCTTTATTGAACAGACAGCAAGTTTTTCCGGTCAAATTGATGACGAGCAACCATTTCTATCAGATTATGATCCAGTTCCGATTTCTGATCAAGTGATATCGTCTTCCGTTGCAGCACGCGGCTACTCCTTTTTTACAACTGATGATCAGTCGGAAACAAGTAGCGAACGAAGCCCAGACAGAACGCCATTAGTTAGCTCATCAAATTTTCCTCAACTGAATTTTCCCGAGAACATTCTATGTGGGAACTCCAACGTTTCAGTCCACAATGCCCTAATTTCGCTTCTAACCCTTGTGGCAAAACATGGGGGCTCGGACGAACTTCTATATGATCTGATTAAACGGGAGCAATTTATTCATCCTAATTCTGGGTTCCCGACGCCTTTCAGCGTGAAAACGCTGATTCCTGAACTCTCAAATAACCATACTAAAAGTCACACGTGTTACGATAATGGCAAGTTGATTTGTCTGCATTTTATTGAACATCTTAGATCTGTTGTAGAGAAAAATCACGAACATATTCTGAGGTACAGTTCAACCCGAGAACAATATAAAGACTTGAATTTGGAACCCGTCTTAGAAGGTGACTGCATGCGCCTCCGACTGATTGTGAATACAGATGGAGCCATTGTTCGTGATAGTGCGAACGAGTCGGCATACCCTGTGTGGGTTGCTTTAGCGGATCTGCCACCAATTGCTCGATCGAAATATGAGAATATTGTTCTCTGTAGTGTTTGGTATGGAAGTGGGGATTTGCCTTGGGACAATATCTTCAAAAGTTTTCAACAGGAAATATCAAGAAAGTTCACTGTAAACGCTGAGGACTATGTTTTTGATGCAAAATTTAAGACAATTGCCTTAATTGTAGATCTTCCTTGCAAGAGTAGTGTCCTTAAAATGAAAAATTTAACGGGTATTATGGTTGCACTTTATGTGAAATGAGAGGCAAGCATAGGTTTGGGGCCCACTTTTACCCTCATAGCGAAGATTTGAAAATGAGAAAACCGGAAAATCATTATCGCCAATCTATCCTGTTTGAAAGCGGCGATGTTGATTACAGGAAATCAAACAAAGAAGACGATCCCGAAATTGATAGCAAAGGTGTTCAAGGTTACCCTTATGTGTTTAAAGTTATTCCAAATCTTCCTCTCACTGCCCCTATAGATACGATGCACCAACTTTCTAAAGGTGTTGCTAAAGACTTGTTGGAGTTTCTTTTTGAGATCAGTGGATCTCCAGTCACAATTGAGTATGCAACAGTTAATCTAAAATTACCGTCAGAGTTTAAGCGAAGTGTTCGTTCTCTTGATAACTTGAAGCATTTCAAAGCAAATGAATTAAAAATGTATCTCCTGTATCTAGCGCCGATTGTTCTCCGACCTCTTCTTAACGACTTTTCAGATTTCCGTGATTTAAACTACCTTGTTTTTGCACTTCGTTCGCTCTATGAGAGTGGGGAAAATGCTTCTTTATGTGGATTGCTTTTGGAAGCTTTTTGTAGAATTATGCATTTCAAATACCCAGGAAGACAATTTGAGTCGATTAATTTTCATCTGTTGCGGCACCTCGCTTGCCAATGTGAATTTTTTGGACCCCTGTGGACCACTTCTGCGTCACTTTTTGAATCTGCTAATCATTATCTAATCCGGTCTATAACTGGAACAGTTAACACGTGCAAGTTATTAGTTCAAAGATATGTCCGAAATCGCGAACTGATGCTGTCAGATCTAAAAGACGATTCTTTGAAACCTTTGGTTTCAAATTTACTCGGGAAAAAACTGCCAATTAAAGAAGACTACGGGTTAGTTGAAACACAGGAAGTTAAAATGTTGGTTGATCAGCTCCCCTCCGCTAAAATTTTCTGCCGATATGACGGAAAGTTTCTTCTTGATTGCGCCTGCTACTCCCGAAGAACTAGTAATAGCTATGTTGAGATTGGAAAAGATTCAAAAGTGGGACAATTGATTGCATTTTATGACAATGGAACAGTGCGATGCTTGATTCGCGTCTTTAAAATTTTAGAAAGACTTGCCATTAACTTAGAAGGAACTGACTTTGCCGAGTGCTGCGAAAATCTTGAACCTCTAGGTTTTGCTGTTGAACAAACGGAAGAGACTCTTCACTATGACGTCGATGATATATCCTGCAAATTAATCCGGATTTCATACGATCAATTGTATTTTGTGAAAGTGCTAAAACACTTTGAGCATGATTAATACTTTGTGTCAAACTAGATATCAACGTGAAGTTTTTCAACCTAGTGAAGGACTAATTCAATTAGTTTGAGGGTCTAGGGAGCAGTGTCAAACTCCGAATAGAACCAGAAAGCGAATGAATTTTTGACCTAGCTGGTCTACGAAAAAAGTTGTCGATACGTTGTTAAATTTCGAGCTCTGAAAACACCTATTTCGTGTTTCAAGATAAATCGCTTTTCAGTCTAGTCAAGGACTTATTCAATTAATTTGAGGGTCTAAGGAGGAGTGTCAACATTGGAATAGAGTCTGAAAGCGAATGAATTTTTGACCTAGCTGGTCTACAAAAAAAGTTGTCGATACGTTGTTAAATTTCGAGCTCTGAAAACACCTATTTAGTTTTTCAACATAAGTCGTTTTTCAGTCTAGTCAAGGACTTATTCAATTAATTTGAGGGTCTGAGGAGAAGTGTCAACATTGGATTAGAGTATGAAAGCGAATGATTTTTTGGCCTAGCTGTTCTACAAAAAAAGTTGTCGATACGTGGTTAAATTTCGAGCTCTGAAAACACCTATTTAGTGTTTCAACATAAATCGTTTTTCAGTCTAGTCAAGGACTTATTCAATTAATTTGAGTGTCTAAGGAGGAGTGTCAACATTGCAATAGAGTATGAAAGGGAGTGAATTTTTGACCTAGCTGGTCTACAAAAAAAGTTGTCGATACGTTGTTAAATTTCGAGCTCTGAAAACACCTATTTATTGTTTCAACATAAATCGTTTTTCAGTCTAGTCAAGGACTTATTCAATTAATTTGAGGGTCTAAGGAGGAGTGTCAACATTGGAATAGAGTTTGATAGCGGATGATTTTTTGACCTAGCTGTTCTACAAAAAAAGTTGTCGGTACGTTGTTAAATTTCGAGCTCTGAAAACACCTATTAAGTGTTTCAACATAAATCGTTTTTCAGTCTAGTCAAGGACTTATTCAATTAATTTGAGTGTCTAAGGAGGAGTGTCAACATTGCAATAGAGTATGAAAGGGAATGAATTTTTGACCTAGCTATTCTACCGAAAAAGTTGTCGATACTTTGTTAAATTTCGAGCTCTGAAAACACCTATTTAGTGTTTCAACATAAATCGTTTTTCAGTCTAGTCAAGGACTTATTCAATTTATTTGAGGGTCTAGGGAGGAGTGTCAACATTGGATTAGAGTCTGAAAGCGAATGAATGTTTGACTTAGCTGGTCTACAAAAAAAATTGTCGATACGTTGTTAAATTTCGAGCTCTGAAAACACCTATTTAGTGTTTCAACATAAATCGTTTTTCAGTCTCGTCAAGGACTTATTCAACTAATTTGAGGGTCTAAGGAGGAGTGTCAACATTGGAATAGAGTATGATAGCGAATGATTTTTTGGCCTAGCTTTTCTACAAAAAAGTTGTCGATACGTTGTTAAATTTTGAGCTCTGAAAACACCTATTTAGTGTTTCAACAGAAATCGTTTTTCAGTCTAGTCAAGGACTTATTCAATTAATTTGAGGGTCTAAGGAGGAGTGTCAACATTGGAATAGAGTATGATAGCGAATGATTTTTTGGCCTAGCTGTTCTACAAAAAAAGTTGTCGATACGTTGTTAAATTTCGAGCTCTGAAAACACCTATTAAGTGTTTCAACATAAATCGTTTTTCAGTCTAGTCAAGGACTTATTCAATTAATTTGAGTGTCTAAGGAGGAGTGTCAACATTGCAATAGAGTATGAAAGGGAATGATTTTTTGACCTAGCTGGTCTACAAAAAAAGTTGTCGATACGTTGTTAAATTTCGAGCTCTGAAAACACCTATTTAGTGTTTCAACATAAATCGTTTTTCAGTCTAGTCAAGGACTTATTCAATTAATTTGAGGGTCTAAGGAGGAGTGTCAACATTGGAATAGAGTTTGATAGCGGATGATTTTTTGGCCTAGCTGTTCTACAAAAAAAGTTGTCGATACGTTGTTAAATTTCGAGCTCTGAAAACACCTATTAAGTGTTTCAACATAAATCGTTTTTCAGTCTAGTCAAGGACTTATTCAATTAATTTGAGTGTCTAAGGAGGAGTGTCAACATTGCAATAGAGTATGAAAGGGAATGAATTTTTGACCTAGCTATTCTACCAAAAAAAGTTGTCGATACGTTGTTAAATTTCGAGCTCTGAAAACACCTATTTAGTGTTTCAACGTAAATCGTTTTTCAGTCTAGTCAAGGACTTATTCAATTTATTTGAGGGTCTAAGGAGGAGTGTCAACATTGGATTAGAGTCTGAAAGCGAATGAATTTTTGACTTAGCTGGTCTACAAAAAAAATTGTCGATACGTTGTTAAATTTCGAGCTCTGAAAACACCTATTTAGTGTTTCAACATAAATCGTTTTTCAGTCTAGTCAAGGACTTGTTCAATTAATTTGAGGGTCTAAGGAGGAGTGTCAACATTGGAATAGAGTATGATAGCGAATGATTTTTTTGCCTAGCTGTTCTACAAAAAAAGTTGTCGATACGTTGTTAAATTTCGAGCTCTGAAAACACCTATTAAGTGTTTCAACAGAAATCGTTTTTCAGTCTAGTCAAGGACTTATTCAATTAATTTGAGGGTCTAAGGAGGAGTGTCAACATTGAAATAGAGTATGATAGCGAATGATTTTTTGGCCTAGCTGTTCTACAAAAAAAGTTGTCGATACGTTGTTAAATTTCGAGCTCTGAAAACACCTATTTAGTGTTTCAACATAAATCGTTTTTCAGTCTAGTCAAGGACTTATTCAATTAATTTGAGGGTCTAAGGAGGAGTGTCAACATTGGAATAGAGTTTGATAGCGGATGATTTTTTGGCCTAGCTGTTCTACAAAAAAAGTTGTCGATACGTTGTTAAATTTCGAGCTCTGAAAACACCTATTAAGTGTTTCAACATAAATCGTTTTTCAGTCTAGTCAAGGACTTATTCAATTAATTTGAGTGTCTAAGGAGGAGTGTCAACATTGCAATAGAGTATGAAAGGGAATGAATTTTTGACCTAGCTATTCTACCAAAAAAAGTTGTCGATACGTTGTTAAATTTCGAGCTCTGAAAACACCTATTTAGTGTTTCAACGTAAATCGTTTTTCAGTCTAGTCAAGGACTTATTCAATTTATTTGAGGGTCTAAGGAGGAGTGTCAACATTGGATTAGAGTCTGAAAGCGAATGAATTTTTGACTTAGCTGGTCTACAAAAAAAATTGTCGATACGTTGTTAAATTTCGAGCTCTGAAAACACCTATTTAGTGTTTCAACATAAATCGTTTTTCAGTCTAGTCAAGGACATATTCAATTAATTTGAGGGTCTAGGAAGGAGTGTCAGCATTGGAAAAGAATCTGAAAGCGAATGAATTTTTGACCTAGCTGGTCTACAAAAAAAGTTGTCGATACGTTGTTAAATTTCGAGCTCTGAAAACACCTATTTAGTGTTTCAACGTAAATCGTTTTTCAGTCTAGTCAAGGACTTATTCAATTAATTTGAGGGTCTAAGGAGGAGTGTCAACATTGAAATAGAGTATGATAGCGAATGATTTTTTGGCCTAGCTGTTCTACAAAAAAAGTTGTCGATACGTTGTTAAATTTCGAGCTCTGAAAACACCTATTTAGTGTTTCAACATAAATCGTTTTTCAGTCTAGTCAAGGACTTATTCAATTAATTTGAGGGTCTAAGGAGGAGTGTCAACATTGGAATAGAGTTTGATAGCGGATGATTTTTTGGCCTAGCTGTTCTACAAAAAAAGTTGTCGATACGTTGTTAATTTTCGAGCTCTGAAAACACCTATTAAGTGTTTCAACATAAATCGTTTTTCAGTCTAGTCAAGGACTTATTCAATTAATTTGAGTGTCTAAGGAGGAGTGTCAACATTGCAATAGAGTATGAAAGGGAATGAATTTTTGACCTAGCTATTCTACCAAAAAAAGTTGTCGATACGTTGTTAAATTTCGAGCTCTGAAAACACCTATTTAGTGTTTCAACGTAAATCGTTTTTCAGTCTAGTCAAGGACTTATTCAATTTATTTGAGGGTCTAAGGAGGAGTGTCAACATTGGATTAGAGTCTGAAAGCGAATGAATTTTTGACTTAGCTGGTCTACAAAAAAAATTGTCGATACGTTGTTAAATTTCGAGCTCTGAAAACACCTATTTAGTGTTTCAACATAAATCGTTTTTCAGTCTCGTCAAGGACTTATTCAATTAATTTGAGGGTCTAAGGAGGAGTGTCAACATTGGAATAGAGTATGATAGCGAATGATTTTTTGGCCTAGCTGTTCTACAAAAAAAGTTGCCGGTACGTTGTTAAATTTTGAGCTCTGAAAACACCTATTTAATGTTTCAACATAAATCGTTTTTCAGTCTAGTCAAGGACTTGTTCAATTAATTTGAGGGTCTAAGGAGGAGTGTCAACATTGGAATAGAGTATGATAGCGAATGATTTTTTTGCCTAGCTGTTCTACAAAAAAAGTTGTCGATACGTTGTTAAATTTCGAGCTCTGAAAACACCTATTTAGTGTTTCAACATAAATCGTTTTTCAGTCTCGTCAAGGACTTATTCAATTAATTTGAGGGTCTAAGGAGGAGTGTCAACATTGGAATAGAGTATGATAACGAATGATTTTTTGGCCTAGCTGTTCTACAAAAAAAGTTGCCGGTACGTTGTTAAATTTTGAGCTCTGAAAACACCTATTTAATGTTTCAACATAAATCGTTTTTCAGTCTAGTCAAGGACTTGTTCAATTAATTTGAGGGTCTAAGGAGGAGTGTCAACATTGGAATAGAGTATGATAGCGAATGATTTTTTTGCCTAGCTGGTCTACAAAAAAAATTGTCGATACGTTGTTAAATTTCGAGCTCTGAAAACACCTATTTAGTGTTTCAACATAAATCGTTTTTCAGTCTCGTCAAGGACTTATTCAATTAATTTGAGGGTCTAAGGAGGAGTGTCAACATTGGAATAGAGTATGATAGCGAATGATTTTTTGGCCTAGCTGTTCTACAAAAAAAGTTGCCGGTACGTTGTTAAATTTTGAGCTCTGAAAACACCTATTTAATGTTTCAACATAAATCGTTTTTCAGTCTAGTCAAGGACTTGTTCAATTAATTTGAGGGTCTAAGGAGGAGTGTCAACATTGGAATAGAGTATGATAGCGAATGATTTTTTTGCCTAGCTGTTCTACAAAAAAAGTTGTCGATACGTTGTTAAATTTCGAGCTCTGAAAACACCTATTAAGTGTTTCAACAGAAATCGTTTTTCAGTCTAGTCAAGGACTTATTCAATTAATTTGAGGGTCTAAGGAGGAGTGTCAACATTGGAATAGAGTATGATAGCGAATGATTTTTTTGCCTAGCTGTTCTACAAAAAAAGTTGTCGATACGTTGTTAAATTTCGAGCTCTGAAAACACCTATTTAGTGTTTCAACATAAATCGTTTTTCAGTCTCGTCAAGGACTTATTCAATTAATTTGAGGGTCTAAGGAGGAGTGTCAACATTGGAATAGAGTATGATAGCGAATGATTTTTTGGCCTAGCTGTTCTACAAAAAAAGTTGCCGGTACGTTGTTAAATGTTGAGCTCTGAAAACACCTATTTAATGTTTCAACATAAATCGTTTTTCAGTCTAGTCAAGGACTTGTTCAATTAATTTGAGGGTCTAAGGAGGAGTGTCAACATTGGAATAGAGTATGATAGCGAATGATTTTTTTGCCTAGCTGTTCTACAAAAAAAGTTGTCGATACGTTGTTAAATTTCGAGCTCTGAAAACACCTATTAAGTGTTTCAACAGAAATCGTTTTTCAGTCTAGTCAAGGACTTATTCAATTAATTTGAGGGTCTAAGGAGGAGTGTCAACATTGAAATAGAGTATGATAGCGAATGAATTTTTGACTTAGCTGGTCTACAAAAAAAATTGTCGATACGTTGTTAAATTTCGAGCTCTGAAAACACCTATTTAGTGTTTCAACATAAATCGTTTTTCAGTCTCGTCAAGGACTTATTCAATTAATTTGAGGGTCTAAGGAGGAGTGTCAACATTGGAATAGAGTATGATAGCGAATGATTTTTTGGCCTAGCTGTTCTACAAAAAAAGTTGCCGGTACGTTGTTAAATTTTGAGCTCTGAAAACACCTATTTAATGTTTCAACATAAATCGTTTTTCAGTCTAGTCAAGGACTTGTTCAATTAATTTGAGGGTCTAAGGAGGAGTGTCAACATTGGAATAGAGTCTGATAGCGAATGATTTTTTGGCTTAGATGTTCTACAAAAAAAGTTGTCGATACGTTGTTAAATTTTGAGCTCTGAAAACACCTATTAAGTGTTTCAACATAAATCGTTTTTCAGTCTAGTCAAGGACTTTTTCAATTAATTTGAGGGTCTAAGGAGGAGTGTCAACATTAGGATAGAGTCTGAAAGCGAATGAATTTTTGACCTAGCTGGTCTACAAAAAAAGTTGTCTATACGTTGTTAAATTTCGAGCTCTGAAAACACCTATTAAGAGTTTCAACATAAATCGTTTTTCAGTCTAGTCAAGGACTTATTCAATTAATTTGAGGGTCTAAGGAGGAGTGTCAACACTGCAATAGAGTATGAAAGCGAATGAATTTTTGACCTAGCTGTTCTACAAAAATAGTTGTCGATACGGTGTTAAATTTCGAGCTCTGAAAACACCTATTTAGTGTTTCAACAGAAATCGTTTTTCAGTCTAGTCAAGGACTTATTCAATTTATTTGAGGGTCTAAGGAGGAGTGTCAACATTGGAATAGAGTCTGAAAGCGAATGAATTTTTGACCTAGCTGGTCTACAAAAAAAGTTGTCGATACGTTGTTAAATTTCGAGCTCTGAAAACACCTATTTAGTGTTTCAACATAAATCGTTTTCCAGTCTAGTCAAGGACTTATTCAATTAATTTGAGGGTCTAAGGAGGAGTGTCAACATTGGAATAGAGTATGATAGCGAATGATTTTTTGGCCTAACTGTTCTACAAAAAAAGTTTTCGATACGTTGTTAAATTTCGAGCTCTGAAAACACCTATTAAGTGTTTCAACATAAATCGTTTTTCAGTCTAGTCAAGGACTTATTCAATTAATTTGAGGGTCTAAGGAGGAGTGTCAACATTAGAATAGAGTCTGAAAGCGAATGAATTTTTGACCTAGCTGGTCAACAAAAAAAGTTGTCGATACGGTGTTAAATTTCGAGCTCTGAAAACACCTATTTAGTGTTTCAACATAAATCGTTTTTCAGTCTAGTCAAGGACTTATTCAATTAATTTGAGGGTCTAAGGAGGAGTGTCAACACTGCAATAGAGTATGAAAGCGAAGGAATTTTTGACCTAGCTGTTCTACAAAAATAGTTGTCGATACGGTGTTAAATTTCGAGCTCTGAAAACACCTATTTAGTGTTTCAACAGAAATCGTTTTTCAGTCTAGTCAAGGACTTATTCAATTTATTTGAGGGTCTAAGGAGGAGTGTCAACATTGGAATAGAGTCTGAAAACCAATGAATTTTTGACCTAGCTGGTCTACAAAAAAAGTTGTCGATACGTTGTTAAATTTCGAGCTCTGAAAACACCTATTTAGTGTTTCAACATAAATCGTTTTTCAGTCTAGTCAAGGACTTATTCAATTAATTTGAGGGTCTAAGGAGGAGTGTCAACATTGGAATAGAGTATGATAGCGAATGATTTTTTGGCCTAGCTGTTCTACAAAAAAAGTTTTCGATACGTTGTTAAATTTCGAGCTCTGAAAACACCTATTAAGTGTTTCAACATAAATCGTTTTTCAGTCTAGTCAAGGACTTATTCAATTAATTTGAGGGTCTAAGGAGGAGTGTCAACATTAGAATAGAGTCTGAAAGCGAATGAATTTTTGACCTAGCTGGTCAACAAAAAAAGTTGTCGATACGTTGTTAAATTTCGAGCTCTGAAAACACCTATTAATTGTTTCAACATAAATCGTTTTTCAGTCTAGTCAAGGACTTATTCAATTAATTTGAGTGTCTAAGGAGGAGTGTCAACATTGCAATAGAGTATGAAAGCGAATGAATTTTTGACCTATCTGTTCTACCAAAAAAAGTTGTCGATACGTTGTTAATTTTCGAGCTCTGAAAACACCTATTTAGTGTTTCAACATAAATCGTTTTTCAGTCTAGTCAAGGACCTATTCAATTTGTTTGAGGGTCTAAGGAGGAGTGTCAACATTAGATTAGAGTCTGAAAGTGAATGAATTTTTGATCTAGCTGGTCTACAAAAAAAATTGTCGATACGTTGTTAAATTTCGAGCTCTGAAAACACCTATCTAGTGTTTCAACATAAATCGTTTTTCAGTCTCGTCAAGGACTTATTCAATTAATTTGAGGGTCTAAGGAGGAGTGTCAACATTGGAATAGAGTATGATAGCGAATGAATTTTTGACCTAGCTTGTCTGCAAAAAAAGTTGTCGATACGTTGTTAAATTTCGAGCTCTGAAAACACCTATTTAGTGTTTCAACATAAATCGTTCTTCAGTCTAGTCAAGGACATATTCAATTAATTTGAGGGTCTAGGAAGGAGTGTCAGCATTGGAAAAGAATCTGAAAGCGAATGAATTTTTGACCTAGCTGGTCTACAAAAAAACTTGTCGATACGTTGTTAAATTTCGAGCTCTGAAAACACCTATTTAGTGTTTCAACGTAAATCGTTTTTCAGTCTAGTCAAGGACTTATTCAATTAATTTGAGTGTCTAAGGAGGAGTGTCAACATTGCAATAGAGTATGAAAGCGAATGAATTTTTGACCTATCTGTTCTACCAAAAAAAGTTGTCGATACGTTGTTAATTTTCGAGCTCTGAAAACACATATTTAGTGTTTCAACATAAATCGTTTTTCAGTCTAGTCAAGGACCTATTCAATTTGTTTGAGGGTCTAAGGAGGAGTGTCAACATTGGATTAGAGTCTGAAAGTGAATGAATTTTTGACCTAGCTGGTCTACAAAAAAAATTGTCGATACGTTGTTAAATTTCGAGCTCTGAAAACACCTATCTAGTGTTTCAAAATAAATCGTTTTTCAGTCTCGTCAAGGACTTATTCAATTAATTTGAGGGTCTAAGGAGGAGTGTCAACATTGGAATAGAGTATGATAGCGAATGAATTTTTGACCTAGCTTTTCTGCAAAAAAAGTTGTCGATACGTTGTTAAATTTCGAGCTCTGAAAACACCTATTTAGTGTTTCAACATAAATCGTTTTTCAGCCTAGTCAAGGACTTATTCAATTAATTTGAGGGTCTAAGAAGGAGTGTCAGCATTGGAAAAGAGTCTGAAAGCGAATGAATTTTTAACCTAGCTGGTCTGCAAAAAAAGTTGTCGATACGTTGTTAAATTTCGAGCTCTGAAAACACCTATTTAGTGTTTCAACAGAAATCGTTTTTCAGTCTAGTCAAGGACTTATTCAATTTATTTGAGGGTCTAAGGAGGAGTGTCAACATTGGAATAGAGTCTGAAAGCGAATGAATTTTTGACCTAGCTGGTCTACAAAAAAAGTTGTCGATACGTTGTTAAATTTCGAGCTCTGAAAACACCTATTTAGTGTTTCAACATAAATCGTTTTTCAGTCTAGTCAAGGACTTATTCAATTAATTTGAGGGTCTAAGGAGGAGTGTCAACATTGGAATAGAGTATGGTAGCGAATGATTTTTTGGCCTAGCTGTTCTACAAAAAAAGTTGTCGATACGTTGTTAAATTTCGAGCTCTGAAAACACCTATTAAGTGTTTCAACATAAATCGTTTTTCAGTCTAGTCAAGGACTTATTCAAATAATTTGAGGGTCTAAGGAGGAGTGTCAACATTAGAATATAGTCTGAAAGCGAATGAATTTTTGACCTAGCTGGTCAAAAAAAAAGTTGTCGATACGTTGTTAAATTTCGAGCTCTGAAAACACCTATTAAGTGTTTCAACATAAATCGTTTTTCAGTCTAGTCAAGGACTTATTCAAATAATTTGAGGGTCTAAGGAGGAGTGTCAACATTAGAATATAGTCTGAAAGCGAATGAATTTTTGACCTAGCTGGTCAAAAAAAAAGTTGTCGATACGTTGTTAAATTTCGAGCTCTGAAAACACCTATTAATTGTTTCAACATAAATCGTTTTTCAGTCTAGTCAAGGACTTATTCAATTAATTTGAGTGTCTAAGGAGGAGTGTCAACATTGCAATAGAGTATGAAAGCGAATGACTTTTTGACCTATCTGTTCTACCAAAAAAATTTGTCGATACGTTGTTAAATTTCGAGCTCTGAAAACACCTATTTAGTGTTTCAACATAAATCGTTTTTCAGTCTAGTCAAGGACCTATTCAATTTGTTTGAGGGTCTAAGGAGAAGTGTCAACATTGGATTAGAGTCTGAAAGCGAATGAATTTTTGACCTAGCTGGTCTACAAAAAAATTGTCGATACGTTGTTAAATTTCGAGCTCTGAAAACACCTATTTAGTGTTTCAACATAAATCGTTTTTCAGTCTAGTCAAGGACTTATTCAATTAATTTGAGGGTCTAAGGAGGAGTGTCAACATTGGAATAGAGTATGGTAGCGAATGATTTTTTGGCCTAGCTGTTCTACAAAAAAAGTTGTCGATACGTTGTTAAATTTCGAGCTCTGAAAACACCTATTAAGTGTTTCAACATAAATCGTTTTTCAGTCTAGTCAAGGACTTATTCAAATAATTTGAGGGTCTAAGGAGGAGTGTCAACATTAGAATATAGTCTGAAAGCGAATGAATTTTTGACCTAGCTGGTCAAAAAAAAAGTTCTCGATACGTTGTTAAATTTCGAGCTCTGAAAACACCTATTAATTGTTTCAACATAAATCGTTTTTCAGTCTAGTCAAGGACTTATTCAATTAATTTGAGTGTCTAAGGAGGAGTGTCAACATTGCAATAGAGTATGAAAGCGAATGACTTTTTGACCTATCTGTTCTACCAAAAAAATTTGTCGATACGTTGTTAAATTTCGAGCTCTGAAAACACCTATTTAGTGTTTCAACATAAATCGTTTTTCAGTCTAGTCAAGGACCTATTCAATTTGTTTGAGGGTCTAAGGAGAAGTGTCAACATTGGATTAGAGTCTGAAAGCGAATGAATTTTTGACCTAGCTGGTCTACAAAAAAATTGTCGATACGTTGTTAAATTTCGAGCTCTGAAAACACCTATTTAGTGTTTCAACATAAATCGTTTTTCAGTCTAGTCAAGGACTTATTCAATTAATTTGAGGGTCTAAGGAGGAGTGTCAACATTGGAATAGAGTATGGTAGCGAATGATTTTTTGGCCTAGCTGTTCTACAAAAAAAGTTGTCGATACGTTGTTAAATTTCGAGCTCTGAAAACACCTATTAAGTGTTTCAACATAAATCGTTTTTCAGTCTAGTCAAGGACTTATTCAAATAATTTGAGGGTCTAAGGAGGAGTGTCAACATTAGAATATAGTCTGAAAGCGAATGAATTTTTGACCTAGCTGGTCAAAAAAAAAGTTGTCGATACGTTGTTAAATTTCGAGCTCTGAAAACACCTATTAATTGTTTCAACATAAATCGTTTTTCAGTCTAGTCAAGGACTTATTCAATTAATTTGAGTGTCTAAGGAGGAGTGTCAACATTGCAATAGAGTATGAAAGCGAATGACTTTTTGACCTATCTGTTCTACCAAAAAAATTTGTCGATACGTTGTTAAATTTCGAGCTCTGAAAACACCTATTTAGTGTTTCAACATAAATCGTTTTTCAGTCTAGTCAAGGACCTATTCAATTTGTTTGAGGGTCTAAGGAGAAGTGTCAACATTGGATTAGAGTCTGAAAGCGAATGAATTTTTGACCTAGCTGGTCTACAAAAAAATTGTCGATACGTTGTTAAATTTCGAGCTCTGAAAACACCTATTTAGTGTTTCAACATAAATCGTTTTTCAGTCTCGTCAAGGACTTATTCAATTAATTTGAGGGTCTAAGGAGGAGTGTCAACATTGGAATAGAATATGATAGCGAATGAATTTTTGACCTAGCTTGTCTGCAAAAAAAGTTGTCGATACGTTGTTAAATTTCGAGCTCTGAAAACACCTATTTAGTGTTTCAACATAAATCGTTTTTCAGTCTAGTCAAGGACTTATTCAATTAATTTGAGGGTCTAAGAAGGAGTGTCAGCATTGGAAAAGAGTCTGAAAGCGAATGAATTTTTGACCTAGCTGGTCTGCAAAAAAAGTTGTCGATACGTTGTTAAATTTCGAGCTCTGAAAACACCTATTTAGTGTTTCAACATAAATCGCTTTTCAGTCTAGTCAAGGACTTATTCAATTAATTTGAGGGTCTAAGGAGGAGTGTCAACATTGAAATAGAGTCTGAAAGCGAATGAATTTTTGACCTAGCTGGTGTACAAAAAAAGTTGTCGATATGTTGTTAAATTTCGAGCTTCAAAAACACATATTTAGTGTTTCAACATAAATCGTTTTTCAGTCTAGTCAAGGACTTATTCAAATAATTTGAGGGTCTAAGGAGGAGTGTCAACATTAGAATAGAGTCTGAAAACGAATGAATTTTTGACCTAGCTGGTCTTCGAAAACAGAAGTGGATTTGTCGTCAAATTTTGAGCTCAAAAACAATAGCGTTTCAACAAAAATTGTTTCTTCTCTCTTTCTTTTCCTCTTTTTCTATCTTTCTCTCTCTCTCTCTCTCAGTCTGTCTCTCTGTCTGCTCTCTCTCTCTCTCTCACTTCAGTCTCTCTTTTTTCTCTCACTCTTTCTTTCTTCCTCTCTCTCGCGCGCTCCTCGCCTCTTTTTGTTGCCTTCTGGGCATCTGCTCGCTTCTCTCTCTCTCTCTCTCTCTCTCTCTCTCTCTCTCTCTCTCTCTTCTCTCTCTCTCTCTCTCTCTCTCTCTCTCTCTCTCTCTCTCTCCAGTTTTCTTTGCTTATGGCAAAGTCCTTTTCTGCTTTTTAGGATTGCCTTCTGGGCAAATTCGGTCGTTCGCTCGATGTCACGGTCATCCGGTTTCGTTTTGCTCGTTTTGCGCTCGCTCGTTTTCCGTTTGTTCGCTTTCAGGCTCTTCGTTTCGCGCTCGCTCGCTTTTTGCTCGTTCGCTTTCACGCTCGTTGTTTTCGTTTTGCTCTCGCTCGCTTTTCGTGTGTTCGCTTGCACGCTCGTTCGTTTTTGTCACGCTCATTTTGCGGTCGCTCGCTTTTCGCTCGTTCGTTTTCACGCTCGTTCGTTTTTGTTTCGCTCGTTTTGCGCTCGCTCGCTGTTCGCGTGCTTGTTCGTTTTTCGTCGCTGCTCTCGCTTTCCGCTTGAACCCCACCCCTTTTCTGAGTCCCCTTTCTTGTGCTTCTAGATGTTCATTTATATGTTTGTTTGTTTGTTTCTTCAGCGCGATAACCCCCCGCCCTTGTTTGTGACCCCTTCGCGCAGCACAATACCCCCCGCCCTCTCTCTGCCCCCTTTCTTGTGCATTTAGATGTTCATTTATATGTTTGTCTCTTTCTTTCTTTAGCGCGATAACCCCCCGCCCTTGTTTGTGACCCCTTCGCGCGGCGCGATAACCCCCCGCCCTTGTTTGTGACCCCTTCGCGCATTAGTCTTAGCTATTTAGGGTCTTTGTTTTTTTCTTTAGCGGCTAGGTCAGGTGCGCTCCTTAAGAAGCACAGTAATGCGCCGGCTCTAGTCCTCAAAGAAGCTAAAAAGGCCCATGCAAAAGCTAAGACAAATTTACTGCAGCAAAAACCTGAACGCAAAAAATCGGAAAAATATGTAAGATCAGCGGTGAATTTATGTAAGTTCACCGCTTGAGTAAGCTATGATCATATAAAAATTCACCGCAAAAATTGGAAAAATATGTAAGATAAGCGGTGAAAAGTTAGTTTTTTCACCGCAAAATTCGTACATAATTTTGCGGTGAAATGCGGTGAATTGTGGTGAATTTTTGTAAGATCACCGCTTGCTCTAGCGGTGATCTTACATAATTTCACCGCATTCATCGCATTTCACCGCAAAATTATGTACGAAATTTGCGGTGAAAAAACTAACTTTTCACCGCTTATCTTACATATTTTTCCGATTTTTTCTCGACCCGGGACTATCAATTAGGATGTTTTCAACAGAAACGATCAATTTAGCGACTTGCATTTAACTCCAAGACACCTTATGTTGTTGAATGTAAAAATATTAATGATTTATTTTTATTTCAAGCTTTCAGAATAACACAAATTTGAGGCAGTTATGTAAAAAGGAGAAATCAAATGCAGCCTAAATTTAAGTTTGAGTCTCAGTCCTTGATGTCAGAAAAAAACAGAAAAATAATTGTCACCGAGAGGCAAGGTGTGTCAATCAGTTGCTTATGATCGATATTTCGATCCCTTTCCGCCGTGAAGCTGTTTGTCAAGGGTTCGCTTAACTATAGTTTCAGGTTAAAAATATCCTGTATTCAATATTGTTCGCAACAATGGAACCAGGTTAAAGCTTCAAACACAACAATTGATCGGCATAGTCACAAAAAGAGCACTCATTATCAGAAAATAAACAGGCTGAATTGCGGTGATGAATTAGAAGAAAAACTGAGATCAAGTTGCTGTTAATGAGCAGCAGGCTAAAAACTTGATGTTTCTCCGCTGCGAATGCGGAGAGATATTTAATTGATCAATATTGATTTTTATATCAGAGAATACTCATTCGTTGTGGGTAGTATTAGCATGAAGATGAAAACAGTAAAAGAGACTTCTTAAACGAAGGATGTCTATTTTTGTACCGATGCTGACAAGATCATTAAATAATTATGATTTGTATAGCTTGAAAGGTACAAAAAAAATGTTGATTTTACTAAGACCCAATTTTTGTTAAAGAAAATAAAATAAAATTGCTGTATCATCATTGTACGGTGCTGCCGAATTGTGCAGTATCAAACCAAAGTCACTGATTTTTTCCAAAAACTTGTTGCGCAAAAAATTATAATTATAATCCGTTTTAATAACAGAAAAAACGCTGATGTTTGGCTTAAAAATAACAAATTACAGTTTTGATTCTATAAAATCTTGTTGGTGTTTTTGACCGTAAATGTAATTTTTTTTTGTTTTTCAAACAAAATTTATTATCGGATATTATTGGACTCTTTGCTTTTTTCATCGTATCAATGCACTGGCAAAATAATAAAGTGCCTCATAGGAATCTATTTGTCGCAAATCAATCAAATATATGTTCCACTGATGTCAAAATTTTCTTTTTCCTAGAGAAGAAAAGTGATAATCGATAAACTGCTTGATCCGAAGTCTTTGGAGCACTTGTCAACCCCTTTTGCAATAATTGAAATCCAGGAGAAAATTTCAGGATCATCGATTTGACTAAAATGATTAAATATAACATCAACGATTTGTTATAACTAGGGCTGAGTAAAAAAAATTCTCTTCGGAAGAAGCCTTAAAGTCCGCAGATATAATCTGCATCAATTTTTGGTCAATTTACCACAAAAAATTTTAGAGAATCAGATGGCAAACTGGGTTTTATTTGACTTCTTGATTTTGTATCCAGAAAAAAAATCAAATCTTTCACCACGAACAAACACTTTCACTCACGAACAAGTCTTTCACCATTTACTTGACTCTTTTTGATTTTCCTATTGTCATTTTTTCATCCCCTTTGAAGAAACTATTAGCATTGTGTTGATAAGAGTGTGTCATAAGCTAATCCCAAACCGATACGCGAGAGGCGTGTTCAGCTAAGTGCAATCAATATATTACAGATGGGAAGAAAAGACTAAAAATTACAATCAGTCAATTGCAACTGTTCGTTTTTGAGAACTTGTTGTACGTTAATAAAAGTCATTATAACAGAAGAATAAGAATAAAAGTCAACTTACAAAGCAGGAACATAAGTTCTAACCCGATAGGCGGGAGAAACAGAATTACTAAATTGTGATGCGATTATCGAATACTAAACTTAATTGACATGAGTCGTCTGTATCACATTTCCCCTTTGATGGAGAGAATTGTTTGTACAAGCAAAGGAAATTTTGTTGAATAATACGAGATGAATTTGAATGAGTTTAAATGACAAATTTATGTAATTTATTGTAGCAGTCGAGTTTTTAATTGTATAAGAGAGTTTCTTATTGTTTACTATATTTTAAGTAACTGTATACGTAGTGCATTTGGGGAACCAAACTAATTGGCTTGAGTTTCAATGGAAACATTAGTTTTTAGTGGTGAGGAATTGTACCCTTACTTGCTATCGTTTCACTATACTATTCATCAATAAATTGTTCCTTCAAGAAAATATTCTTGCTCTGTTTCTAGAGGGGATCCCTGATTTGGCTCTGCATTCGACATATCCAGTACGTTTCTATAAGAAAAGGTCTTAACAAGTGCTGATGTCGACAATGTATTAAACCGGCTCAGCTGGTTCTCGGGATTACTTTGGGTCAGCACTGGTGACAATATAGTCGGGTTTTAGTCCCGGGTCGCTTTTTGCATTGATTCGACTCTCCAACACTTTGTCGGGGTGGTGGGATTTATCTGTTTTCAACAAATCTAATCGAGAGATGCATTCCTTTTCCCCCGTTTCTGTTTACGTTCTAATGAGAGTCTTTTAGACTTTGGTCTGCTGAACTCTCCAAAGCCAAAAAAGTTTTGCTTGCTTATTTGTCTACCACTTGTACTTTTGTTTTTTATTGGTGAGTTTGGATGGATTTCCGTCACCTGAAGATCCTTTTCGTCCTGGTTACTAGTTGCCAGCATTTGATGGATATAGGGGCTTCTTATGTATTTTTGGACGTCTCATTTTCGGAACCCCTATTTGAAGAGCGTGTTGTGCTTTTAAAGATTTATTTTTTTTTCTCCCTTCACCCGGACCATGTCTTCTTCGTTATAGGAGAATATCGCCAATTATACGTCGTCTTTAATGCAATGCTTGTGCACCCATTTTTTCTTCTTTGGCTTCCTAGTGTGATGATGCGGTCGTCTCTTCGCGTACATTTTAAGGAGCGTCGATCGCTCTTCTCTTTGTGCGGAACTTTTCCAGATTGCTGTTCGTGACGCGACCCGCCGGTCTTTCTCTTCCAAAGTTTTGAAGTTGATGCCGTTGACTAAATTACCGTTACCGGAGCTAATAGTTCAAGTGATTCATCTAATTGCTTTCTAGCTCAATTTTTGGAGTCCTCTTTACATGCTATAGCAAGACGAGTCTAATCATCTGTTCTGGGGATCGGGTTAATCTTACCATTGATGTAGAGGTAACGGCTTCGGAATTCAGTGTTCTCATTTTATCATGCATTGGCCTCCTTGATTAACTCTGCTTTCCTGGACTTGAAATCTTCGTTGTTTCTTTAATCGATGTTTCTCCATTGATTATGATGTAAGAAGTCGATACTTATCAATGTTTCCGTATACAAAGAACACTTTTTAACGATAACCCAATTTAGTGAGTCGCAGTCTGGACTTGTTTTCTAAGTGCCATATTTTTAAAAGGTGTATTCGGTGGTGACCTTTATGAGCGTTGAGAGTCGAGACTGTAATACATTTTTGCGAGCAAATAGGTAACTGGATTATGATATCTCTAACTGCATTCGGGAAGTTTGTTTTACAATTTGTGATGACGTTTTGGTGGCTGATACCGGCTAGTCTGTTTTTGATTGTCTGGATCAACCTCTCAACCAAACCGATGGCCCGATGGTCATTTGTTGGGGGTTTTATTAGATTTTTGTTGTTTTTTGCAGAAATTTCCAAAATCTTTTCTTCTATATTAAATTTCTTGATACACTGTGGTTGTATGTATAGTCTTCTAAAAAAATTTATATACTCATTTGATGTACCAGTGTATACTTTCTAGTGAATTTGTTGAAACTGTCTATTGCTACTAATATATAGAGTTCTTGATTTCAGCCATCAAGTATGGTTCCGGCGAAGTTCAATTGTATTTATTAATTTGTGACTTAACATTTTTTCAACAGTTTAAACTTGCATTTAGGTATAATTGGTTTTAGGAGTTTACCTGTCATCAGACATAAGAATTCATGTATTTGGATAATCACTGGAATCTATCTTCATCCCTGTTCTCGCAAAATTGCTTATTTTTTTAAGTACGCCATCTTTCGAGGTCATCGCAGCTACAAATTTTCTAAATAATTAGGTTGTCTAATATGGTAAGAAATTCGATTTCCGTAAATAAATCAGCAGATGTATTTGCCATATCGCACTGTTGAGTTGAATGTGTGCTTCCATTTGATAAATTTGGGTCAAATGTGACCGTCGAAGTTTCTGAGGAGTTGAATTCT
Source organism: Convolutriloba macropyga (assembly GCF_964194025.1). Taxonomy (NCBI): domain Eukaryota; kingdom Metazoa; phylum Xenacoelomorpha; order Acoela; family Convolutidae; genus Convolutriloba; species Convolutriloba macropyga. The sequence goes on from NC_134478.1 coordinate 57,157,385, forward strand.
TGTTTTCTTCTGCCGTTTCTTTGTCCATTGTTTCCGAGTAGGAGTCAGTTGAATGAGAAGTGTTTTTGTGGGGAAGCGATGCGCTTGCAGAGTATTTATTATCTGTGATTGAAAAAAATTTAAGACTTGAATTTATTGTTGAAAAGTAATGACTAAATGTAAGTTTTTGAAAAATAAAATTAGAAGTAAAGTTGTGAGATTTTTGAATTTGACATTGATTATTAGCTTGAGTGACAGAATTAGAATTAATAGAGAGTCACTGTTTTGAATCGTTACTATAAGGAAGAAGCGTGTGAATTTCGCTCCAAATTGTCAAAGCAGTTTTGAGTAAGACTATCCGTCAAAGGAATGTTTACTTGCCGATCGCGTTCATTTTCTGCAAAAGTTTGTTGCCGTTTTGATAATTTTTCGATAACTTTTTGACTGTTCACTTTGCCCAATGTGGTTCATGACCAAATTTTTTATCATATTTGTTTTTGCTCCAGCAAATTCTTCGTAATGCAATTAAAAATTGTGTGCGTCTCCAGATGTGTATGTTGACATGTAACCAACGAAACTCATATCAGAACAGGCAAGTGTTGGATGTTTAAGTTCAACGGGATAAATTTGTCTATCCAGCGTGCTTAGACGACTCTGATATATCTTATTAGCTCTATTCGGGTTTAGTACTGAAAGTTATGATTAATGATCAGATACAAGAGTGAAATTGTTTCTGTAAACTAAATGTTTAAAATATTCAAATGCACATACTAGTACTAGTAATTCTATTTCAATTATACTGTACGCTTTTGCGCAACAGTTTAGGATAAACTTTTCAAACAAATCTGTTTTAGCTCTTCGAGAACACACCTAAACCTTTTCATGAAGCGTCGCATCTGACCTGTGTATTCATCTTTGGGTTGAAAGTGCGTTTTCAGCAATTTTTTTAGTGTTTGGTTTTTTAAAATTATCTTGCTGATTGTTTGACATTATAAATTTTTTGCCCTTTTTTAGCAAGTTCGTGAATAGGTAACTTTGGCGGGATTATGGTAGAATTCCGTAACGTGATGTACGTACACATAAAAGAGCGTCATTGTCTGAAGTTTTTCGGAGATTTGATGTCTAAAGTAGAATCTGTTTTTGAAGTCAAAGATATAATGACTATTTTGGATAAATGAAAATGAAGCCAATATATCTCTAGGTTTTCGAAATGAGTTTTTGGGAGGTTTGTTTGAAGATTCTCGTCATCCAGTTCTTTGAGACACGCCTATACATCCTCAGTCTTTTCTGCTTTTGAACGTTGTAGAAAAATAATAATTTCATCTAAGAAACAGTACATGTGTTATAAGGAAGATAAAGTGCAATCCATTGATTTTTGAAATTCGGCGGGAGACCTTAAAAACCCGTTTTTTGAAAATATATGTGCATATGCAATCACCTCAACAATGTTAAAGTTACTATGTTTAGAAGTGTCTGAATTGAAATCAAATTGACTGTACGCGTATATCAAATCGACGTAGTAAATCATACTTCTTCTCCATTGGATTTGATAATCGCGTTTCCAATGTTTTCCGTTGGGACCTCGACTATTGGCGTCTAATACCTGGTTTTAGGAATTGCTTTATTAAGTAGTTTGGGGTCTAATACAGGTTTTATTGATTGGTGCTTTTTCACTGATACTACGATGGGCAGAATGAAACAATCATCAGAGCAACGGTTGATTTTTTTTGATATTCCCTTCTGTTTTTAGCTTTTGTAGTAAATCTTTGTTCCACTTTTCTAGATGTTTTGAGATAGGCTTTCCGTCTGATGAGATACTGTAGATTTTTGTCTGAAGGTTGACTTAACGATGTCATTTTTTGATATTCCTAGTCGTTTGATTAGATTAGGAAATACTTTGCGAATGTCTACTTTTATGGATCTTAAGTTTTTTCAAGCAAAAATTGACTTACTTTGTTTCTGAGTTAGTTGTATTCCGATATTGGGGAAAATTTGTTCAATTAATTGTTGGGGACCATTGGTGTAGTGTAATTCCAATAGGGTAATTCCACCTAATCGATTCCACAGTGCAGTTTAATGATCCGGTGGTATTAATAGGGCAATTAGAGAAAGTTTTGAGTTCTGTCTTGTCTTTGTTGTTCCAGATATTTTGATTGCCAAATTATATTATTTTGTTTTCTAAGTTTTCATTAATCGTTGTTGACGTGTTGCCCAAGTCGGCTATTGCTTCCACTTCGATGTTTCCTTATTTGAATTTTAATCTTCTCGGGTCAATTTCAGACTATCGTGTACGTACACTATATTGTAGTAGTCTGTATTGAATGTATTAGACCGCGAGTTTACGCCCAACGGTTCCGAAGCTTTATCAGAAAGCTCGTTAACCCTTCTGATTGTGTTCCGGTTAAGTTTCTGTTTACAACCATTTCTGCGTACCATTTAGTGCAAATTATTTTCTTTGGTTGCACTTGCTACAAAACTGATTGTTTGCCGGACAAGGCAATTTTTGATCTTTGTCATACAAAAATCCAAATTTTTGACGTTATTTTGATTAGTTCTCGGCTGAGAATTTCGGTATTTTACATTTGTGCCTCGGCTAAAAGTTCTGTTAGTAACTGGTAATCGCGTATTGATGTTTTAAACTGAATCCACGTGTAATTAATGTGATGTTTCGAACTGCTTGGACTACTTTCTATCGCAATTTGGGCAAAGATTACTTTGCTCGAAAAGTCTCGCAATTTGTAGTGGAACTTCTGGTGAAACTGTCCCCTTTAGGAGTTTTCTTTGAATAGCGCAATTCCCCATGTTAAAAATAAATTTATCTCTAATCAATTCTTGTTTGAGATGATTTAACTTACAGTGTTTTGCGATTTCCCTAATAGAATCTAACAATTTCTTCATTGTCTCAACTTTTCCTTGTTTTCGGCTCAACATTGTGAATCGATCAAACGTAATGTCTCGTTGTCTAACAAGGTTCTCTCCAATATCCAAGAGAGCTGCTTTTTTATGCTTTCGATGTTCATATGCGATATTTGTCTGTGCAATTGTTTGCTTCCTTAATTTGCAATGCTTATAATCAGTAGTGAACAAGTTTTCCGATCTGCAGCATTTCAAGGTTGTTTTCCCGCACATTAATCCCATTTCTAATGTTCTCTGCGTTTGTTCCCCATTTTGTTTTTCGTTGCTTGTTTCGAGTTCAAATGAGGGAGCTGGATCTAAAAACGGTTCTTCATAGATTGATTTGTTTGAAAGTACTCCTTCTTTTGGTACTGGCCCTATAATTATGTCTAGGTCAATATTCGTTTTCGCTATTAACGCGAGTTTCGCGTATGCACGCCATTATTCGTGGACGTTCTTGAGATTGTCATTCAAAGATGACTTCTATGCCCAGCGGTGTCCTTGTGTTTTTAGCTGTTTCAGCTGACTGCGCCATTTTATAAGCTAATTTTAAACCGATACGCGAGAGGTGTGATCATCTAAGAGCAATATAATACAGATACTAAGAAAAGATCAAAAAGTTACAATAAATAATGGCAACTGTGCTATTTGAGAATTCAAGAAGAGACTGAACATATTTTGACGATTTAATGCATAGAGACACAAATGAAAATAAGTACATAGCAAGGTTGTAGGTTCATAAAGGTCAAATAGCAAAAGAATAAAGGTCAACGTACAAAGAATGCGATTATCGGATATTTAAAGTGACTGACATGAGGCGCGTGTACCACAGAGTGTACAAAACTTAACCTCAATAAACTTTTGATTCTTTGTTAATCCAAGAGTCTGCTGAGTTGTAGTTCAAACTTTTAAAAATTCTCTCGATGACAGGAATATTGCCTTGAGTATAAAGAGATTGTCAATAATTTAGTGTGGCAGAGCTGCAGTGTAAACTTTTTTGATGATCGGTTTCTGCCCACCTGTTCTCGTGATCTTTTTAATCGTTCTTGGTCGAATTAACCAGTGAAATAATCAGAAAATCAGTTTGCGCTCTGTTTCAAGAATCGGTAAAATTGTTCCCGTTTTGTTTTTATTCAATTTATAGAAAACGCTTCCTGCAATGATCCAAACCTGGAGCGAAATCAACAAGACATTAATGCGTAAGATAAAAGTTTTATTCCTACATAAAAATAATTGTGATAGCTGGTCTTAGTGGTTTTTATCAAATTTTAGCTTTTCGACATTCTATAAAGTTGTGAATCAAACCTAAAACAAATCATCTGGGGATCATTTATATGCTTGGTCTCAGTTGCAGCATTTGATCAATTTTTAGTCAATCTGACAAAAATATTAATAATCAAACAAAGAAATCAAGAATATCAGACTAACATCCGAAATGTGTTTTTGTCATGGCCTTTAAGCAGTTATGCTTTGTATTGTTTAGAAAAACAATAGAAAACATTAGAAAACAATTGAAATAAAGGAAATTAATTATGCTCAGATTTTTTCAATTAAGCTATTTAATAAACAGACCTGCATTCAAAGACTGCAAGGTATATGTGTTTGTTCTCTGTTTAACAGATGAGAAAGACGATCAATCTGTAACTCTGTAAAAAATTTTTTAACTGAAATGCATAGTTCTCAATGTTCTCAATTTCTCAAACTTCTCAATTGCTCAATTTCTCAAACTTCACTGTTTTAATTTGATTTCTTTTCGAAAATTATGTGTCTGCCTATTTTTAGGTCTTTATTGAATGGTTTTGAAGAAACGAACCCTTGTAATTATTTGAGCTGTGATTCACATATTTTCTTTCTGAAAAAAATGTGAAATGAATAAGTACTTTTTCAACTTTTTTGTTTCTCTGACAAATTAAACTTCTATTTTTTCATTTACGGGAATGCAGAAACTGTAGATGCTTAAAAAACAACTATAGAGAATATAATGTTCTTTTTATCCTTTTTAAAAGATTCATTTGACAAATTTCAATCCAAAAATTCTTTTATAAAGCAAATGCAATAACTTTTTTCCAATAGACAGAAAAACCAGTCTAAGAAGTTCAATAAAGTTGACTTGGTCTGCTCACTACCGGAAGACCTTACTGGAGAACTCTTATGATGACCTCTTGTTGATGAAAAAAATTCAAGTTGGTAACTAAAATGGGCTCCAGAGAATGATTGAGGTCTTTAAATATCAAAGTGTACCCTTTGAAATATTTTATTGTTAACTAAAAAGCTTCATCATATGAATACTTTCTATAGTATATTTCGCTTTCCATTTATATTGGGATTAACTATTGAATTGTCCAATGATGTAAAATAGATATTCAAATTGTGTGCAATATTGTTGTTTAATTTTTTCCAATAAAAAAACATAACAAAACAGAGATATTGACTGAGACAGAATCCGTTTTCTCAGATTATATTAACCTCAAAATGGATAAGACTTCACTAAGACAGGCTCATGAATCATGTAGCTTGTATCAGCGATAAAGGCCTTTCTCAACTGGAAAAAAAATAATTCTTGTTTGTTTTTTGACGCACTCGAGGAACTCTTTGCAAATCCAACGATGTACTATACAGTGAAATGGTGTGTGTATCCTCACATCAAGTGGAGCATATACGCTTGAGAAAAATATTCTTTCCAAATTTTCTGTCAATAATTAGATGAGGAAAGAAAAATTTATTTTTTTTTGTAGATGGGTTTTGCCATTATCAAGCAGTTCAACCAGTGCAAAACATTTATCGGCAATTATCATCTTTGACGCTAAACATTGCCGGCGTCGACTTATGCGATAATGGTCACGTCTTTTTTGGCAAAACTTGTCATGATCAATGTTAGAATATCGATCAAACTATAGTCTTAAACTTAGTGAGAACTAGAAAAAAAGTTTAATTTACCAGATTAAAAAGACAAAAGCAAATAGATTTTAATCAGAGAATTTATATAAATGAATCGTCAAGAAATGGCGCTTAGAATCAATATTCCATTCAATTTGGTGAATCCAGATAACTAATATTAGAGTGAAATTACTTGATGTAAAATCTCCCAAGCATGTATTGAATGATTATGATACCATCGGAAATGTGAACGAATTCTTTGAAAAGTTTAAATGGATACCAGCTATGGTACATCCCGCGACTGATTTCTGGGAAATTTGCAGAAGCAAACCATATTGGGTAACCCTTGCGACCCCCACTGTAAATCATGGTGCTAAGATTAGTTTTCTAGTTTTCTATCTTGACTTTCTCGCACTGATAATGGGTATACATACAGCTGGTTTTTGAGCCTTTTTTGAACCCCAAAATCAAATCACCACCTTGATCTAATAATCAGATCTCTCCTGTAAATCTCTAAAATCTACTGTAAAATATCATTCCTGTTGTTCTCTAATTTTGAGAAATTATTTTTTCTACTTAGTCAAAAACGCTTTTATTCCGCTTGCGAAAACCCATAACCAAACAGGTTATGGGCCTAGCAATTTTCTAAGTGAAAAAACTAATTTCTAAAACAAAACTAATTTGTTGTTGAAAGTAATAATCATTTTGTGCTTAGTACCTTTTCTTTTCACAACTGTTTTACCTGCTCAAACTACGATGATCAACAGACAGTGAAGCTAATGACCTACACAGCAAAGGCACAGGACTTTCCAATCTGGAGCACAAGATTTGTGGCAATGATGCTGACGAAGGGACTCTACAAATCACTACTTGGGACAGAGGAGCAACTCAATGAGCCTGCACCACTAACCAATGGGGCGAGCAACGATGAAAAGAAGAACCACAAGGTGCTGAAGGATGCATATGAGAAGGAAGTGGCAGACATCAAGGAGAAACGTAACAATGTGTGGTGCCATCTGGCACTGACTCTAGATGCAACCACCCTCATGCTGATGAGACATGACTTTGTGGGAGATGACGGTATCGGAGATGGAGCAAAGGCTTGGAAGCTTTCGCAAGAGAGATTTCAGATTGTGCAGACGCCGACAGTGGTGACTTTGATGGCAGAGCTTGCTCGACTGCAGCTCGAGGATGCTGAGGATTTGGATAGCTTCATCATCAGAGGACAGGCGTAGCTCACAAGGCTACAAGAAGCAGGGGAAGCAGTCTCAGAGACCCTCCTCAACGCCTTGGTCCTCAGTTTTCTGCCAATGATTTATGAAACTTTTGTTATACAGGAAAGTTTTAACCCGGCAACGAACTTCACAGAGTTGAGGAAAAGGTTGCAGAACTTCCATGGTAGCACAGCACAGAAGCACAAGGGACAAAGTGGTTCAGTGGCAATGTCAGTGAAGCGTGACTTCAAGAAGCGTCCCAGGAAAGAAAACTGCTTTGTATTTGGGATCCCTGGACACTTTGCCAAGGAATGCATGATGAAGAAGACAGCACAATGCAGCAAGTGTGGCGAGAAACGTCTTCTATACAGGGCATGCAAGAGGCAAAGAAATGGAGGCAAACATTGGGCAATGGGTCCAACATTGGCTTCACCAGACGAGGAATACTGGGCCGCTCTTACCCATTGGAAGACAGCAGGCATGCTAGTGAACAGTGGTTGTACAGATCACATAGTGACGAACATCAATGCGTTCCTGGGCTTAGTGTCCATTCAATCAGTGGTCAGAATTCCCAACGGAGAGGCTTCCAGAGTGGTGGGCAGGGGATGTGTGAGGATCAGAATACCTCAAACAAATGGGAATTCCAATGTTTTGTCTGTCCCGGACTACTCTTCAAACCTCAAGCAGTCTCAAGATGCACGGAGTGGGGACATAGCTTCAGATATGAGAAAGGAAATAGCTGCATGAAACTCCAGAAGCGAACTCGGGTAACACTAACACAAGAAAGTAATTTGTTTTACTAACCCTGCAGCGTTCTAGAATTCAAGATGAGTTCCAGCAGCGTGAAACTTGACAGTACAAGGAAGTGGCACAGACGATTGGGTCATTTGAATCAAGCAGATGGGGTCAGGAATGCACCAGAGACAGTGGGGGAACCCGATGGTGTATGCAATGTGTGCTCATTGGCCAAGATCACAAAGACTCCAGTACCAATAGTGGCAGAGACCCAAGCAGACGAGAAGCTGTAGAGGGTGTTCACAGACGTGATGGGACCTTTCGGAGTAGAGTCACTGTCAGTGTTCCGTTTCTGCATTGTGTTTGTAGACCAGTTCACGAAATTTGTGTTTGTGGACTCGCTTAAGGCAAAGAGTGACGCACTGGCCAGCCTGAAGAAGTTTGTTCTCAGTGTCGGGACGCCCAAGAAGCTGAGACAAGACAATGCGAAGGAGTTTCTCTCAGAGCAGTTCAAGATGTACTGTTTAGATGCAGGCATTCTATAGTAAAAGACCATACCAGAGACGCCACAACAGAATGGGTTAGCTGAGACGTGCAACAGGACACTGCTGGAGATGGCAAGATGCTTGCTCATCGACTCGGGTCGTCCCAAGATGATGTGGGGAGCAGCAATTCTCCATGCAACAAGGATCAGGAACTTGGTTGTGAGAAGAGGAGAAGAAAAATGCCCAGCAGAGCTGATGCGAGGTATAAAACCTAAGCTTTCAATCAGTAAACTATCTGTTTTGGTCGCACAATCTTCATGAGGAAGCGGGTCAGAGATGTCAGCAAACTTGAACCCAAGGCACTGTAAAGAAAGTTTGTGAGTTACACTGAAGGAGGCAACGGATACCTGGTGTACGTACCCAACACAAGCAAGGTTGTGGCAGTTCGAGATGTGATCATCAAGGAGTCCGAAGTGGGCTGAATCCCTGACAACACGGAGACGCCCGACCTACTAGAAGAGGGCTCACATCAACTGGGGATCTGGCACCCGGATGATGGTAATCAAGGCGATGGCAACAAAGAAGAGCAGGGCACATCTACTGCAATAAAGGAGGAGTGGCATTACGCAGAGATCGTGAACACTCAAGAAACGACACAGAGACGAGAAGCCTCAGATGTTGAGGAAGCAGCACTGGATGAAAAATTTACCGCAAAAAGAGGGAGTCTCAGAAACTCGGAGTCACTAGAAGACTGTGAAACGGAGGACTTCTCACAGACAGTTGGCTTCCTTGAACAGGCACTGGAGTAAGCGTAGAGGGCAGAGCCCAGACGAGGGACACGAGCAAGGAATGTTCCGCAATTTTTTGGAGAAGTCATGACCCATCTTGCTGTGACCGAGGGTGACTATGTGGAACCCGAAACAATCTACAGAACCAAGCAAGGTGACGATTGGGACCATTGGCACCGGGCAATAAAGGACAAGGTCAAGCACTCCAGGACAACGAAACTTGGAACCTAGTGAGACCACCCACAGACAAGGACGTCATACCGGGCAAATGGGTCTACAAAGTGAAATTGGGACCCAGTGGTTGTGTGGACAAATACAAAGCACGCTATTTGGCAAAAGACTTCAAACAGGCAGAAGGACTGGAGTATTTTGAGACTTTTGCGCCTACCTGTAAGCCAGAGACATTCAGGATTCCACTTCAACTATCAGCAAAGCGGGGCCATGTGATGCACCAGTTTGATGTCGAGACGGCTTTCCTGCACTCACCAATAGAGGAAGAAGTGAATCTGGAACAGCTACACGAGTTTGTAAAACAAGGATCAGACGGGGAGAAGTTAGTATGCCGACTGAATAATTCAATTTATGTTTTGAAACAGGCAGCTAACAACTGGTATAAGGAACTGGCAAACTTACTACTGAGACAAGGGTTCACCAGAAGCAGGAATGGCTATTGCTTGTTCGCACGAGCAGAGACAGAGGGTCACACTTTCATCTTTGTCTGGGTTGATGACATCATAGTGGCATCAAGAAGCATGACAGTGATCTCCAATGTCAGAGAGGCACTCGAAGCAACATTTCACATGGAAGACCGAGGAAGAATACACTGGTCTCTAGGTCTAAGAATCAGACGAGAAGAGGTCAAAGTCACAGTTGACCAAAAACGCTACATAGAAACATTGCTTGAGCAGTTTCAAATGGATCAATGCAAACCCTCAAGAACTCCACCTGATTTGAATTTGAAACTTCCAACAGCACAGAACGGAGACGAAGAAGTGGACCAGAGGATCTACAGAAGCTTGGTTGGATCACTTCTGTATCTGGCCGAACAGATGTGCGGAAAAAGACTTTTGCGATAACTTCAAGGTTCAAAAAGTTTATAACTTAATCACACAAAAGAAGCTAGTTACGATTTAGTGGGGGAAAGTGATGCAGACTGGTCTGCTGACGTGAACGACAGAAAATCAACAACGGGCTATTACTTCAAGCTCAACGGACGTGGCGCAGCACTCAGCTGGGGTGTCACGAAGCAGGCCACAGTTGCTCTTTCTTCGTCAGAAGCAGAATATGAGGGCTTGGCAGCAGCAGTTCAAGAAGCTGAAGCAACTTCTGGAGGATTTCGGCATCCAACAGAAACATCCAATAGCAATTGGACAAGACAACCTGAGTTGTATTAAATTGCGCCAAAACCCAGTCATGCAAAAGAGGAGCAAACGAATTGAGACAAACTTTCACTTCATTCGGGACAAGACGGAAGATGGGACTATTTCCATTCATTACGTTCCTACTGACAAAATGGCAGCCGACATCTTCACGAAATCTTTACCCGCATCGAAGAAGGAAACATTCAGAACTGTTTTGATGGGAACAGACTCCAGGCAATCAGTTCAATACCGCGTGGGGGTGTTAGAATATCGATCAAACTATAATCTCAAACTTAGTGAGAATTAGAAAAAAAAGTTTAACTTACCTGATTAGAAAGACAAAGCAAATTGATTTTAATCAGTGGTTTTACATAAATGAATCGTCAAGAATTGGTGCTTAGAATCAATGTTCGTTCAAATAGGTGATTCTGGATAACTAAAAATAGAGTGAGATTATTTGATGTAAAATCTTCCCATCATGTATTGAATGATTATGATACCACCGGAATTGTGAGCGAATTCTTAGAAAAGTATAAATGCATACCGTCTATGGTACCCCCTGCGACTGATTTCTGGGAAATTTGCAGAAGCAAACCATATTGGGTAACCCTTGCGACCCCCACTGTAAATCATGGTGCTAAGATTATTTTTTTATCTTGCCTTTCTCGCACTGATAATGGGTATATATACAGCTGATTTTTGAGCCTTTTTTCATCCTCAAAATCAAATCACCATCTTGATCTAATAATCAGATCTCTCCTGTAAATCTCCGCTTGTGAAAACCTATAACCCAACAATCAAAAATAAAGATGATGATTAACAATAATCTGGTTATATATCGTTTTCATGTTTTCCTACTTCACCGCGTTTTTTAATCAGACCCGTCAAGACAATATTAAAATCCTGCTCAGAATTCAACTCAATTTCCATTCTTTAATGTTTTTACCAAGTTTCAACACTGTGATGGCCCGACAAAAGTTTGAAAAAGAGGGTTTTATGAAACTCGGTTTTAATTAGCGTTTTAGTTTTTCCACTAACCAATTCTGAAAAAAATGTTAAAATTTTTAATCTGTCTATCATTGATCATTGATCATAGCGTAATGAAAATGCCACACTAATAATCCTTTGCTGCATTTTTTTCTGTATAGATTTTAAATCACCTCTGATCTTTATATCACAATCTTTTTTACAAGATTCATTTCTTATACATTATGCGTAGTGAAGTCTTGGGAGCAAGCGCTCTTTTTGTTTTTTGCTGGATGATTTAAGCATTGATAGGCGTTTTTCCTGCATCATAGAGTAAGTTATTCAATAAGTAAAATCTTTTCTCTCGTTTATTTTTTTTAAAAAATTGTAAAATGGATTAAATATTATTTCCTTTAACCTTTCGACAATTAGAACAAGTTGTCATAATAATTCATTGGCTCGTTAATAACCACATTTTGGCTCTTTAGTGATTAGATCTTAGGCCTACTTCAACTACAGCCCCTCTATGTAATACAAAAACGCATTTAACCCCCATTTTCTTTGTGCCTTTTCAATTGTCTGATTACAGACCAACAATTAAATTTCTCAACATTTAACCAATCATACCTTTCAATATTTCGGTGGGATGTAAATTGGAAGTGAAGTTTCAATCTTTTGTGGCATTAACTGCTAATCAGAAGCCGTATTTTCCATCTCTTGGTTTAGAGTAATCTTGCAGAATTTTGCAAGTCTTTTGCATGACAACTGTAGTATTTACAAATATTAGTTAGAATATCTAGTTCAAAATGCTTTGTCTCTCATACTATATATATATATGAAAATAGCCAAAATGGCGCTAGAGCATTCTTTTATCTCTCAAAGTGCGTTCTATTGTAAGCATCTTTGTAACATTTGAGCGCTCTTAAATCCTAACTTATTATAATCTGTTCCCGAGATTTTGTCTATATATGTGGTTTTGGTCTAGTGCACTTTCTATTACTCTACAGTTATATATTTATCTATCCTTTGATGTTCGAAGTAGAAAATACAACCAGCGTTTTTTCATTGCAATATATATCTCAGTTTATAAAGGTTAACGGACCATGAATTCAAAGTAAATTGATATGCTTTATTCCATAACGACAAGATTGTTCTGCATTCTTTTACTTTTCACTTTCTCCTAAAAAGTTTTTTGCAGAGCGTAGTTTATTATTTGAGAGTTATATCTTACACAGGTAGATCATAACCCAGGTTCAGGTCCTTTGTTTAAAACTGTTCAGGATTAGACCCTTTAGGCCATAAACACATATGGACTCTGTTTTTTTAAACTTGTTTGTTCCTTCCGTGCCTCATTCAAATTCAAGCATAGCCGGATTTTGGCTGGCTCATTTTTCGTTCGTTTTTGCTTTGCCTACAAACCCATCTTTCTTCTCCGTAAATAAGGGGTTTTATCACCAAATTGCTACTGATAATACAATATAAACTGCTATCTGAAAAAAAAATTTTACAGAAAAAAATATTAATTATTATCTTTTCATTTTTCATATGACTTCAAGTTGTCAACTACGTTCACTTACGGGTTGGTTCGTGTGCAACAAAAGACCCAATTACTTTAGGCAGTCTTTTTAAGGAACAGGGTCAGTTACAGGGGGCAGACCGATTTATGACTCCAAGTTATCATACATGATTCTTTGCTAAACACGTATGATTATTTAGGTTTCATGCAAGCATCGTAGTAGGATAAATGATAAGATTTTTTATAATATTATATAAAATTATTATAAGACCGCTAAGAACTTTATTGTTTATCCGTAGCGTTTAATTTTTTATACAAAAACATTATCTACACGTTTTTTTGAAAATTCAAATTTTCTCAACAATTTTACCAAGAGACTGGAAAAAATTATACCATATAACATAATATTCGATACGCGTTTTGCAGTAGGTCCCGAAAGTTAGATTTTCTTTTTAGCGATCTAACAAAGCAACATTTATATTTGCTAAGTCCTTATACTGCTCAGGCATTAGAGCTGTTAGGACTTCAACCTACTATCTCCAAAAGGCCGGGCATGCTACCGTTGCACCATAGTTCTTTAAAAGTGGCAGCTTTTTGGCTTGATCTACCACAAGCTGGGTTATTACTCTGCTCTCTTCTCAAACGAGTATGTTCCACACAACTCATACGCCAACTCAATTAATGGCAAATGCAATACAAGGTCAGAGCCGCTTATCTAAGATCTACAAATTGCAACAACCCAACGGTGGTATTGGCTAACTTCAAGTACTGCTAAAGGAAATTAAAAAACTCAAACCTGATATCAACAGAACCGCGGCCAGGCATGCTATTGTTGTTAGCTTGACAAATTTGTTAGCTTGATATACCACAAGCTGGGATAGTGCAATAGTGCAGATATTTCAAAAAAAACTGTTCCAAAAATAAACTTGCAATATAAATGCTCTTTATAGTTAAAATAAATGTTAAATTTAAGATGGTGCCGGAACAAAAAATGAACTTGCTTGTCGATATCGATACTTTGCCGGGTTTTTTGACAAATCCGCTAGCCATCTGTTTGGAAAATTTTGTAAATGTATTTAACCAATTTCTTCAAAAAAAATGTTGCATTTTTTTCAGTATACTGAAAAGCAGGTTTTCGGCACGAGAGCATAATTGTTATAGAACTAACCTTCAATCATCGCAAAAAAGCTTCCTTTTCGGAAACTTTTCAGAAAACGTTTATTCTGATTTTTGCGGTTGTTTTGAGCTTGGTTGATCGAAACCTCAAATTTAGCGGTAAATGCCTAAAAGTCAGGTCTAAATTTTAAGCACTAAATTATGTACGATTTTGGTAGTTTTTGTGATGGCAGAAAAATGAGTCGGGTGCAAACGCTTCAGCACCAAAACCACGATTCTTACCAAACTTTACCGATAAGCGAATCTTGCAAAAATTCACAGCGTTCATCCTATTCACCCGTAGAAAACGCGCGCGGCTTGTGGTCAAAATTTTGTTTTGCTGTATTTTCCACAAATCTTCGACCCGGGTTGTTATGAAAAAGAATTCAACACATTCGCTAAATTCAACTAAATTTACAAGCTACGCACTTGTTATTCCTTTCGTTGTTCTCCAGGTTTACGTTTACCTGTTTCTATTTTCAATGTTTTTGCATGTTTGTAACTTTGATTACTCATTATCACCAAAATTTACAGCCTTCTGATGCCTTTGAAATCATACAATAAGCTGGAAATTGTTTAAATTAAGCATATTGTCTTAACTATAGAAGATATTTTTCACCAAGGAGCGTTCTTAGTTTTCATTTTACAATTATTACCCTCATTATTTGACGAGCTAGACAATTCACCGTTGAAATTGGACAAGAGAAAGAGAGCGAGAGCGAGAGAGAGAGAGAGAGAGAGAGAGAGAGAGAGAGAGAGAGAGAGAGAGAGAGAGAAAACATGCCCGATCGGACGACAATGGACGATGGCGAACTCCGCAACATCAGCAGAACATTCAATGTTGCAAAAGGACTTTTAGTGACGATATCAACACTTTCACTGCTACTGCTAGCTTTATTTATTGTTATGAAAACTGTTATTGATTTGAGACATAACGAAAAACTTGTGTTTGATTAAAGTTTCTTTTATAAAGTAAATTAAATTCAATGATTTTGAACGAGTTTATTTTAAATTTGAATTCTAAATTTTAATTAAGCTCATTTCCATGTGAAAAATGACAGCGCAAAACGCGACTCAAGTCCCGAAACTCGATATTTACAGACCAAAACAAGCGAAACAGAGTTGAGTGATGGGTTCAAAAATAACCGGCCTGGACACTCAGATGAACACATGAAAATCTGGACTGAGACATCATTGAACGCATCATGTTAACTTTCTCAATCAGTTACAACAGTAACTTATCAAAAATGCCCTGTAAATAGGAAATAAACTGATTATCAAAAAAGTCTTCTATATGTTTTACTCTTTAACTAAAACAGTAATAGGCGGATTGGAGCGTAATGAAGAAACAGGATCACATATCTAGATATCGAAATTTTTTTTTTCAGTTTTCCAGTTTTTCCTTTCAACTTTTACCATCAATTTTTTCTCCATTGTGAAATCTTTCCTCAGTATCCGATTATCAATGCCTCAAAAAACTGATAACGTGTTTTCAGAGTGCTTGATTGTAAACAATGGTGTTCCTCAAAAACAGAACTCAAACATCCTATTGCTCTTTTATATCTTAACGATTTCTCCAAACAGAATTCGTAGTTGAGTTTGACATCGGTCCAATTTAAGGGGCTACCAGATCGAACTGTCAAATTGACACAAGAGAAAAAAATTCAGAAAAAAAATGGGCGAATAATGAAGACACGGACAAACATAGAAACAATAACCAACAGACTCTAAATGCTAACAACAGATAGTTTCTGTATTCTACAAACTGGTCAAAACTAGAACCCATCATTGAATTCACAAGTGAAAATTACAATCTAATCCCAGCTGCCTTTACGTTGGTATTAAAATTGATGCAACGTTAACTTTCCGGATTTCGGCGACATTTTCTTTTGAAATATTGCCGGCCGAACTGCTCTTTAAGAAGGTTAGCTCAATGCAACTAAACACAGATATAGAGTCCTAGAAAACAGTATACATTTTCAAGCAATTTGCTACCAGGTCTTAAAAGTTACGCTATAAGCAGAGCCTGAGAACGGAACAAAACAGCCATATACAAAAAGAAAAGAGGGTAACAAATCTCTGATATTTAGTTGTGAGTTCTATTTTTGAGTTGAGAATCAAAACTACCCGGGTCGAGGTTGGGTCAAAAAATAATGTAAAATTAGCGGTGAATAGCGGTGAAAAAAAATTCACCACAAAGAGCCCGCATCCTTTGGCGTTGAATGCATTGATGGCGGTGAATTTTTGTAAGAATAGCGTTGAATTTAGCGGTGAATATTTGTGAGATTTGCGATTTAAGCGGTGAATTTTATTTTCACCGCATCCTGGTATAGCGCTGAAAAATTTTTCCAATGAGTAAATTTTGTAAGATTAACTGGGAACTTAGCGGTGAACTTTATACGAAATATGATTTCTAGCGGTGAAATAAATTTTTTTCACCGCTTAAAAGATTTTTTCACCGCATTCATTGCATTGAGCGCAAATCTTACACTTTCAACTCAAATTCACCGCAAATCTTACATCTTTTAGCAATTTTTAGCGGTGACACCTCGACTCAGGTAAGGTTTCCGACCAATCAGAGTTTTGAACATAAATCATTTTTTGAATCAACCTTTGAATTACTTCTATTTTCTCTGCTCAAAATGTATTTGTTTCTGCAAAACTCAATTTTAGTGGAAAAATGCCTCGTCGGACATTCGCCACGTAATGATTTACTAGAATAATAAAACGTTCAATTGATTTCAGATATAAAATTGGCGAATTCTATCACAAATTCGGAACCGGCTAATTTGGTCAAAAGAGACATTTCAGTGAAAAGAGCAAACTGGGTCTAGTGATGTCATAATTGCTGCGAAGAGAATTGCGTGCCGGTGGTTGAAAGTCTTCGAAATTAAACTAAAATTGATTGTACGTTTAAAATGGACAATTTGTTGTCAATTTTGAGTAAAAAATTTTGAGCTCAGTCCATATCGTAAGTAGAAACAGATTTTCTAATAATTCATATGAGTTAGAATTCTATTTTGCTTAGATCGTTTATAAAATCATACAGCAAGATTTGTTGACATTCAACTTGTAGCTAATCACTGAAAATTGCTTACTGATTTCAATCAGATAACTGGAGAAATATAATCAGATAACTGATTTTATTTTTCCAATTTGCCACATCCTGTAGCTAATAGCTGAAAATTGCTTACTGAAATTTTAACCAATTTTTCAGAAAAAGAACCTAACATCTCTCAGCGACAAAACAGCTTCACTGGGTCTGAGAGGTTGTATATTTAATATGCACCTATGCACAGATATAGAGTCCTGGGAAACAGTATAAATTTTCAAGCAATTTTCTACCAGGTCTTAAAAAGTACTCTATAAGCAGAGCCTGAGAACGGAACAAAACATCCACATACAAAAAGAAAACGGGTTAATGAGGCGCTGTAATGAGGCATGGCATTATGTAATCCAATTAGTAGATAGGTTGTGTACCGATTTTTTTTAAAACTCAAACATCTATTTTTGTTATCTCTTCATTTGGCTGACAGTTAAGTCAAAAAAGTAGATCAGCTCGGATCGGAACATCGTGTGCAAACGCACATTAACGAGCCTCCTTGTTAACATCATTAATCAAATTTGCACTAGATCGCAGACCAGTTCTGAACTCACCAGTTATAGCTCTGGACGCTGTTAGAGACACGTAACACCGTCATGGCGCATTCTCTTTTAAGCTTCAGCATGACTCCGGAAGTTAAAAGTGAGAAAGCACTTGTGCTAACTTCAAGCTAATTTCACAGATCCAGATCACGCTTTGGCGGGTAATTTACACTACTTATATAAGCTGTTTTACTACGTATATTTTCCACCCATAATAAAACAACACTAAATTGATATTCAAAACAGCTGCGTATTCAATGTGCCCCTCTAAACACACCAATAGGTTATGGACCCAGAAAACTGACAAGTGAGACAAGACAAGAGAAAGGGTGGCTTGCCTGTTTGACAGAGTGACAAAAAAGGGACAGAGAAAGAGGGTGTCCTTCAAAAGAGTGTCAGAGACAGAGAGGGAAAAGGAGAGAGAAAGAGGGGGAGAACGATAGAGACAAAGAACGAAAAAGGGAGAGAGAGGGAGAGAGAGAGAGGGAGAGAGAAGACAGTGTGTGAGAGAGAAAGGGTCAAACTTTGAAACTGTTGATTTTTTGAAATAATTTTATGCTTCAAATTTATAAAGTTAAAGATTCCAGCGCGCGTCAAAGCTTGACTACGGGTGTGTGAAAACCACTCGTGATTTAACAAAAAAACGGTCGATTGAAACAAAAATTTAAAGGTCGAATAATAGAGATCGTTTCTTAAAAAAGGGTGAATCGATCTGTAAAAGCGATTTTGGTCAGAGTCCCTGCAGGGCATGTAACATTGTGTGCACCATTCGAAACATATGAAAAGCTGCAATATGGTTGAATATAGTAACAGCATAGTAAAACATGATGCATAGAAAGCTTGCTTGAAGAATTTTGCAAAAGTTGGCCCATGCGTAAGAGAAAAGTTTAAGCTAGTATTTGAGAAATTATCTGGAGGATCCGCCCTCATGGTGCTTAGTCGCAGTGGGGGAATCAGTGGTTATATTGGTCAATGTCAACCCTAACTTTGTCAGTGATACTACATTCTCAAACAAAATGGGTCATCTCTTATACTAAGTAGACAAAATTTCTCATATAGTTTTTGAAAAGCACTGCTTTCTAAAAAAATTTTACGTTGTATAGTGATGAAATTTTGCAGACTGTGCTTTGTTATTAAAAAGTTTTAATAAAGGTAAATACAGACTGTCTGGTGGTCAATAGTTTTTCTTTCAAAAGACGTTTATAATTTCGTGTTTTTCCAAAAACTAAAATACTGTTGCTTTTAAAATTAGGATAAAATTAGTTTTGTTGAAAGGAAAAAAGAAAACTTGTTAAGTTCTGAATAAAGAAATACCGGTTTGGTGTTCTTTAATTTAGTGGTTTGAAATGTTTGTTCGATAGAGTATTCGGATGGATTTAATTTTAAATTTTTAAGTTTACTTTTTTGAAAGTTTAAGTTTTATTTTCAAAATTTTCTTAACACACAATAATAGCTCCCTTCTAAACATGAATAGCAAAACAATTGATAAGTTTTTTGAGCGGTAAAGAAGAAGACTTTGTCTATTTTTCCGAGCAATTTGAGGCGCGAATGTATGTTTTGAAGTTGATTAAATTTTTTGACGGAACTGTAGGATATAGGGAGTTTTTACCTACGCTGAGGGGACGGCCTTCACAGGAGCAAATTGATGCAGCCGATAGAAAAGGAAAACAGATTTTTGACGAAAAACAGGTGGCGATTTTGTATGAACTTGTTCAGTGCCTCGACAAGAAGTTAGTTTTATATTTGCGACCACATAGGGGAAAAGGATCTGAAGCTTAGAGCGTGTCGCATAAGAGGTTTAAAAGTTTTGAGAGGCCGCGCTTACAAAAACTATTGTCTGATTTAACGAATTTGAAAAAATACAATAACGAAAGCATCGTAGACTATATTACTAGAGCCGAGGACATGCAATTAAATCGTTCCGAAGTCGATGAGTCAATACGTGAAAAAAATGTTCGTCCGGATACTTTTGAAGTGACTTCCTCGTGATTTTGAAAGTTTTCGTACTCTGGAAAAATATGGTCAAGATAAAACCTTGGATGAAATTAAACGTGATTTGATAAATTTTGAAAGTGATTAACGCAACGACAGAAATACAGACAAATCAAAATCCGTTTTCTTTACCAATGATCGAACTTATTTTAATTGTTACAAGAGGGGGTATATTGCAAAGTTTTGTCGTGCACAACGATCGGGACCTAACAAAGAGAAACCTAATTCAAAAATAACTTGTTTTAAGCGCAAAAAAGATGGACATATTGCCAAAAAATGTTTCACTTACAAAAAATTTGTTTTGGATCCCATGCAATGAAAAATGAAAAAGTCAGAATTTATTTTCGGAAGAGCAAGAAGAGGAAAGTTTTAGCATTTTCTAGAGTGAGAATTGTAATGAACATCAAGATTTTTTCATCGACTCTGGCGCAACAATTTACATGATTAAAAGTAAAAGTACTTGAGTTTTGTTGAGTTTTTTGCTAAGAATAGCAATGAAGAATTGAAAAAATTGTGTTAAAGATGCTTTATTTGTACCTGATAACTCAAAAAAATTAATTTCTGTTTCAAAACTTAGAGAAGCGGATGTTGATGTTTCTTTCGGTGAAAAACTTAAATTTGTTTTTATTAAAGTCTCATTTCTTTTGAAGTTGAAAATGGATTGTTTGCGTGGAAAACTTTTCCTTGTTCTAATGAAAATTGCTTTAATGTTGACAGTTTACAAATTTGGCATGCAAAGATGTGACATAACAATTTTTTTGATATGAAACGTCTGCCAGAACTTGTTGAGGGTATGAAAATAGGTGATTCAAAAAGCAAAGTTCCCAGCCTGTTCCCAAAGATTGCAAGACAAGAGCGAAAGAAATTTTGAACCTTGTGCATACAGATGTCTTAGGAAAAAATTTCTCCTGAAGCTGTTGATGACCATTGTTATACCATTGGATTTGTAGATAGTTTCAGTCGTTTCCCAAAGTTTACTTCATGAAAACAAGAGACAAGGTCTTGGATAAGTTTAAACAGTTTTGTGCTGATGTTGGAAAACCAGGAACTTTATTTTCTGATGGAGGTGGAGAATACATTTCAAAAAAAGAGTTTAAGCGCTATTGTAGGAACCAAGGAATTCTTTTTGAAAACTCTGCTCCATATACCCCGCAAGAAAATGGAAAAGTTGAAAGAATTTGGGGAACTTCTGTTGCTATGGCTCGTTGTTTCGTAGACAACGCTTGCTTAGACAAAAAAATTGGACGTATGCTTTGAACATGGTTTTTTACGCCAATAACTTGCTTTTGCATTCAGCTCTTGAGAAAACACCTTTTGAAAGGATGTACAATGACAAACCTAATTCACCTTTCGTCAATTTTTTGGTTGTGTGGCATTTATGCATATTGAAAAACCATTTCGCAAAAAATTAGATCAAACCTCATGAAAGGGAATTTTTCTTGGGAATTCTGATAATAGTAAATGTTATTTGATTGGGTTTGAAGACGAAAAAGAGAATTCAAAGTCCGAATGTCACGAAACGTAAGATTTAATGAAAATGAATTTTACTTTAACTGAAGAAAACAAAAATTTAGTCGAAGACATTGATAAAGATTCAAATGAAATTTCTTTTTTGAGTCAACTGGCTATCGATCCTTTGCTTCCAGAAAACGTTGATGAGGCTTTGCAAAATCCAAATTGGTTTGAAGCAATGAAAAAATTAGTGCGACTCTTTGGTTGAAAACAACGTTTGGTCCTTAGTGAAAAGTGATGAAAAACCAGTAGGAAGTAGATGGCATTTTGCTTTGAAATTCGGTCCGGATGGTGATTTATGTCGCTATAAAGCTCGTTACAACTAGACTCACCAACAACCAGACTTTCAACCATCACCTACAAATAGACTTTCAACCATTAGAATTTTGATGTGTCTGGTTATTTCTAACGACTATCAATTAAAACAAATGGATATAAAAACAACTTATTTAAATGCTCCAATTGAAGAAGATGTTGTCATTAAACAACCTGAAGGTTTTGAACTTTTGGATGAAAATGGAAAACCATTTGTTTGTAAATTGAAAAAGAGCTAGTATGGTTTGAAACAATCTGGAAAAAACTAGTTTTTGACTTTAAAGGCTTTCTTCATTACACTAAGTTTTGTTAATTCATTTCATGATGAATGATTGTTTATAAAATATCAGGATGAAAAAAAAAAATAGTTTTCTTTGCTTATGGGTACATGACTTAATAGTTTGTGGCATTTCTGAAAGTTTTTGTGATTGGTTTCACGCTGAAGTTTCCTAGAAATTTTAAATTAGTGATTATTCAGATTTGACGTGGTTTTTAGGAATGAAAATTGTGAGGACTTCATCGGAAATAAAAATCAGCCAAGAGAAATACATAGAAAAAATTTTGGAAACTTTCAAAATGAACGATTGTAGGCCAATTGGCACACCATTAGAAGAAAATTGTAAATTTTCAAAAAATGATTGTCCTCAGGAGGGGAGTGAGGAGCAACATAGAATGATCAAAACTAATTTTCGAAGTTTGATAGTTTGTCTTAACTATTTAGTTTTGTCGAGTAGACCCGATATTTGTTTTGCTGCTAATGCTCTAAGTTCGTTGGTTGAAAATCCCGGAGAAGTTCATTGGAAAGCAGCCAAGCGTGTTCTCAGATACTTAAGAGGAACAATGAATCAGACTTTAACTTTCCGTAAGCTTCAGAATCTGGATTTGTGGAATTTTTCTGATGCTGATTGGGAAGGGAGTACTTCAGATAACAGGAGGAGTACTTCAGGTTTTTGTTTTAAGTTAAGTGAGTCGTCTGGAGCAATAAGTTGGGGTTTTAAGGCCAAAAAGACTGTAGCAACATCAACTGCTGAAGCAGAATTTAACTCTGTTGTTGAGGCGAGCAGAAAAGCCATTCACCTAAGTGGAACCCTAGAGTACGTAGGAATTTTCTGTAAACTACCTCTGAAAATTTTTGTCGATAATCAGGCTTGTATTGCATTAAGTAAGCATTCTATGCATCATGGAAAAACTAGACACTTTGCCGTAAAACTGCAGTTTGTGCGAGAACTGGTAGAAAACCAGAAGCTTGAACTGTCATATTTGACTACAGAAAACATGCCTATTTTGACAAAAACAGATAATTTGACAAAATCGCTGGGAATAAGAAAAAAACACTCACATTTCCGTACATATCTTCATGGTGAAACCTAGCCCGAAAAGAGGGGTTTCAGAATGACTCCGAAAGTGAGAAAGTACGTGCGCTAACTTCGAGCTGATTTCACATATCCAGATCAAGATTTGGCGAGTAATTTACACTATTTTTATAAGCTGATTTACTACGTATATTTGCCACCCATAATCAAACATTACTAAATTGATATTCATAACAGCTGCTTGTTCTGCGTGCCCCTCTAACCTCGCCAATATTAAGCATTCCGAACATTTTAGGAGAAATAAGTTTTCAAACTTTTTTCAAGAGAATACCATGATCCATGGATGGAGTTTTGTAGTTTTGACCAATTCATGAGTTTTTAAAATAACTATGATCCCTCCACGGAAACTACTGTGAGTCAAACCTGGAAGTTACGATTTCTTTATTTTAGAAGACTTCTCAATTGCGGGTATACCGAAAACCTAGATTGAAAAAAAAACAGAGTAAACAAAAAATAACAATTGTGAATCAAAATCTAGCAGAATTTTGATAATTTACGCCTCAAAACGTTTATTTTGCTAGTTTATTTAGAAAATTTACTCGAGTTATCCACCATTTCGGACGATTTTTAACTTGTTAACAATTTGTCGATAGGGACAGAAAAAAAGGCCTATACAATAAATAATTGCATAATAAAGTCTTCCCCAATACTGATTGCGGATTGAGAAGTCAATTTAAAGAACTTAACTGTCCCTTAGAAATACGCCTCTTACAAAAATTTAGTTTCCGAAATGGATCTAAAGCATATTACCAAAAAAAATTCAGGAAATCATATTTTAAGCCAACTGAAACAGTCTTTTTGCGATGGGATTATTTCCTCCATTAGTTGAATTATTTACTTTTTATGGCTTAATGATGTTTAAAAGGATGTATAATCCGTCAAAATGGCCCTATTTTCATGGGAGCATGTTTGCGCACGTTAGTGGGATTATATTAACAGTGACACTTTTTATTACCCAAAAAAGTTGAAAACGCTCCATTAGTTTTTTTAAATAATTTTCTACCTTCCTAACAACATTTCTTCTTTTTTTTCATGCTTGTTGTTCATATTAGTGACTTTTATAAGAAATTAGTTATTCGTAACTTACTATATATTTCAGGACACAATGTCGCCATTATGTCTTGTCTAAAAGGAGACAAAAAGTTTGAAAAATATTCTTTTCAGTTCAACTTCAATTGAAAACAAATTGTGACCTTGACTCCTTTCATGTTTCCAACACTGCCATCTGCCGTGTACAAAATTGAATTACAACGCGTGATCAAAATAAACATTCATTTCCTACTTCAAACCCATTTAACATCCAATAAAGGGAAGCGTGATAAATTGGAGAATACGTAATTGTCATAGGGCCCTCCCCGGAGCCAAAGAGCCAAATTTACCAGAATTTCACAATTTATATTCGCGTGCAGGGGAACAAAAATAGCGCATGTATATTTATTGGGTCTGATAGGAATGAACAAGTCCATGTTATTTTATTCCGACATACGGCAAGCTATGTTCATTTTCCACATCCGTGCGATTCCTTTCAGCGGACTATTGTCATAACTTTGTACTGGTGTTATAACCTGGTCAGGCATAAACTTTGATGTTTTTTCTATGCAAGCGTTTATTTGACGCTACTGTTATTATTTATTAATGCGGAACATTTTATGACTGGTGTAGTGGGCGCTTGAAATTTTTGTTCCGTTGCATTTTCAAAAAGCTATTGAGAATTATTTAGGATTTTTATATATTCTTTTGTATTGTTTTTTGAGTTTAGATAAAATACTGAAGTATATCCTGACGCTTTACATTAATTTTGCGCGTCTGTTTTGAAATTTATTTAGTTTTTATTTTATATTCTATCATTAGTCTGAAACTGTTCTCGTAAATTCAGCAAGTTTATATTTGTGAAATTAAAAAAGTATTTCAAGTATTCTTATAGCGCTTTTATAATTTATCGCCAATTTCAAGGTTTCAGTTTTGATAATTTTGATCGAACTTTTTTTTATTGTTTGACTATATTGCGTGAACCTATAAATGTTTGAAACCTGGGTTAATTTTATATGATTAAACTTTGACATAATCTGTGGCAATACTTTTCATGTAAACAACAACCCGGAATAATTGGTTTAGAAACGAGAAAAAAATCTGATCTGCTTCTACCTCAGTTGTTTTTACGACACTTCGTGAATTATATTTGTAGCCACATAGCAAGTTGCTATGTAATTAACAGTTTTTTTCACCCTTTAAAAGTTTTTAAAAATCATTTGTTCATGAGTATATAACCAGTATCCCCCATTACATTTAGTTTCAAATTTGTGCAGCAAAATAATTTATTTCTGTTTTGCTATATTAAAACATGGCATCTACATCAATTTTGCCGGATTGGGCTACCTTCAGAAGCTAGACTATTTCGAAGGAAAATTAGTAACAAATGCCCCAATATTAAAAAATTTGGAATCGCGGAATGCAGGCTACAAAGCTCATAGCCTATTTTTTTAACGTAACACATTTTAAATCGAGGTGACTTTAAATTAAAAAATCTCTCAGCTAAAATTTTTGGAAAAAAGTACCCGGGTTGGGACTCCAGTGATTCCTATCGATTCATCATAAATAATTTCAAGAAAACAAACACATCTTAGTTCGAATGATTTTTTCGATAACTCAATTGTGTTTTTGAGTTAGCATGTCAGTTTACCTTGAGTTTCAGGAAACCGTGTCTTTATTTCAAGGTAAATTAATTGTTTGACATTTTCCGTACCTATTTATGCGGTTTTCCAATCAATTTTGACGATTTTCAGACCTATTTTGATGGATTTTCTATGACCCATAAAATTTCATTGTTGGATTTTCTATGACCAATTGAAATCCCATCGTTCGAATTTCTATGACCAATTGAAATCACATCGACGGATTTTTTATGACCCAGTGAAATTCCATCGATGGATTTTCTATGACCAACTGAAATCCCATCGTTATATTTTCTATGACCACTAAAATTTCATTGTTGGATTCTCTAAGACCAGTCGAAATCCCATCGTTGAAATTTCTATGACCAGTTGCGATCCCCCCGTTAGAATTTCTATGACCAATTGAAATCCCACCGCTGTATTTTCCATGAACAATTGAAATCCCATCGATGGATTGTCTATGACCCAGTGGAATCCCATTGATGGAAATTCTGTGACCCAGGAGAGTTTCGTCAAAAGGTTTTCTTTGATCAATTTCAGAGCTTTCCATCGATTGGTTTTCTATGGTTAAAGAGGAAGCATTAATGAACCGTCGACGATTCACCCATTGACTTTTCATGAAATTTCTATCTAAAATCGATTCAAAATGCTATTGAGAATCATTTAGGATTTGTAAATAATCTTTTGTATTGTTTTTTGAGTTTAGATAAAATATTGCCGCACATTGATGTTTTACATTAACTTTTGCGCGTCTGTTTTGAAATTTCTTTAGTTTTTATTTTACATTCTATAATTAGTCTGAAAATGTTCTCGTAAATTCAGCAAGTTTATATTTGTGAAATGAAAAAAGTATTTCAAGTGTTCTTATAGCGCTTTTATAATTTATCGCCAATTTCAAGGTTTCAGTTTTGACAACTTTGCTTGAACTCTTTTATTCTTTGACTATATTGCGTGAACCTAAAAACGTTTGAAACCTGCGTTAAATTTATTAGATTAAACTTTGACAAAACCTGTGGCAGTACTTTTCATGTAAACAACAACCCGGAATAAATGGTTTAGAAACGAGAAAAAAAACTGTTCTGCTTCTAGCTCATTTTTTTTACGACACTTCGTGCATTATATTTGAAGCCACATAGCAGGCTGCTATGTAAATAACAGTTTTTTCACCCTTTAAAATTTTTTAAAAAATTATTTCTTCATGAGTATATAACCAGTATCCCCCATTACATTTAGTTTCAAATTTGGGCAGCAAAATAATTTAGTTCTGTTTCGCTATATTAAAACATGACATCTACATCAATTTTGCCGGATTGGGCTACCTTCAGAAGCTAGACCCTTTCGAAGGAAAATTAGTAACAAATGCCCCAAAATTAAAAAAAAATGGAATCGCGGAATCCAGGCTACAAAGCTCATGGCCTATTTTTTTAAACGTAACACATTTTAAATTGAGGTGACTTTAAATTAAAAAATCTCTCAGCTAAAATTTTTGAAAAAAAAGTACCCGGGACAGTGATTCCTATCAATTCATCATAAATAATCTCAAGACAACAAACACATCTTAACTCGAATGATTTTTTCGATAACTCAATTGTGTTTTTGAGTTATCATGTCAGTTTACCTTGAGTTTCAATGAACCGTGTCTTTATTTCAAGGTAAATTAATTGTTTGATATTTTCCGTACCTATTTATGGGGTTTTTCCAATCAATTTTGACGATTTTCGGACCTATTTTGATGGATTTTCTATGACCCATAAAATTTCCTTGTTGTATTTTCTATGACCAATTGAAATCCCATCGTTCGAATTTCTATGACCAAATGAAATCACATCGAGGGATTTTTTATGACCCAGTGAAATTCCATCGATGGATTTTCTATGACCAACTGAAATCCCATCGTTATATTTTCTATGACCAATAAAATTTCAATGTTGGATTTTCTAAGACCAGTCGAAATCCAATCGTTGAAATTTCTATGACCACTTGCGATCCCATCGTTAGAATTTCTTTGACCAATTGAAATCCCACCGCTGTATTTTCCATGACCAATTGAAATCCCATCGATGGATTGTCTATGACCCAGTGGAATCCCATTGTTGGAAATTCTGTGACCCAGGAGAGTTCCATCAAAGGTTTTTCTTTGATCCAGATTCAGAGCTTTCCCATCGATGGGTTTTCTATGATTAAAGAGAAAGCATTAATGAACCGTCGATGACTCGCCGATTGACTTTTCATGAAATTTCTATCTAAAATCGATGGGGATGACTGGAGACCCAACCGGGATAAGATAATTCTCAAAATTTTTACTCAAATTTATTAACCAAGGTTAGCGCTTTATATAATGCGATTGCAACTAATATAGCAAAGTATTAGCAACAAAGTCATGGAAATTAGTAACACATATGGTGGATTTTACTAATGTTTTATTGATGCACCAAATTGGGCAATCGAGCTACAGATTTGGTATTCGGACTCCGTTTTTGAACCTAAATTAATTCTAGAAAATTAGAAAAAATTGATTCAGGATTAAAAAAATGTAGTCAGAGTTCCGCAGATAAACGTAATCGAATTCCACGAGGGCAAAATCTGCCGACTACCCCCCCCCCCGGAGCACGTGTTTTTTTTACATAGCGACCTGCTTTAAACTTGGTAACAAAAATCTGTTGATTGGGGGTCAGAAAACACTTGAGGCGTGGGTATACATACATGCAGATACAGAAAAACGTAAGCCATCGAGTTCAAACTAATTTTCCCATTTTTTCGAATATTCAAATTATTTGTGTTACAGTATTGGCTTAACGTGTCCTGTTTGTGTCGGTCAACAACCGTTTTTAAAGGTTGCAATTTTTAAACAAGAAAATTACGCGATAAAAAATTTTCTTATTACACAAAGTTTATAGTATTTAATTTATAAAAAAAATATTACTTCACAGCAAATACGTAATTGAATTTTATTATAATTACCAATTAAATTATTTACTCTCTTTGGTTGAACTATGAGTACTGGTGGAAAAAATATGGACGGAACAATAATAGCCGAGAAGATGATCGCGGAAGAGGAGCTGGAAGAGGGGTACAGAATTTTCCACGTAGCCAGAGGACTCTTGGCCACTATAGCAATGATATTTCTTGTCATCTGTGCTCTATCTGTTGTTATCAAAACTGCCATTGATTTGAGGCATAATGCGAAATTGGTGTTTGAGCAAAACAACCTTGCAAATTGAAAATTTAAAACTTCAAAATTGTTTTTGCTTCTTTATTGCAACCCAGGATAAGGTCCTCGACCCAAACAGATATGGGTCAGACGCAATTGGGTTGCGGACAGGGGGGGGGATTAAGACTAAACAGACCCAAATTCGCAGGTATGGGCCGGACTGGGCAGACTTTGGTCACACTGGGCCATATCGAACAGACTAAAGGCTGACCCTGAGCCAGACCTAACAGATCCAAGTCCTTTACCAGACCGACCATGGGCTAGAAGAAATACACTGAGAGAATGATAATTTATGCATTTCAAGTTTTAGGCCGAAAAATCAACTTACAATTTTTTGACTGTTTTTAACCAAAAAATTCATTAATCCGTGAGCTGCAGAGTATTCAGTAATCGCAATTTAGTGTATGTTTATTCGTCCATCTTCATGTTGCTAGTTGCTAAAGATCGGCTACTGCTTACAAAATTGGTCTTTTCAGAGCTCAAATATTTTTTGCAAAGCATTGGCTACAGTATTAAGCTGGACTTCTGGGCTTTGATCAGATCAAATAGTTTGTTTGGCGCTGATTAGAGCTTTTTTATATTACGTCTCCATACAGGTTATAAAACTGATTTTTTTCGGGGTCACACCAAAAAATACCTATGGACAATACCAAATTTGGGTACTCGTCAGACCGAAAAGACCAAAGAATGGTTATGGGCCACACAAAAGGGACGATGGCCGGATCTGGGCCAGACCAAACAGACTGACGATTAGGTATGAGACTGACCAAAGAGACCGACGATTGGGTACGGGCCAGACCAAACAGACCAGAGACGAGGTATGCACCAGACGGAGCTTACCCATTTCAGTTCTGGGCCGGACAGAACAAACTGACGGCCGGGTATGTGTCAGACCGAATATATCAAATTCAGGCGTGGGCCAGACAGAACAAAGCGACGACGAGGTACAGGCCAGGCCGAACAGACTCAATTCAGATAATTTGTCTAGACTTTGAGCTCGGCTGCACCGGACCCCCCCCCCCCCCCCCCGTCCGGGATCCTGGCCCGTCTTGCTCATACCTGTTTTGGATCGAGGACTTCATCCTGGAAAATAATTGTACCACTTGTATTTCAGTTCACATTTTCAGGGAAGTATCAGGGATGCATATGCTGTTATGATTTTGTCAATGGTGAAAAATATTTGATTTCATCAACCAAATAGAAGTATTGGGCTCTTTAATAATTTTCCAAATATTATTTTCTAACATTAACAGTCAATTTCAATATTTCATTTAGTCGTAAGATCACGAAACGAGCCGGGTTATAGACGGCAAAAGCCGCACTGACGTAGCAAACCTAGCATTGAAAAAACTTTTATTCGTTCACATTTAGTTCCATTTCGATTCATTAAATTTTGTTAACATAAAAAAATCATAGTTTTGTATTTGAAAAACTAAAGTTTTGGTCTCCTGCGATTTGTATAAGAGGGTATACAAGAGGGTATACAGAATCGAGCTTTAGGTCTCTCAAGACACACCAAATCATTTTATCTGCGTCATATTGATTCGAAACACACTCTTTAGTACCATCACCATCTTAGTCTAAAAAAACTAAACCACATTGGCAGAAAAGGGCATAAAAATTTTGAACATTGGTTCACTATGAAAGAAATATTTGACAGAAATATTCGTTGCTTTTCAAGATGCATAGAAAAATTCCTTTTTCTATGATTACTAATACGTCGTTTATATGTTTGGAATAAAACGGGCGAGTTTATTGGTTTGCAGGGCAACAAATTGTTTTGATTTTGAACCAAAAAAATCTGTTGCTTTTTAGAAAATAGGTCTGATATTAACCTGCTATCTGATTCCCCTGACCTAATTCAATACTTCTCTTTATTTTTTTTCAAAAATGATACTAAATTAATGAAATATCAGCTTTATCTCGTTGAGAAATCCAGTGGACTAAAATTGTTCTTCTTTTCTATTTTCTTCGGTTATTGCCTTAAATTGACAGCAGCCTTGTTCAGCATTGAGAATCGTTGTTTCATTACTTAATTAACACTAAGTTTCTGAATTATCTGAGATTTCTTCGGTTTTGAAAATTGATCTGACTAAAGAGTCCCTATATTTGAGTCCGAACAAAGGACAAATCTATATAATTCAAAACCGAACCTTCTGTTATTGAAAAAATTTTGCACAGAATATCAGGAAGAAATGTTCTTTTAGATATTCTATCTGCACCAAAATTTTAAAAAAATTTTCAATTGCTAAACTTCATTTTTTTCTAGAATGAGGATTTTGTTAATTTTTGTTTGAATTGTTCAAAACTAATTCACATAAGAATATGTGAGCACGAAGAATCCAAACAGCAGCCAACGTTTTCAAACTGTTATTGGCAATTAGTTGTTTTCTTCTTGCTTGCCGAAAGTCTGAATAATTTTGGCCCTTGTGATGGGCTGCATCACATAATTATGTGAACAAAAAGTAATTGCTGGCCGTATTCAAAAGCTCCTTTCAAGACAATATGTTGTAGATATATACGACAACAACCACTCTAGAGGTAAATTAACGGCATCAATATTGTAAAGCAAATAGAGGTGAAACTTCTCTGTTTTCAGTCATCATTCTCTTTTGAGTTTTGAATAGATTACAATCGATCTCATAAAACCCAAAATTTATTGTCAAAACGAACAGTTAGAGAAAAAAGATTTCAGCAATTGGAAAACAAAATAAAGAACTTTTCCATAGGACAGCTAAGCTTGCAATAAAATTGGCGCTGTAAAAATTGTTTCTTCTGATGAGGACAACTGAGCTTCCTTTGAAAAATCTTTGAAAATAGTTGATTCTTAAGAAAATGGATTCTAATGACTCCACTTGTTTTGTTTTGTCTTATCAAAGCCTTTACAAAATGGTGAAAAATTCGCGATGCAAAATCAGAAGATTTTGAATTTTAACGAAAAAAAACTCTTGAGAAATTACAGGTTTGATATTTTTCCGTCAGGTTGTTAACAAGGTGCGAACGAAAATATTTTCTCCGGTTCCCTGATATGATTAATCATTTTTGTGAATACCGAACTAGAAATGGATGCTTTAGATTCTTGTACTGGATATTAAAGAAATTTTGTGCCCCTTTTGATGATAAATGTTAGAGAATAATACTTGAACTTAAGTCAATTTGAAAATTTTTTTAAACGAAAACTTACGAATAAAGCCAATGTAGCATTACGAGAGCCGTTACAAATGAACGGATAATTAATCCCGCATTAGAGCGAACGTATTTAGGCGCTAATTAACCATTCTTTCGCCGCGCGCTAAATAAACTAACGCTTGTTAAGACTACCAGTACACAAGTATTTAAACAACTCAGTTCGACTTATTTAAATAACACAACTTTAGGCCTGGATCTCCTCGCTTATATCCAGGATAGAAAATGTACATTGTTGAACGTAGGCGGCCTGTAAAACCACAGTTTCTTTTGATTTAAATTACTTCTGCTTTTGACAGTTGCAATGCAGATCTTTCCCCCCAAGTTCAATAAAGATGAAGCAGATTGCTTCAGGGGAAAAGACAATAGAGTCTCATAAAAAGCCCCCAAGAAAACCATAATTGTTGCGGTTTTAGAAGAGGGGAAAAGCAGAAAACAGGCGCCTACGAAATCAATAATTGATGCTCTCAGCTTTTTAGTTTTTTATTATTTTTTGGAGTTTCAATAATTTTTCCGTGAGATAAAAAAGAGTTAATTCTCTTGCCTTCTCGGCCAATAGGAAAATTAGGAAGCACCTCACTATGAACGTGAGTTTGTGATTCGCTCCCTATCGGCCCAAACGGAGCTAAGAGGAATTAATTGTTTCTCTCAGCGAAGTGGGACGGAATAAAATTAGAGAGACAGAAATCACTCCCAGAAACAAGCAGCAGACAACTGCTTTCATTTTTCTCAAAATTAACTTCACTTTAACAATAAAATAGTCGAACAAAATTGTTTAACAACTTAGACAAATAATTCCAGATTTAATTTTATAACTTTCCTTTTCGACAAATAACATAACTGAAGAAACACCCAAGTGAACGATCGCCCAGCAGCTCACCTCCATTACACCACTACACAACTGGTAATTAGTAAGCTGTAATTTTATATTTACTCTTTTATAAATTAAATACCTTCAGCCCCCCAACTATTTTAAATTGAGACTTATAGCACAGACAGGTCTTAGGCATATATCTTTGCCTTCGATTTGTTATATCTTTTGTCAAGTTTGACTGGCATACATAAAGAGATCCCGTATTGTGTGATCTGTAGCAGCCCAGCCAAATTTGATAACTGGTGCGCCCAGAGGAAAGAATCACGCCTGAATTTTTGTTTTTCTATCCGATCGGATTAAAATACTAAAATAACCACTACCACAGAAGTGAAAGCACACTAATAGACAAACAAATAGAGTAATTTATATCAAATTTACGGCCGAAATACAGTAAATTTACATTAAAATAGTAACAGGCAACTGATTCTTTGCTCTTGTAAAGTTGTTCTGACCCGGGTGGGGGTAATCTATGTCCGATTTTTAGTTCATTTATATAACAATTGAAGTACTTTTACATTTTATAGTCAAAATTTAACCAAAAATCATCCCCCCAAAACCTATTTAGCCTAATTTTTACCCAATTTTCATCAAATTTATGGTTAAATTTTAGTATTTACACCTTAAATAACCAAAATTCAACCAGATTCTATCCCCCCAAAACATATTTAATTTGATTTTAACCCAATTTTCACCAAATTTATGGTTGAATTTTAGTATTTTCACTCTAAATAATTGAAAGTTAAAGAAAATTCATCCCCCCATAACCTGTTTAGTCTATTTCTAACCCGATTTTGACCAAATTTATGGTTAAATTTTAGTATTTTCACTCTAAATAATCGGAATTTATACAGAATTTATCCCCACAAAACTTGTTTAGACTGTTTCTGACCCGATTTGGACCAAATTTATGATTAAATTGTAGCATATACACTCCAAATAACCAAAAATTATCCAAATTTCACCGCCCCAACACCTAATTAAACTAAATTTTAGCCGATTTTCACCAAATTTACAGCAGAATTTTAGCATTTTCACACTAAATAGCCGATTTTTAACCAGAAATCATCCCCCCAAATCATATTTAGAGTAACATATGTCTAATTTTTACTGAATTTTTGACCAAAATATAGCATTTTCAAACAATTTAACGTAAATTTAACCAGAATTCTTCCCCCCAATACGTGTTTAGTGTAATTTATATCTAATTTTCTACACATTTAAGCACACGTTGTTGCATTTTCACATTAACTAACCCAATTTTGGTTAAATTTAAGCCTTCCTTAGTTGAATATTCACTCTGTTTTATCAATTCCTTGACCCGGGTGGGGTAATATTAATCAAATTTTAACCAAATAAACATTATTTTGACTTAAATCCTCAAAAACTAACCAGATTTTAACAAAATTAACGTCACTTTTATCATAATTTAACGAATACTAATCACATTTAAGCCTTAAAAACATCATTCTTATCCAATTTTAACCAATATTACTCAAGAAAATAGTCATATTAACGTCATTTTTACAAAAAATTAGGAAATATTAACCAAGTTTTGACCACATAAATCTCAATAAGGCCCTAATTTTACAAAGAATAACGGGTTTTAAACTAAATTTTATCCCCCCAACATAGATTTTTAGCCTGAAAATAACATAAAATGATGAGAATTCCCCCATTTTAACCGGTTTCACAAGTACAATTTCACCAATAGAGGTTTTAAACAGTGCATGGAACAAACTGGAATAGTTATTGTAGAACATCTTAATCTAACAGCAATAGAAAACACTAGAAGGGGTAAAATAACACGGTTTATTACTGACGGAATAACTTTCTTAGCTATTTTCTACGTGTTTGAACATAATTCTCCCGCTGATTTTTGTGTAACTTATGCATCTGAGAACCCTAATTTTCAGAATTTACTAACTTTGTTAAAAACTAAAAACAGTGTGATCGAGATTCCCGCAGAAAATTTAGCCAATAATTAATTAAAAGAGCGTAAGCTAGCCTTTTTAACCCAATTTGTACACAAATTTATCATAGAAAAGTTGTTGTCTCATGTTAAAATACGGTCATTAACAGACTCAAACACTTTAGAAATAATATTTAAACACAATAATAGCTACAAAAATACTACTACTGATGTACTAAACATCCCGTACTAAACGTTTTTATACTG
Organism: Convolutriloba macropyga; assembly: GCF_964194025.1. Classification (NCBI taxonomy): domain Eukaryota; kingdom Metazoa; phylum Xenacoelomorpha; order Acoela; family Convolutidae; genus Convolutriloba; species Convolutriloba macropyga. Next base: position 57,192,312 of record NC_134478.1, read on the forward strand.
TCTTCTGTGTAATTTCATACAAAAATACATTAATAAAAACAACTAAAACAATTGTTCTCTGTTATTTATATGTCATATATTAAAGTAAACGTTCAAGATCTAAATATAAGTATTAAAGTACATAACAAAATAGGCAAAGTTTCATATTATTTAACTGACCAGAATAGAAACTTTTTATGCATTTACCATCACTCTTCTAGCGAAACAGAAACTGAAATCTACATAACTTACAAGTGGACCAACCCAAACTTTAAGGAACTTTTGTGTGCTCTAAGAAATCAGAACAGTGTGATAGAATTAGCATAAACGTTATCATCTTGTGTGTGGATGAGCCACCAAAATAAAATTCCCCCGTTTGGTTTACAAATCTTAAAAATCATTAAACCCAAATACATCAACGTTTCTCCTGACGATCCTAGTTTACCAGATAGAGTTAAATTCTTTATAAAAACAGAATTTGTCACACAAATTAGATTTTCAAAAATAAACAAATTTCACCAATACTCTGTTGAATTTAAACACTCTGAAAGCACTTATCCTTGGTTATTAAATTTTACCGTTGAGCAAACCGATATTTACTCTTGGGTTGAAATTTTTAGTACTGATAACGGCAAAAACTTTGAATTTAAAATACAATCATTAAACGGTCCTAAACAAATAAAATTCATAACACAAAACAAACAGTTCAACTTTCTACTTTAGTATTAGCGTTTTATTACATAATTGTTATAACAAAAATATTTTCTACACTAATTACCCAAACTAATAATACTTTCGTATAAAATATTCTTTTCGTACACTAAAATAAAACATGGCAGCGAACGTTGTTGCGTACCCCGACATAGCGTTAGAGAAATTTACAGGTTTGGATCCATCTGAAGATGCCCAGGAATTCTTTAGTTTAATACAAAGAAAAATCCAATTCTCACTAGGAACAAGAGATCCTGCGGATGCTGATTTGCAAGCAGCATACGACGCTAGACAAAAAGCGTTGTTTGGTTCGGTTTTGCGTGGGCCCGCAGCCCAATGGTTTGAAACCTTAGCACCAGGTTTAGCATGGAACGAAGTTAGAAATCAGTTCATTACCCGTTTTACTGATGCAAAAGACAAGTATAGGAAAAGAATTGAAGTCGAGAGTATTAAAAGGCAACCAGATGAGTTGATAAAAAGCTATACACACCGAGTAACAAAAGCAGTTGATAAAGGATGGCCAGATCCAGATTTTAACAACGACCAGCGTAACGCTAAGTGTATGGAGTACTTTGTAAGAGGATTAACGCCACCTACACTCAAGCAAAAGGCACATCAGCGGTTAATAGAAAACCCAGCTACAACTTGGCAACAATTACAGGATCATGTAGCAACTAAAGACTTAAGTTTTTCTGTTTGCAGTGAATTCACGGGTACTGCCTCAAGTAGTATCGACAATAAAATAGAAATAGAAGGGTTAAAAAACCAACTCACAGAAATTGCAAATCTAATGAAAGATCATAAAATAAACGCCACATACAACAACGACAATCCCAGATTCAAACAAAACCAGACTAGATTCTGCAAGTTTTGCAAACGTTCAGGTCACACAATAGCTTTCTGCTTTAAGTACAAGGACTTTAAAAACGAAAACCGAAACCCACCTCAACAACGAGAAAAGTTCACAGATAATTATAAACGTAGTAGGAGCCGTTCACCAGGTCAACAAAATTACAAATCAAACAATTATGACAATCGAAATTCTAGGGACAGACAGAGAAATAGTTATAACCAAAATCAATCCAATTATCAAAACAACTCTAGATCAGACTACCGACATCGATCACCGTACCCATCAAACTCTTCAAACAATTATCGATCATCTTCTTACGATAACCGATCACAGGAACGACAAAATAACTATCGAAACAACTTTTACAGAGATAACAAAAGGCAAAATAGTAGGGATAGACAAAGCAACGGTCCTCCAAGATCAGATAATCGATATCGTGATAGGAGTAGAGACCATGACCGGGATAGGACACCTACTAGACAAAACAATAATACTCATTCAAGAGATAACAGTGAAGGGCGAAGCCCTCGAGTTCACTTTACCAGTGAAACTTCTAGAGACTATTACAATAATGAGAACCACAACGACGAGTATTTAAACTAGACAGGTCTCCGTTCATAAACACTACTGATAACAAAGCAAGTTACTCACATATTTATATTAATTTATACCAATCCGTCGGAGACAAAAATAAAAATAACGGCTTAGAAACACAGTTTTTATTGGACACAGGAGCATCAAGCTCTATAATTAATTACCACACTTATCTTGAACTATGTAAATTACAACACATTGAGATGAAAGCTTCAAAAAATCATACCTTAGCGGTTAATGGTGAGAAACTAAAACTTCTAGGTCAAATTACTTTCAAAACATCTTTCGACATTGAAGGAAAGTATCAAGTGGAAGTTACCACATGGGTTTCAGCAAAAGATGGTTGCAAGCCAAATTTGTTGGGAATGGATTTCCTTGAATCTACAGTAAAATCTATTGACCTAACCACTCCAAAAAATGATTTAAAAACTTACCCTGAAGTAGCCGTCACATTATCTAGATACCAAACGAAAAACTATCCATACATTAGCTCTTACAAAATTGTAACTCTTGACCAGCAACTACCATTAGCACCAAAATCAACTCGAGTAATATCAATTAGACCTGCGAATGAATTCTTCAGAAAGGGAACCTCCTTCGTAATTGGAAGTGAACTGCAAGCTCAAGGAATTTATACTTACAATGTTCAGTGTTTTAGAAAAGAAAAGGAATTACCAATAATGCTAAACAATCCTCAAAACAACAAGGTTGTCATCCAAAAGGGTCCTATTGGGCACACTTTAGAAGACATTGAAATTAAACAAGACCCAGAATTTTCTGTAGTTGACAACGTTGCATTCATAAACCACCTAATGAATAGTGACACTAATTGGGATCAAATATTCCATGTTAGCAAAAAACAAGGTCCAAAAATTTTAAAAATTCAAAATTTCTTTGCAGGCAAAACTCCTGAAAAACAGAAGAAAACAGAAAAACGAAAAAGGCAACAAGATTTTACCAACAACTACGAATTAGAAACAGACTTTAGCGACGACCTAAAGGATCTTAAGCCACAATTAGAAACAACTGATGAGAACATCAGACCCGTTGAACTTCCCAAAGAAAAACTTAACAGATTTGACAAAACCGATCAAGCGTTTCTCAAAAAATTTGATTTCAGTCAAGCTGATATCAATCACGAAAACTTAGACAAGTTACTGACGACTTTAACTAAAAATAAAGACGTTTACTCTCAACACAAATACGATGTTGGAAAGATAAAACAAAAGTTTCATGTTAAACTTTTACCTAATTCAACTTTGACAAAACAAAGACCATCCAAAGTACCATTACATTATCAGCAAAAACTAGAAAACCTTTTGGAACAACTGTGTAAAACAGGTATAATCCGGGAAATGGGTAATGATAAAGAAATGGGATCAGAATTTATTAATCCAATCATAATCCTACCCAAGGGGAACACAGTAAAACTGGTTATAGATGCCCGATACCTGAATTCAATAACAGACCTTAGTCGATATTCATGGCCACTCGAACCAATCGGAAGTCTATTAACTAGATTAAAAGGTAATTTCTTCACAACCAGTGATCTTTGTTCAGCCTATAACCAAGTCCCTCTAACTGAGGAAACCAAACAGCTGGTAAGTTTTGTAATTGGTCCAAAGCAATACACATTTGAACGCGGATTTTACGGCCTATGCGGTCTACCTAATTTCTTCAGTCGCATAATGACTATCCATTTTGCACCATTAATTAGAAAAAAACAAGCTATAACCTACATTGATGACACCATCATGCAAGCGCAAGATGAAACCGAAATGTTTGAAATAATTGACAAGTACCATGAACTTTTAAGGAAATCAGGATTGAAAGCTCAACCTGAAAAGACTAAATTTTTCCTTAGGAAAGTACAGTTCTTGGGACATGTAGTAGGTAAAGATGGGATACAACCAGTCAAGAAGCGAGTAGCAGATTTAAAAGCACTTAAGTCGCCTGAAAACAAACGTGATGTCATGAGAGTTCTAGGTTGCTTAGGATTCTACAGCATGTACATCAAAAATTTGCATGTTGACTGCAAACCATTTTATGACCTAACCCGCACAGAAACTAAATTTGTCTGGACAACAGAACACGAAAAACTGTTTAACGACATTAAAAACAGGATTAGCGAAGATACTATCTTAGCAATACCTGATACTAAATACCCTTTCCACGTACATGTAGACGCTTCTTCCATAGGAGTAGGCTCAATTCTCGTTCAAGAATTTCCAGAAGGGAAACGAATAGTGTCTTTTAATTCTAGAATTTACACTAAAGAGGAACAAAAAATGAGTACCACAGCACGCGAACTTTGCGGTGTAATATCGGCATTACAAACTTATGAGCATTACCTAATTGGTTCTCCCCATCCTGTTTACGTGTACACAGACCATAAGCCTTTAATGTATCTATGGGGTAGAAGAGGAAAACTCTCTCACAGGTTTTTTAGATACCAGTTAGTAATTTCTCAATTCCAGAACTTGAAAATTATTTGGACTGAAGGAAAAAACTTAGCTTTTCCCGACATCCTAAGTCGCAGTGTAAAACTTAAAGATCTGGACAAGTATCAACTTAAACACAAAAAGATACCAAAAGACATTAGTTTTTACGACGAGCATGGTAACGAGGAAAAATACTTCATTTTGCGTGATAACGAAAAGGGACCAGCAGATGATTTTTTTCCAATCCTAAAACAAAGCATAACGGGTATCGGCAAATTTATTTTCAAAAACGACAAAATGGTAAAGCAAAAGCACGACAATAATCAAAACAGACTTTGCTCAATAAACAATATTTCGGAAGATTTCTCGTATGGTTCATCAATTAACCACTATAGGCGTCACCGCAAACATGAAATAACCCCTGTATCAAAACAGGAGGAAGACGAAACGTCTGATCATTATACAGAAATTGATTCCTACCCTGATGAAGGGATAACCGAACAAAATTTTGACCCAATTTCGGAATTTGAATTGTTCAATGAGAACCAGCCACCGGAATTAGATTTTGACAAACTCTACATTGATCAAACTAATACCACAGACTCGGAGTACAGATTCCTTCTAGAATACGATAAAGTTTTTCTCGTGAAAAATAGCACTTGTATAGACAAAACCGAATTAGCAAAAAAATTTCCCGAAAATACAAAAATACAAGATGCAAGAGAACTCATTGATAAACTGACAACCTTCTCTAAAGAAGTTGATCTAAATACATCAGTAATTTGTCAAGAACAATTAAAAGATCCAGTAATACAACAAATTCGTCAATTAAGGACGAACAATAACAAAGATGAAAAGAAAATTGAATTCCGACAATCTAAAGCCATAATGTCATACATTAATAAATTTGAAAAACTGAGTTTTGTAGGCAATATCTTATGTATTCAACAACAAACAGACGAACCAGATATTGAATACTTAAAAATTTGTGTACCACTGTCATTGTTCTTTAAAGTTTTTCAGCTAGCTCATTGTGAACTGTCAGGTCATGTAGGTTTAGATAAAACACTTGCTAATGTAAAACGATTTTTTTATTGGCCCGGAATGTATAAATGGATTGAAAACCTAATTGCTGATTGCCTTGAATGCCAAAAAAATAAACAAAAACGGAGAGACATCCACGAAACACCTCTCGAAAAGTGGACTGATACAGTCCCATTCCCCTTTCATACGGTCCATATTGATCAGAAAGGACCTTTAAATCCACCATCGAACGGTAAACAACATTGTTTAGTTATTGTCGATTCATTTTCACGTTTCATTCAAGTATACCCCGTACGTTCCACAGACGCAGTAGACACCATAAAAGCTTTAGAAACGTTCATCTTGTCTTTTGGAATACCACAAAAACTTGTTTATGATAAGGGTTCGGCATTCATGAACCAAGATTTTGCGAGTTACATTCATGAATTAGGTATAACACCCGCACCTCGAACTGCTTATGCGCCTTGGACTAATGGTAAAGTCGAGATCCAAAACAAACATCTAGGAGCACATTTCCGAATTTTTCTAGAACAAGCTCGAGGTAAATGGGACGAACTGGCACCAAAATTTGCTTTTTCTCATAACACGGTTCCAAATGCTAGTACTGGAATCTCACCTTATGAAATTGTGTTCGGACAAAAACCACAGACACCTCTGTCACTTAAGTTAGGACTCCTACGAAATTCACAACTCACACGCTCTTCCGAGTTTTGCAAAGACCTGCCTCTTCACAGGCATACCTTGCAAACTTCAAAAAACACCGAAATTGACAAACTTCTAAAACCGACTATTAACAATTCGTTGCTTATGCGAGAAAACCAATTCAAACAAATATACAATAACGCTTATAAAAAGAGCTTAGAAAAAAATAACCGCGCACATAAACATAGAAACAAACACAAATTAGGCAAGCCACTTGAAGTTGGACAAAAAGTTCTAATGGAAAACCATCAAATTGAGTTAGGAAAGTCAAAAAAACTACATGAACTAAGATCAGGACCTTTTACTGTAGAAAAAAAACTAACCAATGTTAACTATGAATTAACTTTAGATAGCAACCCGGCCACCAGGAAAGTTGCTCATAGAAATCACCTAGTCGAGTACTACCCAGCTACTGAAACTATACCAGAGTTAACCCTAGAGTATGGTATAGATAAAAATAATTGTGACACATTTTATAATAATCTAATGACAAGTCAGATGAATAAACTCAATAGTCCTTTGACTAAATTCTCCTTCCAAATCGCCACTAACACCGAATATTTCCCCGTGGATAATTTCATACGAAGAGACTCCCCTGTGCAGAACTTCGACCCTGACCGAACACCTACCAATTTCGATTCAGGATTCAACGAATCAAGTTCAGGTGGTCGTGATAACCCACCTCCAGTCCAAACACACCTACCTAGCGGTAGTCGAACAAGAAGTTCTACTCCTTGCCCACAGCACAATCCTAGAATACCTGTAGACCCTAATTTAAGTCCTCTCCGCCCTAATACATCGGAACAAGGACCTTCTAATTTACAAACTTTAGAAAATAATAATAATAATAGGCGAACTTCTAGTCGCTCGGCCAAGCCGCCATCACGCTATCAAGCCGGATTTACTTAACTTTGTTTTAGGTAGCAATAAATCCAGTCAACATTTACTGGCAGTGCCTATTACTACAACTCATAGCCTTAATTCCCGACTTGAAGCGCTAAAAAAGAACAGGATGAAAAGATATCCTTGTTTTGAAAAACTCTATTTTTCTTATTTACTTATAAGTCTTTTCTACTTTTGTACTCTTTCTATAGTTATTAACGCTACTGAGGATATTAATGACGTATCTAACAAACTTAGGGTCATTCATTATGACTGTTCTAAAATGAAAGAAAATAAAATGTATGCTTTAACACAAGTTTCTCCTTGCAAAATTACACCCGAAAACATTCAAATGGTTGATACACATGTAACACTTTATCAACGGTCTTATCGGACCTTTGTTAAAGCTCTTATGTGCAAAGTCACTGCAATGCTCATTCGTTATAATTGTGGTATGTTTTCCCATTCATCAATTGTACACAACGCTCCAATAATAACATACGATATTATTGTTTCACCCGAACAATGCCTAAATGCTAATAAAACTGGAAAAATTACTGTTACCGAATTTGACGATGATGACATGGAAATTGACATAAAACATGGAATAAAAACTGTCTCCTATAAAAACCAGGGAGTTGATCTTGAAGGTGAATCATCAACATCTTGTGATAATCGTGGTCAAATTAAACATTTCTCTTTTGAAACCCTGATGCAAGAAACTGTACTCGATATTGATCTTAATGACAGAACTGTCTATAACAGTCAAGGACTAAAACTTCCTTGTGCCCTCTCAGAAGGAGGTTGTCATTCGACATCACTCGACCCCTTTGCATACAATTGGGAGGCACCGGAAAATTGTATAGTTACTAAAAGATTTTCACAAAACGCAAAAATGCTAAAACATGAAAACGAACTTGGTAACGTACAGTATTTCATAGTGAGTGATGAAAAATCGGAGACGCCCTATGAAGGACCAGGAACGTATTCTCCTGCTGAAATGGACATAAAAATTAGAGTAATTGATGAAAAAGAAAAGGTGTGTGGAAAACCAGAATTTATTTACAGAACAAATTTAGAGTCTCTATATGTTTCTTATAAAGGCGGATTTAATATGAAGACTGGCAAACCTTATAAAACAAAAACTCAACAATTTTTTCATAAACTTCGTGTTGAACCTGACAATAGCCTAAGTGTAAATGGGTTTAATAGGAAGCCTTCAGATGAACAGATCCGAACATCCGACAATGGTTTTGTTGCATGGGAACACTTAGACAAAGACAAGTTAGACTATGATCTTAACCTTGCGGTAAAAATGGATTTTGTCATATATCATAATTACATGCAAATAAAACAAACATGGAAAGGTTTGGTCATAGAACAATGCGAACTTGACCGAACTCAAAAACAAATGATACTAATGCAGGCTATCCAAAACAATCGTTTAGCTGGATATATGTTAACCGGCAACCGCTCGATGTTCTTAGACACAGATGGTAGCATAGGTTGGCTGTACCACTGTCCAAAACGAAACTCACCACTTCAGGTTCTTGAACAGTGTTATGATAGGATTCCTATTCATTATGATGGTAGGACAATGTTCGTCGACCCAATTACTCGACAAACCTACCCTTTTGCAAACGAAGTAGATTGTGTTGGAGGCTACAAAAATGCCTACCAATTAGATATTGATAATGAAAATTCATGGTACCATTTGATGCCAGCACCTGTTCCTTTACAACCGCCAAAAATATTCTCTTCAAGAGTTATTAGTTCTATTCCAAAATTTACCGGTTACGAATCGCAACGTGCCGGAATTTACACACCAAATCAACTTAAATCTTTTTGGGACAAAATCTTGCATTCGGAAGCTTCAAAATCTGTTTTGACAAAAATTTCAAGAGAAGTTCTAGAAGGAAGAAGCATAGACTATTCTCAAAAAGATATCTATGCGTCGGCAATTGGAATTAACAGACAAATTTATCTAGATTCTCTTCTTTCACCTACATTTTTTACAGACCAGTTCAAAGGCACTTTTGGAATCATCACTTTTTATCTGAAAAAATTGGAGTTTATTTTGCTTGTTTCTTGTGCATAAAATTCTTAACTGATGTAATCGTAACAATCATAAGAGCGTTCGAAATCCACAAAATATCCAACAAAACAATGGGTTTTTGGAAAATTCTATTAGGAGCAACATATGATCTTTGTATCTTATCGTTCTTTACACCGGTATTCTCTAACGAAACCAAACCGTCGGCCCCGCAGAACAACAATCATTTTTTACCGCTTAGTAATTATCAACCTTACAGCACAATAGAAAAAACTTACAAATGCGTTGAGGATCAACCAAGAGAAAATAAAATTGATGAGCATTGTCATACAGAAAATAATAAAGTAGAATACCCAAATCTGGCGTCACATCAACCACAACCACAAAATGATGCAACCATTCGAAGTGTGGTGGCACCTCCTTAAAGCTGTTAATAAAAAAATCATCTTTTTTATAAAAAAAAATAATTTGTCTCAAAAATAAAAAAAATTATTTGTATTAGACTCTATAAGTTAATTAATATCTTGTTTAGATACACCTCAAGGATGCTATGCTATGCAACCCAAATTCATAAAACAGCATAACGCTTTATTCATTCGATTTGGACAATACACCGGACAGATATTATCCTCAAGTCTTTCCGATTTAAAAACTACTGTAACTATTAGAGTTGCATCTTTCTACTTCAGTGACATTATAGACTTGGACGTACCGCATTCAAATTTTCAATACTTCTCATTGTTAAGAGCCCTGATTGATGACACAATTACTTTTGTAAACATTGGAGTCGAATACAAAATTGTTTCAAAGCGTCTGAAGAAAAATATTATTAGACTTTGACTTTTCCTGTAAGAGACATGTGTGGATTCCTTCCTTGCTTTTTATTTCTTATAATCCACTTTCAACTATGTAATCGCAACTATGTCTATCTAGCTATTGCCTGCACTCTTCCCCTACTCCGATTTTGCTTAAGTGAATCCGATTGATATATTATATATAAATATCAATCGTTGTCAATAATCCTCTTTTCAGAAATAATTGACACACCCTTTTTTATCCTTTTTTTTACATTTACATACTTTTATACATAGTTTTGAAATGAAGAACAATAAGTTAATTAACAACTAAAACGCTTCCATTAATGTACTTTTTGTTTCAAGATAGACTCGTTACAATTTATCAAATAAAGAAAACTTTTGAAGAAAATCACGGAGACATTTTCCCTCAAATCGTTATAAATTTTGAGTTTTGGGACACTTGGGAAAACGATACTGTAATTTTAACCCCTCATTCGTTGTATTGGAATTATTTCGTGTATTTAGCACAATTCGACCCTAATAGTCTGCCAAATGAGCTAGATCAGCAACATGGTTCATTTAACTAATAGAAACATACAAATCAGAATCGGAAACCAAAATTTTGAGCTTTTAGCCGTATACTATGTTTCCGCTATAAGTATAATGACTTTCGCAAAAAAACCCATGACAAATATTTACAGACTTTTAACTATTTTCATTACTCATCCGCAGTTCGCCGAATTCACCATTTTTCTAGCATTCAAAGAGAACTCGGTATTTCAAGTACAACATCCAATCTACATTGCTTAGGTATCATTCTAAACTATGATATTTGCAGTTAACAATAAATTTGTAGAGTTACAAAAAATTCAACGATCTTTTGATGCATACCCAACTCCTGTACCTACTATGCTAGTAACGCTCAAAGAAATCCAAAGTGAAAAAATTTGATTAATAAGTATTAATCCTCTCTCAGTTCATTGGAAATTCTTCTTCTTTATTCTAGAAAACCCAAACTCTGTACCTCACAATCTTTATTTTGAATTGCCGAAAAGTGACTCTTCTCAAAACGATTTAATTACTAAAGAATTGGAAACAATTACCAATTAAAAAACAGCAATGATATTCTCATACCAAAATTGCCTTATACAAATTCAATTTTTTGAAAAATCATTTGTGACAACAAAAAGTAACAGAGTTATACCACAACTAATACTCCATTTCGAATATTTAAACACTTGGACTGATGGAACCATCATCTTAACGCCATCTTCCCCCTATTGGACATTCTTCATAAATGTATCCCAAGCTTTAAATGGTTCCAAAATCCCTTTTAATTTAGATCTCCTATAATGCTGTTCCACTTTGGTGAGCGACTAGTCAAAGTAGAATCCCTCGAGAAATCATTCATTGAAACTCCCACTGCAGAAATAAAGCCCTGTATAATCATACATTATACTGACTACGAACGTGGATGTGAGGGTTCTACTCGAGTCACCATGGGAATGATGCACTGGGAATTCTTTCTCGCACTCATCGATATCGAAGAGCACTTCCCAGTCAACTTGGGCGCTCTTCAGTAAAGTAATTTGTTTTACATAACTTGCTCTCCACAAAAAAAATCTTTTTTTCCTTTCCTCTTCTTCATTTTATTCTATCCTTTTTTTTCTGATCAATTTGTTCTTTTCCCCTCATTTCTTTCCAAATTGTTAAAACTAAAATGATTTTGTTTATTGGTAAGGAAAACTTTAAAATTTTAAAGTAGAAAGATGGTTCAATATTTGTTTCACACTGTATAAAGCATGTATCAAGATAACTTATATGTTTTTAAGCACCGGTACCATTAATCATTATTACATTTATCCAAACGAGAAACACTGGAATTTCTTTTTTGCTATTGCAGATTTAAATGTAACTATCCCCAACGAACTTGAACACCATGGATTAGAACTCGTATACCCGGATCTTTCTTATTTGTCCTTATAATGGGAAACATTCTGAAAATATCGTCTCAGCAACCTCAAATTGATAAAACCCCTAAAGTTGAATGCCCTGTTTGTTATCTCCCTTGCCGTCAATTCAAAAAATTGCACAAAAACCCAAATGGTCAGCCCCCCCCATTTTGCTTGCATTCCCTGTAGAAATGAATTATTTAAATATTGGAACCAACCTAAATGCCCCATTTGCGTAACCCCCATTTATACAATCAGTCATTGCCATTATTTCCAGTGTGATTCTTGTCAAGAAATCAAAAAGTTATCCACTTGCCACAGCCACTTCAAAAGCCTACACCCTGAAAAATCAATTTGTTTGCAGTGTATGACCTTCACCACTACTAAATGCCCCTTATGCAAACAAACAATTGACCCAAACAACCCAACTTCTTTCCCTAATTTTATTTTTAATCCAATCGATATCCCTAATTCAACTCAGTTTTTACCAGGAACAAGTCACCTCCTTCACCCTAGTTCTGCACTACTCATTGAATTGACAAAATGCAACCCATAACATTGTTTATGCTTCTATTTGTTCTCTTATGCGCATTGGCAATATCCCTTTTTATTAATAACTACCTCCTTTCCGCAATTTGCCAAATTTTCTCCAGATACTAAAAATGACCAATCTAGACCTATCCGCAAAAATATTTATCCTAATCCTAATTACCTTGCTTGCCATATCGTTCCTCATTAATCTAATCCTACTGCAGTTTCTCAAAGGTTTTCCTGTTTCTATCTAAGGGAAATAAGAGAACAGTCACTCTATGGGTCTTTCACAATCCCTATTCGACGGTTTCCGTTGGTTCTATCCCCATAAGGACATTATCTGCCCCATATGTTCACGGAAACCCGTTATTGTAGAAAAACTGCATAAACAATTTCCCAGAGAAAATCCTCACTATGTATGTATTCCTTGCAGAAAGGCACTTTTTAAAACATACACAAACCCTAAATGTCCCATTTGTCTTCGACCTTGTCTTCCCGTCCTGATCACATCCTACTTTCATTGCAATTTATGCAAAAAAATGAAAACAGAATTAGGAGTAACAAAACACCCACATTTTTCCCAACATGACAAACACCGATTCTGTCGAGTGTGCATAAATAAGCTGACAAGATGTCCCATTTGCAAACATTTTCTTTAGACGACGTTGTCTAATAAACCAAAAACAACTCAAGTACAAACGATCTTTTTCTTTTTTCTTTTAACTTTTCCTCGGGAAGGGGTTACCTCAGCTTTCTCCAGCCTGCCCCCCTGGCTTTTGAACCTAAATAATTCAGAACACTAACACGATAACTGAAATTTCCAAAAACGACCCGAAAAATTTCCTTCTTTCAACTCAGCAAGGTTGTCTCCCCAGCTGCACGGGTCGTTGCAGCCGTGTTAGTGTGACGCACGCCCCAAGACTCACACCTCCGGTCAGCGGAGAAAGACGTACTTGTGACAGGGCTGCCCGCCTGGCATAAGTATAAAAATTTTTTTATTTATTGCCCCCCTCCCTTTATTAAAATTAATTTTGCATTTAGCAAAACAAAAACTTTTCTACCAAACTTTAATAACAAATGCATTTAGCATTATAATTTTTAAGTAAAGCAGTTAGCAACAAAATCTTACAAAAACATTTTTTACAATAGAATACTTTTTTATATTAGCAATACAATTGCAAACTTGAAAAGAAGCCATAATGTGTGATATTGATGACACAGGCTAACCAAAATCAAAATATTTTAGATCACCCACAAGGAAACATTCACAATGACTACCAGACCCACACTCGCAAGCGTAGTAATCCCCAATCAACATCAACAAGTAACAACACAACAAGAACAAACACAAACCCATTCTTCCCAGCCTCCTATTTTCTCAAAGCCTCCATTTACTACAACCATTGCACCTCCATCAAGTTCGAGTCAATATGATCCGCAAAACAATTGGATAGTCGATCGAAAGAGACCAGCACCAGGAAATCAACAAAGCAGTCACGCAGAGAAGATAAGAAAAATGGCAAATATAGATGACCTCATTAGTGACAAAGAGCGAAAGGACATCCCCTATTGCTTGAAAATTCAGAAAATTAGGGAAAACGTTGTAAATCCCATGAACCCCAGATTTGTGACGAACTTGAAGTACACTTTGAAAATGCAAGCCAATAAGTTCAGAATCTCTGACAAAGTTAAGGTTCAGAACATTTCAACCGGCGAAGAATTTCTTGCGAAAACTGAAAACCTGCCTATTTTGAAAGAGTTCTCATTAACAGAAACAACAAACGTCTGGAGAATAAAAGACAGAGATACCCAAAAGAACACTTACCTCGCCAGAAACAATCAGCTGGACTCGTATGTCAACTTCCCCTATGCCCACTCAACTGCCTTTCCGACGCCTGCGGACGCCATCGAAGAAGTCACCCAAGCTTCACTAATTTCGGAGAATTCCAAGTTCCGACAGGAGTTATTTGTTAAAGAAACCGAATTGCAGGAGCTACAAATTAGATTTGAAAGATTACAAATGCAGAACAGTGAAAAGGAGAAAATAACAAGCGATGACTATTGGCGGAGGCAGTACATCGTCTCCCAGCAAGTAAAAAAAACGGAGGAAAGCAATGTTAAAGAAATTAACAAAGTGTATGCAAGAAAGCATTTAGAAATCACTACAGTCAATCAGAATTTAGGAGTGGAGAACAAAAAACTGGTTGAAAAAGTACAGCAACTCAACTCTGAATTGACGAAACTCAAGAAGAAGAACCGAAAACAAAAAAGGATAATCAAGGAACTATGAAATACCGAAAAGCATGAAGACGGAGATGAAATAGTGGAAGTTGTTGATATCATGGACGACGGAAACAGTCCAGTACCAAGCCCAGTCATTTTGCCCCCAGAATTTTTTGAATAATACAGCACAACATTATCGCCCTTTGCGATTAATTTTATAGCATACCATTATCGCCCTTTGCGATTAATTTCATAACTGTCTGAACTTGTAGTAACTCATTTATATGTCTCAAGCGCAATAAAATTATATACGATGCAATATATTTCTTTTTTTAATCATTTTCTTTTCTATCTTAAAAATCGGGGTGAGCTGTAGCATTACGAGAGCCGTTACAAATGAACGGATAATTAATCCCGCATTAGAGCGAACGTTTTTAGGCGCTAATTAACCATTCTTTCGCCGCGCGCTAAATAAACTAACGCTTGTTAAGACTACCAGTACACAAGTATTTAAACAACTCAGTTCGACTTATTTAAATAACACAACTTTAGGCCGGGATCTCCTCGCTTATATCCAGGATAGAAAATGTACATTGTTGAGCGTAGGCGTCCTGTAAAACCACAGTTTCTTTTGATTTAAATTACTTCTGCTTTTGACAGTTGCAATGCAGATTTTTCCCCCCAAGTTCAAAAAAGATGAAGCAGATTGCTTCAGGGGAAAAGACAATAGAGTCTCATAAAAAGCCCCCAAGAAAACCATAATTGTTGCGGTTTTTGAAGAGGGGAAAAGCAGAAAACAGGCGCCTACGAAATCAATAATTGATGCTCTCAGCTTTTTAGATTTTTATTATTTTTTGGAGTTTCAATAATTTTTCCGTGAGATAAAAAAGAGTTAATTCTCTTGCCTTCTCGGCCAATAGGATAATTAGGAAGCACCTCACTATGAACGTGAGTTTGTGATTCGCTCCCTATCGGCCCAAACGGAGCTGAGAGGAATTAATTGTTTCTCTCAGCGAAGTGGGACGGAATAAAATTAGAGAGACAGAAATCACTCCCAGAAACAAGCAGCAGACAACTGCTTTCATTTTTCTCAAAATTAATTTCACTTTAACAATAAAATAGTCGAACAAAATTGTTTAACAACTTAGACAAATAATTCCAGATTTAATTTTATAACTTTCCTTTTCGACAAATAACATAACTGAAGAAACACCCAAGTGAACGATCGCCCAGCAGCTCACCTCCATTACACCACTACACAACTGGTAATTAGTAAGCTGTAATTTTATATTTACTCTTTTATAAATTAAATACCTTCAGCCCCCCAACTATTTTAAATTGAGACTTATAGCACAGACAGGTCTTAGGCATATATCTTTGCCTTCGATTTGTTATATCTTTTGTCAAGTTTGACTGGCATACATAAAGAGATCCCGTATTGTGTGATCTGTAGCAGCCCAGCCAAATTTGATAACAACAGCTCAGAGTTCGCGTAAGACTTCCTAAACTCTGCCAAGACTGAGTTCTTCGGTTTCAATAGCGAAGAGAATTTAAATACGCTTGACTTCATAAGTTGCCCATATAAATTGTTATTTGACTCTAAAAAAATAAAATGAACTAATCAGGATATACTTCAAAGAAAAATACATTTTTAACTCTTTGTTGTTTCTGATATTCTTCAGAGAATTTGAAATCATTTGAGAAAATCAATTCGACGTTTAAAATAGCTGCTAATGTTGCCAAAACATTCTACAACCTATTCAAAGGTCTATAAGGAAATGGTATCATTTATAAGAAACAACAGAAAACAATTATAAATATATGGAAAAAATATCCAGGGCGTCCCTACTAACAATAGAAATCCATAAACACTTTCAATCATATTTTCCAAGGCTCATAATGAATAGTTATTGTTCCAGTATTAGATTGTTTTGTTAAATAGATCAATTGACAAACAATGATAATGAAAAATAAGCTTCTTGATCATTTAGTCCCCCCACACGCACTAATTCACAGTCAAAAAGCCAAGTCAATAGTAACATAAAATTCAGATTTTGGTATATATTTAAAAATAGTTGCCGAGTGGATAGTGCAATCAATGTATGCAGTAAAAAGGACTAACTCATTTCAGTTTAATTTCTTCCCTAGAACTACACTAGATAAAGAGAGACTGATCGTAACGTTTTTGAATTGATTTGTACATGCTAAACTCATTCACTTGATTCAAAGTTTTTCAATTCTTCGTGTGACTTCAACAAAAGTACGAATTTTTCTGAAACATTTTGTTAGCAAGAATTTGTAGAAAATAAACGTTAGAATGAAATTGTGAAATCCTTTTTTAGCCAGAGTTGTTAAGATATGAATGGCTTCTTATTTTCCAAACTACAAGTGACGCAAAAATAACTGTCGAAATTTGGAGCCGACCTATAACTCCCAGGAACCATCCGTATCAGTTCAACGTCCGCTACGGGAGCACAACAATTCAAATCAGACAAAGAGAGATAATTCTATTTGCGGAGTGTTATGAATATGCTTTCGGAGGTATCTAGATATATTGAAAAAAATCAAAAGGAGTGATAACATTTCACTAAGTAAGAAAACTTTATCTTCAATGTGAAGAATGAATTCATGAAATCACATTTTTATCAAACCCTGACTTTCATATTATATCTAAAGGACGTTCTTCAAAAAAAAATCGTAGTCGAAGCTAAAGCCTGGTGAAACGATTATTAAACAAACAAAAACATTTATGATGTTGGCCTCGCCGAATTAATTGCACACAGCAGATTGCCTGAACTATGATGACTAATTGAGACGGCTTAATCGAATAATAGCCAGCACTGAATTTTTTTCGTCTAAAACAATTGTTTACCTTGGGTAAGGTATACAATTCAAGAGAAAACTCTATACCTTTATCTTTATAACAAGGCTGCTCGTTAATGTGCGTTCGCACATGATGTTCCGACCCGAGCTCATTTTTTGACTAAATTGTCAACCAAATGAAGAGATAACAAAAATAGATGTTTGAGTTTAAAGCAAACGTTACACAACTTATCTACTAATTGAATTACATAATGCCATGCCTCATTACATTGCCAACGTGATCTGACATTGAAGAGACTAAGAGACAAAAAAAACAAAGAACAAAATTAGCACAAACAAAAATTTCACGGCGAAAACGGAATATATAAATTTAAAAGCACCTAGTAACAACGTCAAAGTGCAGTCAGGCAAAACCTTAACTACACAAGTTTACTTTTTTAACAATACAACAGAAATGGAAAATTCTCTTAATGAGACTGGTTAACAAGTCGACAAAAAGAACGAACAGTGAGGCGAAACTTAAAAAATTAATCAACACTTTTTACAACAAGAAATTTCAAAAAATCTTAAAAATCTTTTCACTAAAAAATCTTCTATTTTCAATCAATTTTTAAAAACAATGAGATTTCTCTTATTTATCAATATAATTTCAAAAAATCAACAAACGAACAAATACATTAGAACAACGAAATTTTCGAGAAAACACGTATTATCAACGCAATTAATTTCATTAGCCTTCAACGCAAGCCATTCAACACGCTAAATTATGCCTCGACGGGACAATAAATTTGTTTGACAAACATTTTTCATCAATAAGACCTTACAACAAGTTATTGACTATAAAAACCAAAGGTAAAAACCAAAAATTCAGTAGAAAAGTGCCAGAAGAATATGTCGAAGCAATTCAAATCATAAACTCTTCTCTGGAAACTTTATCTATGATCCGTTGAACTTTATCCCTAAAACAGTGGGGATCATCAGCAGTAAGATGATGTGATAAGATTTCAAAAGGACCCAAAAATAAAATAAAGTACGCAAAAATTATGAAATCTCGTGGCATTGAAGTTTTAAATTGAATAGGTAGAAGAAAAAATCGCTAACCATATTAATTTTGGCTGCAGTAGAACGGAAAAAAGATTCCGCTAATGCTGAATTTGACCAACAGTTTAAATGAAAGTTTAAGATTGGTTAATATTAAAAAAAAAAACGAAAAATTGTTTTTAACTCTTAACAGCCATTAAACTCAAAATCTTTCAACGGAGCTCAATATCTACGCTCAGATGTAATGCGATGGGAAGAAAAGGGTGTTTATTATGCATAGATAATTGACATTACATCACAATAAATCTTATGGCTGTGAAGACAATAACAAAAACAGGCAAAATCTATAATTCGGTAAAAAAAAGTGCGAGAAGAAAGTGTCGAAGCCCATTAAACAATTAGCTTTTCTCTGAAAACTTTATCGGTGATACACTGAACATCCTTCTGAGGCCAATGGGATTAAAATAATTTTTGGATAATGTGTATAATATTTGGATAATGTGATGAGAGTTCAAAAGTAACCAATAATAAAAAAATATACAAAAAAAATTGCAAAAAAATGAAACCTTGGGTCATTGAAGTCATATAACCAAAACCGCTAACCAGATTAAATTTGGCTGAAGTAGGAAGGAAGAGGGTGCCATCACTCCTGGACTGACTTACAGTTCACAATAATAAGTTTTTTTCTTTAATGTTAAAAAAAAACGAAAAATTATTTTTTAAGTTTTAACAGCCATTAGCTGTCCCCGCAAAGCAGTAGATATGTTCACTTAATGCTCATTATGGAACAAAGGGCACTGTTTGTCAATGAATCCATGCTGTAGGACTGCAAAAAAATAGTAAAACCTCTAAAAGAAATTCACAATTTCAATTAAAATTACGAAAACTCAGAATCGAAGCCAAAAAAGCATGAGCAATTCCTTGAAAACAATGTTTTGTGTTCATCGGTCTTAATGTGACTTTAAAAGAAGTTTGTTATTAATAGAACTTTGATACAAAAAGTGACTTGTCTCTAAGTGACTTGAAAAAGCAAAAAAAGAGAAAAGTTTTATAAAAAAATGAGCTCTCAAATAGAATTCGAATTTTTTTTATAGTGAACTTCCCAAGGAGACCAGAACTAGTCTTTTTTATCGCCTTTAGTCTATTAGGAACAAAACATTAGTGCATTTTTTGGCGCGAAATTGAATTTTGACATACTATTTTTATAGAAAATGTTTTAATTTGGAGAAAAATTACACTAAAAGTGAACAAATATCGCTCGTTCACACAAAACTTCAATACTCGATAACTCCTCGAAAACACCGAAAATAAAAAAAAATCGTTTTATATTTGACTTCTACGCTGGACCAGCTTTTTAATGATACCACTCCTATTTCTCTACGACGAATATATCGATCGGCCAAAATTGACTGAACAAAAAAAACCCATTTGAGTATATAGTTCCTCCCCCCCACAAGTGGGGTCGGAACAATAAACTACAAAACCAAAAAGCGACGTAATCTTGGTGATTTTTTTATTATTACGCCACAAAAGTCAATTAACACAACATATTGAATTCGCATAAGCTCCACGGCAATGAGAAAAAACTCCACCATTAGTCCTTTTAATATCTAGTGCATGATTCCTGTTAATATCAAAAAATTATATATCCACAGCATTTCCAACACTATCTATTCTAAAATCTCCAAAATAACCCTCTCTCTTTGTAATTGTTGCACCCAATTTTTCCACACATTTCGAATCCGGTTCAGATCTCGAATGTTTGATGACCTTTCCAGTACCTCTCACTTTCTAACCTTCTTTGACGAAATTGTTCACAATCAAGGGTTTATGCAGCGATGCAATGAGTTGTTGAAAAATAAGAACTTGCAAATTCCTTTTTTGCACAAATCTCTTCAAAAGTATCCGAGTATCCGTTTGAAGATCCGACAAAAGCATTTGTCCATTTAATCGTATTGTACCCAAAAACAAAAGCAATTCATTTTCCAAATTTGAAGCCTCCTTGAGCCTGTTAATTTTGCAGTAACCTTTGTATGCAAGCTGATACCATATCTCTGTTCAAAGATGATTTGCCTTTGGTTTTCATTCACCAGAGGCAAACAGGAAAACAAGAAAAACAGCTTTAATATTATTTTCTGGTAAATGAAAAAAGGATCAAATCTTTCCTAAAGTTTCAAACTTCCACTCGTTTTTTCAGGCACTATCGAAAATCAAACACTGAGAACAAATAATGCTCAAAGACCACAAATTGTGCGTTGGGTAGCTTTTTGGTGCCATTGTGCATTAGAAATTTCTGTTTTACTATGAGTTCGTTTTCGCATATTTTCTAGATTTCGCGCCTCGTCCGGTAGCCAGAAAATACTTGTGCTTTTTTTTTATTTTGTGGTCAAAATTCAAAGTTCAATTCAAAATTTGGCGGAGTTTGGAACAGAAAATTCTCAGACAGATCATTCTCTTGCTATCGACCAAAAATTTGACATTTCAGATGAGATGCTCTTGTTCTGTCACCAAAAATTACCGACTCGAAGAATAACTGTGAGACGAAACCAACATGTAAATAGAGTAACAAAATAGCGGTGAGTACCTTTTGTCAATTTTGAACAGACGAACTTCATTTTTTCCGATATTTTGAAAAGGCTCTTTTATTTTCGGAACTTTTTTGAACGGTATGATTCGTAAGAAATTATCACAATCATCACAATAACGTTTATCACAATAATTCAACCAGGATGTCTTTCAAAATCAGGTTTCAGGCGACTAATTTGAAATTGCACTTTTATTCAGACTGGTACAACGTTTGCAATCAACTCGCATCATTATAAGCAACCTCTATAGGACAGTGAAATGGCAATGTGAAGGGAAACATATGTGATATAATATCAGCCGCAAGTATTAGGCGCTGACTGAATTTCAGTACCGAAATAGTACAAATCTAAGTGTTCAAAGATATTGCTTACTGTTTCTTAATATATTCATACTATTTCAGCCTGAGTTTTAGAATGAATTTTCTTTCTCTGATTTTAATTACTCTGGCCTTGAAATAAATCAACTCTCAATGTTAGAATTCTCGTTTTAAACATACATTCTGAGGTTACGATGAATCAGTGCTGGATCATGAATAGGCCACCATGAATCGTGATTCACCTGTTCTAGAACCCGGGTCGAGTGTCAACCTAGAGTTCTCATATTTTATTGTAAGAGTGGAGGGGGGGGGTTAATTTGTATATAAGGGGCTAATTTGATGCAAGAATTAGGGGGTAATCTGGTCTGGGGTCAAAATAATATAAGAGTGGGCCTGCAATGTGAAGACTTTTGAGGAATTACCCCATGGACGAAATTGCGATGTAAGAGCGGGATGCAATGGGCTGCAGAGGGAGGAATTTTGAGGGATTACCCTGTCCAGAAGTGCAATGGAAGAGTGGGCTAAAATGGGTTGCAATGGAAGGACTTTTGAGGCAACAAATTAATGCTATGGCCAAAATTGCGATATAAGAGTGAGGTGGTAATTTGTTGAAAGGGGGTAAAATAGTTTTAGAAAGGGGCTGGCAAGGGGTTAAAATGTCGTACGAGTGTGGGGGTAATTTATTCAGAGGGGTTAAATTGGTTTAGTTATTGGGCTGCCCAGGAGGGTAAAAGGGAGTAAGAGTGAGGGGGTAGTTAGATCAGAGTGGGTAAAAGATGTAAAATTTGGTCTGTAAAGGGAGGTAAAATGGTGTAAAAGTGAGGCGGTACTTTTTTGTCAAAAGATGCGAAAACCGGGCCGCTAAGTGGTAAAATGGTCTAAGGGTGAGGGTCTATTTTGTTCAGAGGGAACAAAATTGTGTAAGAGTTGGGTTGCCAAGGGTAAAATGATGTAAGAGTGAGGGTTAATTTGTTGAGAGGAGGGTAGTTCTAACGATTGTTGTTCATATAGATCGACTGTCAGGAGTTGCAGAAGGATTTATGGTATGGAGGCCAATGAGAACTGGTTGATTGTACAGAGCTTGTGGGTTGAAGACTGTCAGTCGTCGAGTAGGGGGCTAAAACAAGGCAAGATTATCACTACCAAATCTGGTAAAAGATGTATGTGTGGGAGGAGGGGGGGTAACTTGTTGATAGAGGGTAAAATGTTGTAAGAGTGGGGCTACCAAGGGAGTAAGGTAATGTAAGTGTGGGGCTGCCAAGGGAGTATAACGATATAAAAGTGGGGCTGCAGTGCGAGGATTTTTAGGAGAATGCAGCTCAAAACTCCTTGGGCTGTAATGGGCTTCCAGACGGATTAAAGGTTGAAAGAATGACGGGGTAAAATATAAATTAACCCCCACTCTCACCTCTTTTTGGTCTGTCAAGAGGGATAAAATTATGCAGGAGTGAGGGATAAAAAAGTATTACCATCCCCCTTATATTTTTTTGGTCCATCAAAGGGCATAAAATGATTTTAGAATTTGGGAGTATATTCGCGATTAACCCCCACTTCTTACATCTATTCACCCACCATGGCAGAAGAAAAGGATTTAAGAGTGTGGGGTTAATTTATCTCTTATCGCTAACTCTTAATTCATTGTAACCCTCTTGGCAGCCCATTGCAGCCTAAAAGATGTGAGAGCTTTGTGCTGCCTTTTCCTAAGAGAACCGTCCTTTCCAGCCCCACTCTCGCATCTTTTTGGGCGGAAAAATTGATCCGGGAACCCCAAGAGATTGTAAAACTGATTTCAAAACATCAAAAGCTTGTTCTTCGATAGCTTCAAAACACAAAATGTGTTATATGATGCTTCAGTACTCACAACAAGTAGAATGCGAAAGTGTCGGGACAAGGAACGGCTTTTAGAATGGCCGATTTGAAGATACAAACGGGATTTATACAATTCTTAAGCATATGTCATATACCAGGTAATGTATACTGA
The DNA here is from genome assembly GCF_964194025.1 of Convolutriloba macropyga. Taxonomy (NCBI): domain Eukaryota; kingdom Metazoa; phylum Xenacoelomorpha; order Acoela; family Convolutidae; genus Convolutriloba; species Convolutriloba macropyga. Next base: position 57,215,821 of record NC_134478.1, read on the forward strand.
TTTAAAGTGATTGAAAAGCAGGTTTATACTTATTTAAGAATTGCAAATGATAACTATATACGTTTGAAAAAAATACCCAAAATATTTTCAGCGATAAATTGTCGTTTTGTGGTATAGTTCATCATACTGAAATACACTGGATGGTAGCTCCGGGTGATCAGTTTGTCACGCCAGGGTTTGTCAACGGGGTTTTGTAAACAGTTTAGGGCAAACCTTTCAGATTTGAACAAAAGTGTTGACGAAACAGCAGCGTTTAAGTTTTAATCTATATACCGTTTATATGACTTCAAAGCAGTTTAAGCTCTGTCTCTGTGTCAGAACTTAAGTCAACAGCAGAAGATATTGACCTAAACTTGAACGATATTTAAAACAACGGACATTAAAACACGTGAGATATAAACAACCGTATGTTTCCGTGTTTCACTACTTTAAAACCACAGAAAATACCCCCCCCCCTTACACCCCCCGCCCCCTCCCAAGCTTTGAAGCAGTTGGTAAAAATTATGTAAGAGGGAACAAGAAACGCATGAATGAACTTTTATTTGTTCAGAAGGTACCGAAATACAGGACTTATTTCAAAACAAGTTTTGACTCTGCTGAGAAAGAATTCATTCTGATTGTTTGTTAAACTTGGTCGACAAAATTCGTAGTTGAAGTCTTTGGGTTTATTTGAAATTGAAGTTTTTAACAAACTGAGTCGAAATAATTTATCGATAAACTTGATTTTTAAAATATTTTGCTCGCATATTTTTTCCATATTTTCGCCAGACAAAATAAAGCATTTGTATTGTTACCAGTCAAAATAAACAACTTGAAATTAATTTTAATAATTTGACAGCTTGCTGAAATAACTTGACGAAACCGTGCTAACTTATCCGAAAACGCAATTTCGTAAACAACAATAATGCCCACATCAAATCAGAAAGAAAGATTTTCACCAGAAAAACAAGCCATATCTAAAAGCAAACCAAAACCAGAAAACATTAAAGAGAAGAAAGTTGATTTCAAAAAAGACGACAAAGACGAAAGCGACTCGAATAAAGAGCACACGAAAACCGCAGCAATCAATTCCAACAAGAAACCCGATGCGAAAATGGGACAAAAATCCCAAATTAAGGAGTTTGAGTCGAAAGTGTCGAAAAAAGTTGATAACAGAAATGATATGAGCTCCAATACGAAAACCGAACCCAAAAATGAACCCAAAATAGAACCGAAAATTGGAAACCCAGGCAGCAGAAAACAGGAGGTGAAAGCTAGCTTAAATGCGCCGACTGCCGAAGACGAATCGGAATTAGCCGAGTGCGAAATTGACGACGTTGAAGTAATCGAATACGAATCGGGACAACTCCAAATAAGGAAATCAGGCCAGAAAATTCCCTACCGAGAATGGAAGGTTATCAGGGGGTTATTAGTAACATTTTGCATGCTGGCTTTAACGTGTATTGCTATTGGCTGGCTAATTGCAATGTCGTTCGAGTTAGAAAAGAACAGCAAAGCAGCGATGGAAAACAAAGAAACTATGGAAAACATCGAGGAAGGAAAATAAAAAATTGGTTAAGGAAGCATTCTTTTGTTAAACACTTATAGCATCTCATTGTAGTGTTATTTTTTGTACAGCATGTTAGAATTATCTTTTGTTATCTATGCTTTGATTTCCCACATTGAAGTGCTGGACAAAATATATGTCTGGAAAGAAAAGAAGGCAGTGCGGTGGGTGGGGGGGGGGGGCAGGGTAAAATTACACGGTCTAGAAACAGGGATGAACACAAGAAAGTTTGGGCATGAGTGCTCGAAAACAATTATTTCGAAATTGTTCTAATTTATTTCTATTTTAGTAGCAATATGTGTTTAGAGACCTTATGCTCAATTCTAATTTCATAGATCTATACCAAAAGGCCGTGTTAACGATAAAAGGCGGTAGTCAGGGTACTGCAGTGAAAACTAAATTAGGTAATTCTTCCCATTTCTTGCCTGCTTTAACATTCAAAGCTTAAAACTATTTTACAACTAGTGAACCGAAACAATGGAAACAATAGGGAGACAAAGGAAGAGGATTGTATTGTTTTCATGAGGAAATTTTTCAATACAATAAATAAAAACTTAGCGCAAAACGTATCGCTATTGGAAAAAATAACACTTTTGCCACAAGACGCGATCTTTGATAAAAGAAGAATTTGATTTGCGTTAAAAAAATAATCAGCAAAACTTACAATATTGTTCATTGAATCCTAGAAACGTTATGCGTTCTCCGTGGTGCTGTTTTTGAACGGGCATTTTCTGAAAATTACCTCTTGAATGATCAATTCAGTTATCATAATTCTCGCTCGGTGGGTTTTTAATGGCGAGCCAAAACTTCATTAGGATGCTCTGAATCTCGACCGGATTTGGGAAAAAAATTACGAGCCGTAAAAAAATGTAAATTGAAATCACGGCCGAGAATACAAAAGAACTGACCACTCAAACAAACATCAAATCAAAATTGTTGCACGCTCTCTGGGAAAAAAATTAGAAAGATTAGAGATGTTCTAAATGTCCAGAAAGGGATCTTTTCCGTTTGTGCCCCCCCCCCCCCAGCTTAGTGGGCGCATATTATTTGCACCCCCCAGACGCACGTGCCGTACTTTTACATAATGATTTACTATCTAATGGCACGTGCACTGTAACGGGGGGGTGCAAAAAGTACTGGGGGGGCACAAACGGAAAAGATCCCCAGAAAGTAAAAAGGCAGTTGTCAAATTCTTTGTAACTGCACTTTTGCTTTGTATTTTAATGTATTATCGAATCTCTTTAAAAACTATCTTTCAGGACAAATTTTGAAATTCAAATTGATGTTAGTTCTCATTTAGCCATTAGTTGAGTTGCAGTTAATCGGGAAACAGTCAGAATTGCGATCAGAAGTCAGTTTCCACTGCTTAAACTTTGCACTCTCAGGAGTGAGAAAAAAGTATTTTTTATTTCCGCTTCACCAGATCGTTATTCACCATCAAATTACAGAGCATGTGTCATTACAAGGCATATGTTCATGAAAAACATGGCATGCGTGTCGGGTATTGCAAATGATATGCATACACACAGCTGAGAGCACAAACGGAAAAGATCCACAACCCAAGTTTAAGCCGATCTTTTTACACCGATCTCTTGAAAACGATCTCTTTGATCCGAGGCAAATTGAGGCAAACAACGGATTTTATACCGATTCAATGCATTTTATATTCAGCAAACTGCCTTCACCCAGACTCAAACCCTTGTTTTAACATTGATTGAGCCTCCCCTTTTTGGTAAGCATGCAAAATGCTTAGTATTGCTATTGAAAAGGAGGCAAAGAAATTTAAAGAATACGAAAACAAATAAGCAAAAAACAAGTTTTAGAAAAGCGGGAAAATAACCCGATTTCTTCGAGTTGATTTTTCCGACTCTCTGAAAACTGTACAATATTTACTGCAGTTTCCAGGGCATGTCTTTCCTAATACCTTCTTAGTTTGTTTTTTGATTTGTATATTCGAGGGTCAATATCTGTTCTTTATAATTATTTTATTTTATCATTAGAAATTCTGGCTCCTTTGACGTTTTATTTCTTATATAGTTCAAGAAAATATCTAGATTTCAGCGCCTTAATATGTAAGGTTGTCGCGCTGAACAATTGAAATTTCAGCGCTTTTCAGCATATTTCATGAATAATCTTCCAAAATTTTCCCGACCCGGGTTAAGATAAACAAAATAATATTTAGTTTAACTGTTGGTCATCTCATTGAGTGATACAGCTGAAACCCGCACTTGTTATCTGAGAATTATCGGAATGAAAATATTTTCAATTCATAGTATTTTCTTTCAAATGTTTTCTAATTTCTAAAATTTGATTCAAGATCCATTTGAAGATATTCGAAGTTTTTCTAAAAAGTAACATATGTGTGACACAGTACTGAAAACTGGTTTGATTGCTTGAACGCTAATGAAAAACAAAGTTCGTCACGAGACATAAATCTTCATTTCTACTTTTAAAAGTTGAGCAAGGTTTTAGTTGCCCGACCCAAATCGGCTCTGACATTTATGCATTGGGCGGCAAAAGGAAAGAATCAAGCTGAAGACGGCCATAAGGAGATCTGAGCAGACCTACTTGTGCTGCTCTATAGGATGTCATAACCATTTAGTCAAAAATAAAAGGTTTCAGTCAAATTTTTGACACGTTACAGTCTATTTTATAACACGCGAGGTGATTGATTTCGTGCAAGTTATGTTGTTGTTGTTGTTGTGACTTTTCGGCATCAAGCCGAGGGGATTGCTCCCATAGAAGTTATCTCTCGATTGTAAGTAAAGATCACATTAATTGTTTTTGCATGTGTTTTTCATTACCCTCGAGAACTACATTTGCGTTTAAGACTTTGAGCGGATTAAGAATTTCAACAGCGGGAACATTTAACTGTGAACTTTAGTTAACTAAAACAACTATATATGCTCACGCAAATTGGTCCAACAGAAGATGCAAATGTGAGAAACGGGTTCGTTTTCACTAGTGCCCCTTGTAAATTAGATATCCCCTAATATCCTACGTTTGAGCACTCTTTATGCATTTGATTGGTTAAATCCCCCCCCCCTCTATAAATATGCCATAGCTAATGACAATGGTGACTATAATTGCTTGGGGCTATATTGGGAGAGACTCCATTTTTGTTCAAACTTTATAATCGTTGCTCTGAGAATCAAATCATTCGTTTTCAATATAGTATCTGATCCAGTCTTGAAAGTACACAACATTAGCAAAACAACTCAAGTCTTGTTCCGCGTAGAACAGGCCAAACCAGGCCCTCCAGTAAGGATTGTTGCTGGCTACCCCGTAGAGACATCTGGGTTCATTATTCACATAAGATACATCTGAGTTGGGGGAGGAGTGTTTGAATGTGTAGAGAGGGTTCCCACTGTCACCCCCAAAGGTTCGCCCGTGTCTGTATTTTGGAACCCTGAAATATTTTTTCAAATCAATTTGGATAAGTTTGATAGAAATTGGGATGAACTGCTGCTACCCTAGTGCAGAAGTAGACTTATGGTAAGACCTAAATAGTCTAATGGGGGGGGGTCAGTATTGACCGAAATTATACAGTCGATGTTCTCAGTTGAAGTCTAGCAAAAGTCTTTCCATAAGTTTGATTTTTGCCATGGAAAAATATATATATTTTAATATATTTTAATTGAATGCTGTTGCACATACTGAAAAAGAAACGGAGCAAGACTAAACAGCATTGCACAACGGCGGCCCAACTTAAAATACAGTTGTAAAACTGCTAAAGGTCTTAAAAAAACTTTCAATTCTTAAGATAAAGCAGTAATCGCAGCTGGACTATATTAACTCCTTACTTGATTGGATGAAAATAGGCAGTGTATTTGAAATGACCTTCTTCCCATTAGCCATGATGAAACTGTGGCGTTATTCCGTTGCTTTCCAATTCAAAGCAAGGGACAGATTTCTGACAGATTGATGGTTCCACAAAACCGCAAAAGGTGAAAGAGCATACATGCTGACTAAATTATCAGCAATAGTGAGCTATAAAAAAGGACGTAAAATTTTTGAGACAAAATGCAGACTCATGAAAAGAATTTTGCTCGAGCCATGATTTGACAATATATTTGACCTGGTCAAAGAGACCCGTGAAAAAACATTTTCTGGACTTATGATTTGACTTTTGCTGGACGCAACTTTTACTCCTCAAAAGTTTTGTTCAATCATGGCATAAACAGTGCCTCTACCAATAAAATTGGACAATTTGGTCGAATTTACGTCATTGCTTCCTCAAAAGGTATCTTAATACACCTTAAAATGGTAGCTCTGCACTGTGGAGTATAGAGACAAAAGAACGACTATGCTATTTTTGTTTACACTACTGAATAATAGATTGAAGTTTATACTATAATAAAATAATACAATTTGTTTAAAAATTTTACAATTCTAAAGTTCTCAAAATTCCACAAATTAGTGCAACATTGATTGAAAATTACTGCTGGGCTCTGACTCGTTCAGATGAACCCGACTGGCTTTTAACCCCCCACCCCCCCTTCCACGACTCAAGACCGTCTTGCCCATATATGCACTCTAAAACCTTGTCGCGTGAGATCAAATAGAAGATTGTAATTGTATATTGACTCAAGAAATTGGTAAAAAAAATTGACAAACGAGAAAATGGAAGATTACTTGACTTTCCTTGTAATAATACATAAATCTCCCGGACTGGGCTTTGCAATTTTTCATAATATATTCATAGGTAATTTTAGAGTTTTAGAGGGTGCGTAGAATTGCCAGCTTATCTTGGTGTGTACTTGTGTGTGAGTTTGCATATATATATATATATATATATATATATATATATATATATATATATGTATGTATACATATATATATATATATATATATATATATATATATATATATAGATGAGTGTGTGTGAGTGCGTGTGTATGTGTTTATGTGTGTCTTTGCTTGTGTGTGTGTTTGTGCGTGTATGCGTTTGTACGTGCGTGTGCGTGTTTGGTGTATTCGTGTGTGTGCGTATGTTTGCTTGTGTGTCTGCGTTTGTGCGTTCTTGTGCGTGTTTGGTGTATTTGTGTGTGTGTGTGTGATTTTGTGTGTGTGTGTGTGTGTGTGTGTGAGTTTGTGTATGTCTAGGTGTGTGAGTGTGCGTGTGTGTATATTTGAATGAGGTAGAAGAAAAAAATTAGCAGTGAAAAAGTTACTGCTTAGGGAGTGGAAGCAATCCATCGCCAATAAACGCACATCTTTTGAAAAAAATCAATACTATCTTGCGTGATCTTAAGAGAGCACGTGTTACAGAGCATGTGTTATTACAAATTAAATCATTGTGTAAAAAAATGGCACATGTGTCGATAAGGTGAATATAATATTTGCCCACTAAGCGGGGGAGGGGGGCTTGCACTAAGGGAAAGGATCTCAAAAGAATTTAAAGGAAAGTGAGTGACAGGTAGCGCTGTGGTAGATAATAACTGCTATGCAACAGGTCAGAGGTAGGAAACATAGTGATGCTGTTTATTTCGTGTGAATTGAAAATTTCACCGCTGTCACCACATTCATCGTTAAAAGATGTGGTCTCTTTGCTGTCAATTTGTTTTTCAGCGCCATTCACCGCTGACCTTACACTGTTTTTTTTTTACAAAACCTCAACCCCAGTTTTGTATTTTTAGTTAGTAACAGTGGTTCATATGGCCTGCTGAGAGGAGTAAATGTTTTATTCTGATTAAAACCATAATGTTATAGGCTTCAAAGGTTCATATCCCCGTGACCAATGCCCAAATAATTTTTAAGGAAGAACAAATTTTAGCAGTCATCGTCTATTGGCTGACAATTGTACCCAGTAGAAAAATTGGGTCTTCTCATTATAGCCCCCATACCTTACATTCAGTCGGCATCAGAACTGAATTCGAACATTTTCAGAATAATATTACCTTTCAGTACTGAATCAGAACGTATTCAGAACAGTTTCTGTATCGATTTTGAAACCTCTCTGAATCAGAGCAAAATTCAGAATCTTTGTCCTCTGAATTTCTCTGAATCAGAAAAAAATTCAGAATGCATTTCTGAATTAGCTCTGAATCAACTTGAATATCAGAAACTTTTCACAACACTGCAGAGAAGTACAAAAAAACTTCTCAACGGTTATTTAACCGTTATTAAAAGGCTTTTTTGCAAATGATTTCTTTTTGAACAAATTTTTTGTGGAAACTTATTAAAACTCAGAAGTTTTTTGGTACTTGGAACCGTAAAAGTGAATTCTTTTGTACAATGTATGTTTTGTGCGTCAAAAAAAGTAGTAAAAAATTCCTCGACCAAAATTGACGCTCAACAGGTAAAAACTATAAAAAATTTTATTCTTGATCAAACCTAGTTTTGGAAATTTTTAAATAATGCAGAGTAACTATTGTTGTACTTAAATACCTCACTCTTGCAGACCTCTTGAAAGACGAAATTAGTTTTTGCTATTATAATAGATCAATTATCGAAAATATTTAAAATCTGTACCACTTGAAAAGTCAACATTTCATTTGTCATGTGGTACAATAATGCCAAATAATTTCGACAATAGTTCCATTCCTAATCGATAGATGTTCCTGAGATATTCCTCCCCCATTACCCCCCAAACTCTTTCACTGTTTACCCCCCCCCCCCTACTCCCCTACTCTTGCACCTACTCTTGCATCATTTTCCCCCCTACCCCCCATTACGCACCCCACCCCCTGCTCTTACATCATTTTATTCCCCAAAGTTAACACCCTACTATTTTATCACCCTACTATGCAATGGACATAACTAGTGCTTAGAACAACGTTAGAAGACTTTCTGGAGTTTTTTATAAGCAATTTTAGAGAACTGATTCTTTAATCGGATACATTCATAGGAAATTTTGTTCATTTGAAACTTTTGTTAATATCTCGGGAAATACCCTACAAGTACTAAGAGCAGTAGCCGCATTTTTTGAACGTTTAACTCTTCTTGCTTCGGTTAGCCAGTAGGTTTATGTAATCTGCCTGGACAAAAATTTATTCAAGAGAAAATTTCAAAAAAAAAATAATAGCACGTTTGGGTCAAATTGGTGTCTTGAAAATTTTGACACTAAGAATTAACACTAATCCCATAGTCCCACTTTGTTCATGTGTACGGAGGCTTTGTACTGGGAATCCGCAAAAAACTGCCGTGAAACATATATGTGAAAAAAAGTTGTCATTATTTAAAGAACTTGCAATTGCATTAGAGAATTTTCCTTTTTTTAAAAAAATTTTTATATGAATACTCTCCCCAAATGTAAACCCTTTCGAAGATTAAGTGAAATATATCCACAAAAATTTTGACTGAATTCTATAGTCGAAAGTGGAATACGAGTCGTGAAAAACGGGAAAAATATTTGTCACACAATTCCACAAAACTCAATTTTTTTATTTGTTTCTTCGGATATTAGACACGTTATGCAGTACCTAACAAATGACATCCGCAGAAGAACCTGATGAGATTCCTACCCTAACAATCATCTAGGTTTTTTACAGATCCAAATTTATACAAAAAATCTTAGTTTTCGACATTTGTTCTTAACAGATAATAATGTGGGTCCATGTCAACAAACAATTTCATTGCAGTAACCGTTTATTTGAAAAAAAGTTAACATTATTTTAAGAAATTGCAACTTTCTCTATAATCTGTAATAAATTACGTTTTGGTGGTACTGTGAAATATCGATTTTTTTCCTGAATTTTTGGCTTACAACTAATTGCATTTGCCATATGAAATGTGAATCTGCAAAAGATTGGGTCAGAATTCGTTTATTTGAAAAAAGGTTCTCATTATTTAATATTATCACATGTTTAATTTTGTTTTTATTTTTGCTCTCGAAAACTTTACAAGCTTGGTTTTTTACCAGTTGGTATGCCAGTTTTCCTAGAGTTTCTTTCAGTAACTCCGCCACTGCCGTTCCCCAGCCCGGAAAGAAAAAGGAGGAGGGTTTAAACAACACAGAGCATACTGGAAAAGCTCAAAAAGTCAGTTTTAACTTGACATGAGAAAATTTCCGACAGCAAATTATATAAATTTCTTCTGTTCCTACAGGTATTGTATAAATTTGTATTTTTATGGACCTGAGAGCAAAAGCAATGGTAAAACATGTCTTGGCTCACGAACATTGTTATGAATTTGCTCTAATTCAGAGAAAAATCACAGTTTGATTCAGAGTCTGATTCAGAGTCTAAATCAGAGTGTGAAACAGAGAATTTCAGGGCAAATTGTGACATGAACAGACTCTGAATCAGTACTGAACTGCTTCTTAAAAACCTCCAGATTCATTTCTGCATTACTCTGAAAGTTAGGTACGGGCCTCCACTCAAAAATATAGCCCACTATTCAATATGGAATAGTTACGGCGCGGGGATAGTGGCTTCAGCAACCAAAAAGCTGTGTGGACATTTAGATATCAAACCGGATTTCAATATGAATAGGGTTTGAGTTCAGACCTAGTAAAACTCTTGTTCTTTGCCGGAAGGATGCTGGATTCCTCCAAAAGATACAACTCCTGCATTATTCGCATTTTTCAAACAGCTCAAAACTATTGCTTCATAATACAGAAAATACTTTCAAATTTTGACAAAAGCAAAAAAACACCCAAAAATATTTAGCCATTGTTCCATATAACACGAAGATTAAGCAAAATTAATTAAATTTGTTGTCAAAAAATGCCGAAAAGTATGTTGAGCGAAGTAGCTCTGAACAAATCCGAGAATAAAATATGCCAGCGTTTAATTGCTCATTATTTACATATCAGTAATTTAGCAGGTTTTTTTGTTCTTTATTTTTAAGTTTGAGAAGGGAAGCTCAAAGCTCAAATGTCTTAAGGCTCTTCAGAGAAAAAGTGCTAAAAATTGAATGATATTGCCGATAGAATAAATATTTAAATGGTGATACTCAAATTTTTTGTCGTTTCAAGCATCTATCTGTAGGCGGTTTAAAGCGAAGCTAATATGATTTCATACCTATTTTCTCTTTTTGATTGATTAGCAAACAGTTCATAACCAGCGGTAGTAATCAACAAAAACTACAAGTTAAAAAAGCAAGTTTTGGTTGGAGAAATCTCCCTGTCTTCAGTTTGGTCTCTATTGCAATCTGAAATCTTTCTTTATATATTTCATTAAATCAGTTAAATGCAAGATACCTCATAACCTCATTCACATTTCCAAGATTAACACGTTGCAAATTCTAAACTTTAATTCATTATACGTCCTGAAGATATAGACGCAAATTTCATTTTTCTGCGCAAATCAACCCTGGAGATCTGAGCTTTGAAGTAAGATTGGAGGTCCAAATCTTCGTCTGGAGGTGTCATTATTTGTAAACACAGCTTCACGAGGGTTGATTTTAACGAATAAATAAGATTACTGTAGTCTAGCGTAATTTTTTGTTCAAACTGGTTTAGCTATAATAAAGCTGCAAGCATCAACTGTTTTCTTTAAGTGCATATTAATCTCAAATGAAGAAAATAACCAAAACAACTAAACAGATTTGCTCGGAAAATAGGAAACGTCATGGATAACGTAGTAGTTTGACATTTTATGTAAAACAAAGAAGATTAAAAACTACAAACATTCATTTTAACAGAAACTATTTTTACCGCTTTTCTTTACAAAATAGATCGCTTTTCCTAGAAACAACATTACTTTTTGGCACTTCAATGAAATTCTTTTTCGGAAATTTTTCGTCTAGTTAACCACCTTACATGAAATTTACGAACAAAAAATTGCCATATTTAGATTTTATGAAAGCTTACTCAGCATAACAATGATCTTAGAAAAAGAGCTAGGTTGATAGACAGTCCAAAAGGAGTCCAATTATTTCTACAAAAAAATAAAGTAGTTTTTTCGTACTTGCTTGTGCAAATTTGATCTGGCCATTCATCTCTCTGTCTTCCAGCGGGGGCTTCCTCCAAAAGATACAGCTCCTGATTTGGGCATCAATATCGATCAAACAACTCCAAAGGCTTAGGGATGGTTTGTTTTGTGCTACACAGAATTATGTTAGTTTCAAAGTTTTGTTTAGACGAAGCCGACCACTAAAGGCTCAATCATATCTCAGAAAAAGTTTTCTTAATGACAGCCTCATTATTAATCTAGTTTTCACAAAAAATACTTTTTAAACAAATCCAACAATAAAGTTGGTCAAAAGGTCACAAAAACTTCAAAGAATACCAAGCTAAAATTGTTATGATACTCAAGTTTTACGCATGTTTTTCTGAAATTTCTCTGAATAGAACAAGTTGGAGTTGGTTTTAGAGCACATGCTCAGATTTCAAACCTTATCATAAAACATTTTGAAAAATTTTCAATGTGATAGATGTTTAACTGTTTTCAAACAAATTGGTTTTTTCGAACAGAATCGTGGTTCAAAACGAATGATCAGTGCCAAAATATATCGATTGAATTAAAAATGCAAAGAAAACTATCAAATCATTGCAGAAAACTGTTTTGTGTGTTTACTGTGACAAAAAAATTTTAGATTTTTTTTCCTGATATTTTATTTGCTTTTTTCAATTGTTGAAAATTGCCTTTTTAAAAGAAGACCAAAACAATTAACTTTTTTATGTTAAATTTCTTTAGATTCAGAAAATTTAATTTGTTGTTAAGTCTACTTCTAATTGATATATTAAAAAAGGTTCCGACATTTGCGTGACTTTTGCAGCCATTTTTTATTTCGTTGTTTCGTTAATTTCCTTAAACTTTCGTTATTCTGAGGGATCTTTTTAAATAACTGTAATAAATGGAATATAATACAATTTCGAGCAAATAGAAAACAGGCAAATTTAGAAACAAAGCCAACACTTTTTATGGTTTTTCTAAATTGATGTATTTTGTTCAAAACTATTTTTTTAGTTGAAGTAAGAGAATGAAATTTGTTAAACAATTTCAGCATGATTATTAAAAGTGTAAAAAATTGATTTCAATTCAATGCTCAGCCACATGTATTTGAATTTATAGCACTTATTCCGAGTTATAATTCCGTTTTTTTTGCAAAAAGTAGGAATTTTGTACAGCAATTCTTAACAGGACAACACCTTTATTTGGAAAGAGTAGCTGTTCACTGAAAAGATTTGTTTCAGCCAATTTCGATACATATTGTTGTCATTTAGGTTATGAATGTCTCAAAGGAGTTGCGAAACAAACATTTTCACCTGTATCGAATGGTAAGACATTTTCTCAAAGATTGTTGCCTTTTGGAGATGGGTTTTAATGTAACATTGTTGTTGTGGAAAAGTAGAATCAGCAGGAACTCAGTTCGGCTTTTATGACTGCCGCATTTTTTTTAAAAAAAGAGCAACCCTTGGAGATATCAAAGGTTTCGCTCGTTTTATTTGTCTTGGAGTAGTTTTCTTAGTCTGTAGGTTTTTATTTATTAAACACCATAAACAGGAGTAACCACTATGTTTATGATCAGATTGGTAGTTTTTTGCTTTTTTAGCTGAACTAAATTGCAGTTCTAAATTAATTGCAGCTGAACTAAATTAATTTCGCTGGGAGAAAATGACAATTTTGTCAAGTCATTTTTTGCGTCAACTCAATTGTCAGTTAAATGGAACAATTTAGAGAAATTGAGTCAAGTTCTGAAATGTTCTAAAAAATGTATGACCCGGAGTAAAACGTGAGATTGTTTCGGAAAAATTTAACCTCAACTTTTAACTCAATTGAACACGAAGTATTATTGCGACCAAAATTAAAGAGTCTGGAAATTTATGCCAGCACCATAGTCTGGGCAATGGACAACCACATATACGGCCACTCAGTGACCAATTCTGGACATAGTCTGCTCATAGGTTTCACGAAAATCTCGTGAAAACCTTCTGTCGTACGAAAGTCGCACAAAAATTTGGTCTTATCAAGGTCTGATCAGATGCCGCTTGAATTTGGCACAGTTTGATTAGAGGCCAAAGTCTGGAAATAGTCTTCCAGGAGTGAACATCAAGTCTTAGTCACTCCTGTTTCAGTGAAATTGCAAGTCTGGGAGCAGTACTGCATCAGAGCTCTGATCATGTCACTTTTTTGACCTCGCACGTCTTTAATCAGGTCTTAAGTCTTGGAAATTCTTGAGTCATGTCTTGGCGAAGACTTGACAAGTATTGAGTCAATTCATGGACAAAGTTTTTAGTGGTGGTTTTTTCGCTCCTAAGAAAACCTCCAAAGTAAAAAAAGCACAGGAAAATGGAAGCATTTTCACAAACTCACTTGCAAGAGAATAGAAAAATTTCTTATAACGCCAAAATATACCAGTCATGGCGACTCCTTTCTGCCCACTGAAAAAAAAAATTGATTTCAGGAAAAACATGTGAAAAATTTTAAAATGATGGATGCTCAGGTCACAAATAGCTTGGATAGATTAAAAAATTTTTCTCTAAAAATCTGACGAGTTTTAGCTGATCTTTAAATGCAGAATTTATAAATAAAACCTTCTCAAAATTTTAATGTGTATCATTAATAATCAAAAAATGTCAAGTCTTGGAGAAGATTTTGACGCAAAAACTTGCCAACTCTTGACCAAGACTTGACTTGAGACTTGTCAACTCTTGACGAGACCTAAATTAGACTTGAAAAGACTTGAGAAAATTTTGAACAAGTCGCGACAAGAGTTTACAAGCCTTAAGACTGGAAGCAAGACGTGATTGGCACTGATTTATCAATTTAGGACGTGTATTTCACCGGAAAAGTTCTGATCAAGGCTTGAAACTCGTTCCGGGTTATCAGAGGTCACTTGGGTTTCGAAACTCAACGTGGGAAACGTATAATGATGAATAGTAAGGCGGCAATCGAAGAATTTTATGAAGAAAAAACTAGAATTGTTTGAAAAATGCGCCTTTAATACGACTGATAGAAATATGTGTTCACGACTGGTTCGTCCCATGCCACAAGTTGCCAGTAGAGAGCAATAGTCTGGCTCGACATCTACGCACAAAGGGAGAATCGAACTCTCTGGAAATTGAAAATTCTTCACTTTGATCATTGCTATGTCGTTCTTTAAGGAAGCTTCCTCGAATCTAAATAGATAAAAATGTTATAGCATCTTTTTTGCTTTGCGCAAATGTGTCTTTAAATCATTAATCAAGCAAAATTTAAGAAGTTATTTGAAAGTTTTTGTTTGCATTATAAATTTTGCTTGAGTAAAACTAATTAAAAGTAATTGTTCAGCAAAATATGATCATAGCCACAATCTAACATTTGTTCTAATTTAAAAAAATTAACCAAACACTTTTGTTTCTGACTCCTAAGTTTTTCAATCACAAACAAAACCATAACAGAAAATAGCTAATTTTAACAAATATTGCGCAAGTTTAATGCCGCAAGGAACGTAACAGTAGCGCATCAACTCATGTCATGTGGGCGGACATCGAATTTCAGCTTGAGCACGGCTTCAGACATCAACGTAGCTACTAGTCTTAAGACTTTTTTAAGTTCTCAGAGAAATTCGGTTCGAATAATCTTACAGGATATCATCATAACCCGGGTCGAGGGTCACCGTCATTCAACGCAAAACAAAAATGTGCAAGATAAGCGGTGAATGCGGAAAACTTAGTAAAATAAGCGGTGAATGCGGTAAAATAACATAAATCAGGCGGTGAATGCGGTAAAAAAAAATCTATTGTTTGTTAGCGGTGAAATTACATAATTTCACCGCTTAAAAAGGTGTCCAAATTATGTGAGATAGCGCTGAATGCGGAAATTACATAATTTCACCGCTTAGAAAAAATTGTCAGAAAGATTAAGATAAAGGGGTAACTTTAGGGGTGGAAAGCGATGTAATATAAGGAGGGTAATGGGGAGTAAGGGAGGAATTGTTAGATTTCACCACTCTAGATTAACCCATAATCTTACTTCTCTTTGACACTTTTTTGAAAGCGGTGAACTTAACAAAATCACCACATTTCGCCGCTAAAATATGTAATTTTACCGCTAAAAAACGCAAACATTGCAAATATTTAGCGCGCACTTTTTACAGATTGTAGAGTGATTTGATTTAAATTCAAAACAAATATTCTAGAAGTTACTAGAACTTAATGATTGGTAACATACTATAATTGGCTACTAAGGTCCAATTTTTGGTTCTTTTGATGGTAAGTAAGTTAGCATATATAACCAGTTTTATGAACCATTTAGTTTTCGAAGGAAAAAGTCAATAATCCAGTTATATTAGTGGAAGCCCTGAAAATAAAGACCAGCCCAAAATTATATCTAAAACATTCGGGTCTGAAAACCTTATGAGAGATAGAGAACTACAAAAACTTCGAAAAGACAGAAAGTACGAAAATTTGAAATTTCATGCACAGAAGCGTTTCGGAACGGCCCTTTGAACTGCTTATCAGCCAAACTATAAAACCTACGTGAGCACTGTATGTTTAGTAAGTTTCATTAATCCATAATTGGTATTTTATGATTGGCTCACGGCCTGGAGATTCATAACCGTGAAGTTCATAGCCGCGCACAAAATTTTTTTTATCCGACTGGTGTAAAAAAAACAAATTTTTTTCAGAGCTAGAGAACACTTTCTACGGTGCTGAATAGGTGTCTCTGTCTATAATTGCATAATCCTCTGTGCTACAATTTCCCCGAATTTTGCGGTCTTTGAGCCGTTAAGTTATGGTGTAAAAATGAGATAATTTCGGCAAAAGAAAGGGAAGCGAATTTTAAAATTAGCATACAAAAGGCATACATTTGCAATTGCTCTGAACTAGTTCAAATCAGGCCGGGCTAAGACGTCTGGCAAGCCAAAAAAGCGACAGAAATTTGGTTCTGAAAAAGTACTTTTTTATATTCGAACTCAAGCATTAATGAACTAACTACATGACTAAACTACGTTGTCAGTTTGTTCACAATCATTTTTTTATTGTGATAAAAAGTAAGATTCTAAGATCATAATAAGATCTGAAAAATGACTAACTCTTGATATTCAAATATCTTTGAGATGTTTTGCCGATTGTTGACTGGAACTGGTTGTGCGAAGTCGCCCACATATATGTATACGTCCTTCGCTAAAAACAATTTAAATAAATAAACTAATCCATAGTAATTGAATAGAATAAAAGTTTATCATGCCGATCTCAAACACTTAATAGAGAAAATGCTCGCTGTTGCCTTTTGTCTTGGTTCAGGGACGAGCTAGTTTTGCAGAAAAACACTGTAGGAGTTGCTGAATAGCAGTTATGTATATACTTATCAGACTAAATCGCCCGCATCCCGGTGAATTCAGTGATTTTTGTAAGATGTGCGGTTTTTTGTGGTATTTTTCCCATTACATACTTAACCACCGCAATTCTTTAAAAAATGGCCACTCTTTAAAACTGTTTCTTAAATGGTCTCAGTCACAAGAATTTGATTACAAAGCATCCTGCTTACCATGCCAGTTACCTGTTCATTCAATCCTTTGCCAACCGCTCAGTAATTTTTTTTCTGTTTAACATATTCACTTCTTTTTCTTTTCAAAAATTCGCTAATAACTTGTTTGTTCTTAATCACTCCATAAACCGCAATTCTTAAAAACTGTTTCTTAAATTCTTAAATGGTCTCCGTTACAAGAGTTTGATTACAAAGCATCCTGCTTACCATGCCAGTTACCTGTTCATTCAATCCTTTGCCAACCGCTCAGTAATTTTTTTCTGTTCAACATATTCACTTCTTTTTCTTTTCAAAAATTCGCTAATAACTTGTTTGTTCTTAATCACTCCATAAACCGCAATTCATAAAAACTGTTTCTTAAATTCTTAAATGGTCTCCGTTACAAGAGTTTGATTACAAAGCATCCTGCTTACCATGCCAGTTACCTGTTCATTCAATCCTTTGCCAACCGCTCAGTAATTTTTTTTCTGTTTACCATATTCACTTCTTTTTCTTTTCAAAAATTCGCTAATAACTTGTTTGTTCTTAATCACTCCATAAACCGCAATTCTTAAAAACTGTTTCTTAAATTCTTAAATGGTCTCCGTTACAAGAGTTTGATTACAAAGCATCCTGCTTACCATGCCAGTTACCTGTTCATTCAATCCTTTGCCAACCGCTTAGTAATTTTTTTTCTGTTTACCATATTCACTTCTTTTTCTTTTCAAAAATTCGCTAATAACTTGTTTGTTCTTAATCACTCCATAAACCGCAATTCTTAAAAACTGTTTCTTAAATTCTTAAATGGTCTCCGTTACAAGAGTTTGATTACAAAGCATCCTGCTTACCATGCCAGTTACGTGTTCATTCAATCCTTTGCCAACCGCTCAGTAATTTTTTTTCTGTTTAACATATTCACTTCTTTTTCTTTTCAGAAATTCGCTAATAACTTGTTTGTTCTTAATCACTCCATAAACCGCAATTCTTAAAAACTGTTTCTTAAATTCTTAAATGGTCTCCGTTACAAGAGTTTCATTACAAAGCATCCTGCTTACCATGCCAGTTACTGTTCATTCAATCCTTTGCCAACCGCTCAGTAATTTTTTTTCTGTTTAACATATTCACTTCTTTTTCTTTTCAAAAATTCGCTAATAACTTGTTTGTTCTTAATCACTCCATAAACCGCAATTCTTAAAAACTGTTTCTTAAATTCTTAAATGGTCTCCGTTACAAGAGTTTGATTACAAAGCATCCTGCTTACCATGCCAGTTACCTGTTCATTCAATCCTTTGCCAACCGCTCAGTAATTTTTTTTCTGTTTAACATATTCACTTCTTTTTCTTTTCAAAAATTCGCTAATAACTTGTTTGTTCTTAATCACTCCATAAACCGCAATTCTTAAAAACTGTTTCTTAAATTCTTAAATGGTCTCCGTTACAAGAGTTTGATTACAAAGCATCCTGCTTACCATGCCAGTTACCTGTTCATTCAATCCTTTGCCAACCGCTCAGTAATTTTTTTTCTGTTTAACATATTTACTTCTTTTTCTTTTCAAAAATTCGCTAATAACTTGTTTGTTTTTAATCACTCCATAAACCGCAATTCTTAAAAACTGTTTCTTAAATTCTTAAATGGTCTCCGTTACAAGAGTTTGATTACAAAGCATCCTACTTACCATGCCAGTTACCTGTTCATTCAATCCTTTGCCAACCGCTCAGTAATTTTTTTTCTGTTTAACATATTCACTTCTTTTTCTTTTCAAAAATTCGCTAATAACTTGTTTGTTTTTAATCACTCCATAAACCGCAATTCTTAAAAACTGTTTCCTAAATTCTTAAATGGTCTCCGTTACAAGAGTTTGATTACAAAGCATCCTGCTTACCATGCCAGTTACCTGTTCATTCAATCCTTTGCCAACCGCTCAGTAATTTTTTTTCTGTTTAACATATTCACTTCTTTTTCTTTTCAAAAATTCGCTAATAACTTGTTTGTTCTTAATCACTCCATAAACCGCAATTCTTAAAAACTGTTTCTTAAATTCTTAAATGGTCTCCGTTACAAGAGTTTGATTACAAAGCATCCTGCTTACCATGCCAGTTACCTGTTCATTCAATCCTTTGCCAACCGCTCAGTAATTTTTTTCTGTTCAACATATTCACTTCTTTTTCTTTTCAAAAATTCGCTAATAACTTGTTTGTTCTTAATCACTCCATAAACCGCAATTCATAAAAACTGTTTCTTAAATTCTTAAATGGTCTCCGTTACAAGAGTTTGATTACAAAGCATCCTGCTTACCATGCCAGTTACCTGTTCATTCAATCCTTTGCCAACCGCTCAGTATTTTTTTTCTGTTTACCATTTTCACTTCTTTTTCTTTTCAAAAATTCGCTAATAACTTGTTTGTTCTTAATCACTCCATAAACCGCAATTCTTAAAAACTGTTTCTTAAATTCTTAAATGGTCTCCGTTACAAGAGTTTGATTACAAAGCATCCTGCTTACCATGCCAGTTACCTGTTCATTCAATCCTTTGCCAACCGCTCAGTAATTTTTTTTCTGTTTAACATATTCACTTCTTTTTCTTTTCAAAAATTCGCTAATAACTTGTTTGTTCTTAATCACTCCATAAACCGCAATTCTTAAAAACTGTTTCTTAAATTCTTAAATGGTCTCCGTTACAAGAGTTTCATTACAAAGCATCCTGCTTACCATGCCAGTTGCTGTTCATTCAATCCTTTGCCAACCGCTCAGTAATTTTTTTTCTGTTTAACATATTCACTTCTTTTTCTTTTCAAAAATTCGCTAATAACTTGTTTGTTCTTAATCACTCCATAAACCGCAATTCTTAAAAACTGTTTCTTAAATTCTTAAATGGTCTCCGTTACAAGAGTTTGATTACAAAGCATCCTGCTTACCATGCCAGTTACCTGTTCATTCAATCCTTTGCCAACCGCTCAGTAATTTTTTTTCTGTTTAACATATTCACTTCTTTTTCTTTTCAAAAATTCGCTAATAACTTGTTTGTTCTTAATCACTCCATAAACCGCAATTCTTAAAAACTGTTTCTTAAATTCTTAAATGGTCTCCGTTACAAGAGTTTGATTACAAAGCATCCTGCTTACCATGCCAGTTACCTGTTCATTCAATCCTTTGCCAACCGCTCAGTAATTTTTTTTCTGTTTACCATATTCACTTCTTTTTCTTTTCAAAAATTCGCTAATAACTTGTTTGTTCTTAATCACTCCATAAACCGCAATTCTTAAAAACTGTTTCTTAAATTCTTAAATGGTCTCCGTTACAAGAGTTTGATTACAAAGCATCCTGCTTACCATGCCAGTTACCTGTTCATTCAATCCTTTGCCAACCGCTCAGTAATTTTTTTTCTGTTTAACATATTCACTTCTTTTTCTTTTCAAAAATTCGCTAATAACTTGTTTGTTCTTAATCACTCCATAAACCGCAATTCTTAAAAACTGTTTCTTAAATTCTTAAATGGTCTCCGTTACAAGAGTTTGATTACAAAGCATCCTGCTTACCATGCCAGTTACCTGTTCATTCAATCCTTTGCCAACTGCTCAGTAATTTTTTTTCTGTTTAACATATTCACTTCTTTTTCTTTTCAAAAATTCGCTAATAACTTGTTTGTTCTTAATCACTCCATAAACCGCAATTCTTAAAAACTGTTTCTTAAATTCTTAAATGGTCTCCGTTACAAGAGTTTCATTACAAAGCATCCTGCTTACCATGCCAGTTACTGTTCATTCAATCCTTTGCCAACCGCTCAGTAATTTTTTTTCTGTTTAACATATTCACTTCTTTTTCTTTTCAAAAATTCGCTAATAACTTGTTTGTTCTTAATCACTCCATAAACCGCAATACTTAAAAACTGTTTCTTAATTTCTTAAATGGTCTCCGTTACAAGAGTTTGATTACAAAGCATCCTGCTTACCATGCCAGTTACCTGTTCATTCAATCCTTTGCCAACCGCTCAGTAATTTTTTTTCTGTTTAACATATTCACTTCTTTTTCTTTTCAAAAATTCGCTAATAACTTGTTTGTTCTTAATCACTCCATAAACCGCAATTCTTAAAAACTGTTTCTTAAATTCTTAAATGGTCTCCGTTACAAGAGTTTGATTACAAAGCATCCTGCTTACCATGCCAGTTACCTGTTCATTCAATCCTTTGCCAACCGCTCAGTAATTTTTTTTCTGTTTAACATATTTACTTCTTTTTCTTTTCAAAAATTCGCTAATAACTTGTTTGTTTTTAATCACTCCATAAACCGCAATTCTTAAAAACTGTTTCTTAAATTCTTAAATGGTCTCCGTTACAAGAGTTTGATTACAAAGCATCCTACTTACCATGCCAGTTACCTGTTCATTCAATCCTTTGCCAACCGCTCAGTAATTTTTTTTCTGTTTAACATATTCACTTCTTTTTCTTTTCAAAAATTCGCTAATAACTTGTTTGTTTTTAATCACTCCATAAACCGCAATTCTTAAAAACTGTTTCCTAAATTCTTAAATGGTCTCCGTTACAAGAGTTTGATTACAAAGCATCCTGCTTACCATGCCAGTTACCTGTTCATTCAATCCTTTGCCAACCGCTTAGTAATTTTTTTTCTGTTTAACATATTCACTTCTTTTTCTTTTCAAAAATTCGCTAATAACTTGTTTGTTTTTA
Organism: Convolutriloba macropyga; assembly: GCF_964194025.1. Lineage (NCBI taxonomy): Eukaryota > Metazoa > Xenacoelomorpha > Acoela > Convolutidae > Convolutriloba > Convolutriloba macropyga. The sequence goes on from NC_134478.1 coordinate 57,237,392, forward strand.
ATCACTCCATAAACCGCAATTCTTAAAAACTGTTTCTTAAATTCTTAAATGGTCTCCGTTACAAGAGTTTGATTACTCTTGCATCCTGCTTACCATGCCAGTTACCTGTTCATTCAATCCTTTGCCAACCGCTCAGTAATTTTTTTTCTGTTTAACATATTCACTTCTTTTTCTTTTCAAAAATTCGCTAATAACTTGTTTGTTTTTAATCACTCCATAAACCGCAATTCTTAAAAACTGTTTCTTAAATTCTTAAATGGTCTCCGTTACAAGAGTTTGATTACAAAGCATCCTGCTTACCATGCCAGTTACCTGTTCATTCAATCCTTTGCCAACCGCTTAGTAATTTTTTTTCTGTTTAACATATTCACTTCTTTTTCTTTTCAAAAATTCGCTAATAACTTGTTGTTTTTAATCACTCCATAAACCGCAATTCTTAAAAACTGTTTCTTAAATTCTTAAATGGTCTCCGTTACAAGAGTTTGATTACTCTTGCATCCTGCTTACCATGCCAGTTACCTGTTCATTCAATCCTTTGCCAACCGCTCAGTAATTTTTTTTCTGTTTAACATATTCACTTCTTTTTCTTTTCAAAAATTCGCTAATAACTTGTTTGTTTTTAATCACTCCATAAACCGCAATTCTTAAAAACTGTTTCTTAAATTCTTAAATGTTCTCCGTTACAAGAGTTTGATTACAAAGCATCCTGCTTACCATGCCAGTTACCTGTTCATTCAAACCTTCGCCAAAAGCTAAATAGGGTTATTTTTTGTATTTAAAAACATGTTCATTTCTCTTTCTTGTGAAAAATACGTTAAAAAATTGTGAGGTTAGCAGTTTACAGTGATGATTTTTCCAACACTTAACCTGTAAAAAGTGTAGAAAGTGACAAAAGGAAAACGGAAAGCAGTGAAAATATATATTTCGCAATGCCAGGAACCTCAAAGATCTTACAAAAATAACAGATAAAATTTGCTGTAATTTTTTAATCGGTGTTCTGTCGTAAGATATGAAATTTTTGGTTACCAGACTTTTGTTTTCACCATTTTCACCGCATTCAGAAAAAAGGACAAATTTTAGAAGAAAAAGTGGAAGGAGGGTCAGAACCTACAGAGGGCAGAGGCCGTGGGCATTGCATTTTGACATTTGAAATTACATATTCAATTGGAATATGAAGCTTGACTTGCTGCCCCTACTTGAGAATACTGGTCATTAACTGTCAAACATTTTTCCTCAATGTTGATACAATGATTGCATTGACGACTGCATCTGTGAGTTTATGGAATTACTGTTGATTTGTGTCGCCAAATATCCGATTAATTTGTTTACCAACAAATCCTGAAATATTTATTTCCAGTAGCTCAGTTTGACTAAAACAATTTTTTTCATCTTCTTTATCATCAAATTTTGTGACGATTTCAGAAAAAAAACACAGGGTTATTTTAAAAACCACCCGAATTTTTGTTTGTCTTCTTTTTGATGAAGATTTTTCTCCCCGTTACACTTATTTATTCTGTTCGATTTTAATTGTTGTTCAATAATGAAGTAATCCTTCATAATTCAGTATAAATAATAAATAAATTTAAAAAATTTCGGAGGAAAAACAGCAAGTATTATTCTAAAAATCTAACCCTTTCCTTGAAGCTGACTGCAAAAATGAAACGAAACATCAATAAGACGATTAGTTTTTCTATATATTGAGCTCAAAAAAGTCAGAAGCCGTCAGTTGCAACTGTTAGCTCAAATCAAATAGCAGAAAACCTATTTGATTTCTCAGGAATTGCCTAGAAGTCTACCGTCGAGCTCTCGAAAAATTAATTTATACACTTTCATAAAGTTTAATTAATATAAAGTTTAAGTAAACCCGGGTCGAGGTGTCACCGCCATTCAACGCAAAATTTTGTAAGATAAGCGGTTAATGCGGAAATTTTTGTAAGATAAGCGGTGAATGCGGTGAAATTACATAAATCAGGCTGTGAATGCGGTGAAAAAAACTTTATCGCCTGGTAGCGCTGAAATTACATAATTCAACCGCTGAATTTAGCGGTGAAATTACATAAATTTACTGCTTCGAAAAAAAGTGTCCAAGTTTTGTAAGATAAGCGGTGAACGCGGTGAAATTACATAAATTCACCGCTCAACTTAGAGGTGAACTTACATAAATTTACCGCTTAGAAAAAATTGTTAAAGATGTTTGAGATCAGGAAAGAATGCGGTGAAATTAATGGTGTGTGGGAGGAATTGTTAGATTTGCTTTCCCACTAAAACTACCGCTTAATCTTACATCTTTTTGACACTTTTTCTAAGCGGTGAATTTATGTAATTTCACCACTAGAGTAAGCGGTGAACTTACAAAAATTCACCACATTTCACCGCTAAAATATGAAATTTCACCGCTAAGAATTGCAAATCTTACGAAAATTCACCGCGCATGTTTTGCAGAAAGTAGAGTGAATTCGATTTATATTCAAACAAAAAATAATAGAATTTATTGAGAGATGGCGCAGTGGAAGAAGAAGTGGATGACATGCAGGAGGTGAAAGGTTCGGACCCTTGTAAGGGCGGTGAAATTAAATATTTTAACGGTGAATTGTGGTGAATTTTTGTAAGATCACCGCTTAGTCTAGCGGTGAACTAACATAATTTCACCGCATTCACCGCATTTCACCGCAAAATTATGTACGAAATTTGCGGTGAAAAAACTAACTTTTCACCGCTTATCTTACATATTTTTTTATTCTTTTCTCGACCCGGAAAACAATTTACATACACTTTCAATAAATTTGAAGCTTGAAAAATTTTTTGCTCACAAATTGTATAAAAAATAATTGAAAAGAAACCGTTAAAAAATGAGAAAAAAAAATAAAATTTTTCTAGCGATTTCTCAAACAAAATTAAAATTGTCATGAGTCGCTCGGAACCACAAAAAAAGGAAAAATTAACGTTATTATATATTTAGGTACTCAAGTGTTCATCGTTATTTTGCCGAGTCTCACTCTCTGCTTTTCAACGTTTTGCTTTTGTTACGACTTCCAAAAAGGGCCATTAGAATGCAATAGGTGGTTACTACATAAATAGAATTTGTGAAGACTCGAAAGCCCAATAAGAATATGAGGTCGCAGTATACATTTTCATGCGCCCACAAGTCCCATTCCGCTATCTGCAATAAAAAACAAAAATAAAAATTTTTGAAATGCAAAACTCACTGCGGCAAAAGAAAGCAGGAAAACCCAATTCTCATCTAGGTTGTTTGGTTTAATAATTGTTTTTGAAGATCATTACGAAGAAAATGAATATGAAAGAAAATTTTTTATGAAAGAAAATTCTCTATTGCTGCAATCGAATGCTAACTTCATCAGTTAGAGAATCAATTGATAAGTAAAAGCAAATTTAAAGCTTCTTAAATTTAAAATATTTCGCGAAAGTTCTTCCAATATTTTGAGGTTGTCTTTCGAAAAAAATAATGCTCTACCCTTCTTTTTTTCGTCCTTTATCTAAAAATTTATTGAACACGTCATTTTTTTCTCAAAATTTTTACATGATCATATTCTTGTTCGATTTTTCTCTCACTCATGAAGAAAACCATCATATCTCGTCAATCTGAAATAGCTTCTGCAAACCTGGAAGGTTGCGGATTAAAGTGCATATAACGTTTTCTAACTTCTGGTACCAATCTGAAATATGTAACTTACGAAAAAACACTTGGTTATTGTTACACATTATTTAAAGTATAATCCAAACAATTTTATAACCTTAAGTTTGTTTGATTCTGCTCGTCGAAATCTCTTTTTTAAAGCTAATTGTAAGATCTACGATTGCCAAACAGGATATCCTCATAGTTTTGCATTTATCAATGTAGAGTTGAAAATTATAAAAATTGAATTGCGGAGATGCTCAACTGAATTGAAGGAAATTTCAAGTAAGTCCTATTCTGAATATTACCGTATCCATTGCTTCAATTTTTATTTTATGAAAGGTTAGAAACATTTTTTACAGAACTGTTTCCTTTTTTGATCGAAACCCATATTGGGTTAAGTTAAAGTCAAACAATACACGTAGTGCTGAGCTGAATTTCTGTGTCACATTTTTGGTCCAGATGAAGTCTAATGTAAACAATAAATAAACTAAATACGTCACAAAAATTTGCAAAGTCTCTACGCAGTTGATTTGTGGCAGACATGTTTTCTCTAGGCAAAATCTAATTATGGGAGTTGAAAATTTGTATTTAGTCACCCGTACCGAACCTCAAGAGTAGATCAGAGCTGGAGCAGGGTAATACCAGCGTTAGGTGCGCTATCAGAGCTGAAACAGGGCTCCCCCAGAGTACGAGACCACTCAACTCTGGGTCTTGTCTTAGAGTAGAACACAGAGTAGGTCTATTCTGGAATTTGCCTTGACAGAGTAGAACCCAGAGTAGGTCTACTCTGGAGTCTGTCTTGACAGAGTTGATCACAGAGTAGGTCTACTCTGGTGTCAGTCTTGACTCAGTTGATCACAGAATAAAACTAATTATATACGCTATAATATATTCATTTCATAAATAATGATGTTTGAAGTATTAAATTTATTTAAAGAAATGACCATTCTAAAAGTATTGCGAATGAAAAAAACAACCAACCGCTGTGAAAAAAAATCTAGTATACAGTTAGTGCATGTTTTTGACTCAATGGATGAACTTAGACAGCTTTCAATGATAACAGTCATGTTAATCAAATTTTCCTCTTAAGTGGACCAGCTTTTTCTTTCAGCTGGACCCCTTAGGTTGTGATCAAATCCATCAGACTCTAGATGTGCCTCTGATCAGAGAGTTGCTTTTTTGTTGCCTCACAGCGGAGCCAACATCTCTGAGGCAGCTCTAACAAGAGTTTTCCCAGAGTAGGCCTGCTCTGAGACTGCTCTGTCAAGAGTTGTCCCAGAGTAGGCTTGCTCAGAGCCAGCTCTGTCAAGAGTTCTCCCAGAGTAGGTCTGCTCTGTCAAGAGTTGTCCCAGATAAGGCCAATTCTGGGCCAAGCTCTGTCAAGGATAACCCAGAATAGGGCTACTCTGGGAGCTCTTCTGTCAAGGGTAACCACATACTTCTACTCTGGAGCTACTCTGTCAAGCGTAAAAAGTGACCTGATCAGGGTCTGATCCAGCTTTGAGAGTTTCCCTGAGTTTACTCTGTTCCAGTTCTGATCTGCTCTGGAGGTAAGGTACGAGCATAGACAATTAGAAATATATTTTTCTCATATATAGACTCCTTAAATTTAAATTTTTTCTTTGTAATATCAGCGGAGCAGCATTGGGAATATCAATTCGCCCCTGCTCCGCTGATATAACAAAGAAAAAAAATTAAATTTACAAGATTTGATCGATAAGAGAAAAGACTAGAATATTTTAGGTTGCCGGCGTTACATCAAATTTACACGATCAAGCATCAACCGGGAGTCTATATATGAGAAAAATAGTGTTTTAATTGTCTATAATAAAGTACATTTCTTCATATCCTATAATTAGATTTTGTCTAGACAATAAAATGCCTGCCAGCTAGCGCTTTAAGATAAAGTTTTTTTAAAATTCTCTTCTCTTTAACTCCCCGTTTTTCAGACTGTTGCTCGTGTTAGTTCGGTTTCTCTGGCAACGAAGGCCACTTGATGCGTCTGAAGCTTTCACGCCGCTTGATCACTATAGAAAAGATCGGTGAGATTTTGGCGCACCAAACCAATCTGTCTAGGTATTGTGCTCGTAATTTTGCCAAAATGTTTTGTGGAGTATTTGTTAAATGCATTGCAAAGTAGCAGAGTAAAAAAATGCACAGAACTAAAAAAAAACGCAAGAAACTGTCGCAATATTTAAGACTAATTTTTAATTAGGAAAGTTAGAAACTAAACACCACATTTCTTCTTGAGCCAACTTTTCAATGAAGTTTGAAAAGATCAGAAAATTTCTAATAATTCGAGCGTAGACTGAACCAATGTGCGCTCGAAGAAGGTGTTGTCAAAATTTGTTTTGTTTCGGTTCCCTAGCCTACCTTGGGCTAAACTCACTTTTTGCTCCGTAAACACAGTGTGCTGCTGTGACCACCCACTGCGATGACACAATAGTACCTCCACAAGCTTCTGTATATGTACGACTTCGCCACGTGTATACCTGTACATAAAACTTGCGCCTCGGACTCAAGTGACCTCCTAAGATGTTAAAGGTCAAAGCAGATCTAAGTCGTGATTTCTGTTCACTCCTCCTCTCATAAATCGTTTGATCATGTTCTTCTCTGATGAATTGGAATCCCCGACAAAATTGTAAAACTGCAGTGATCAACAAAGAGAATAACGTTAGATTGGTCATTGTTTCAAACTGCTATTATCATCAATAATAGTCTACTTTGTTTTTGTTTGTTTGGAAAAGTTCATGTTAATTTCATACAATGAGAACTCGCTAAAGTTCAATAAGCAATTGTTGAAGAATTTAACCCCGGGTCAAACTTTGTTGAAAAATAAGGTTAGTTCTGAGGTGATCAAAAAACATTCAGTCCTGAGTCGAGGTTTGGTGGTGAATTTTCGTAAGAAATGCGGTGAAATGCGGTGGAAAAAAATAATTTTCACCGCGTATTTCTTACATCTTTTTGCGGTTAATGCGGTGAATTATTTATTTTCACCGTGTTCTCAGTATTCTTACAAAACGCATCATAACAACACGGGTGCGACCCTCTGACCTCCTGCGTTCATGCACCTGCTAAGTCCACTGCGCCAACTCTCACTTTCATCTTAACAATTTCTTGTGAATTTAAACCAGATAGACTAATCTTTGGAACTCATATTCGGTGAGTTTTTGTAAGAAATGCGGTGAAATGTGACGAACTATATTTTTTCACCGCATTCACCGCTGTCACCGCATTTCTTACATTACGTTGCCAAAAAAGTCGATGCGGTGAAATTTTGTAAGAAATTCGGTGAATTTCGCGGTGAATTTTGTAAGAAATGCGGTGAAATGTGGCAAATAATATTTTTTCACCGCATTTCTTACATTAATTTGCCAAAAAAGTCGATGCCGTGAAACTTTGTAAGAAATGCGGCGAATTTCGTGGTGAATTTTTGTAAGAAATGCGGTGAAATGCGGTGAAATATTTATTTTCACCGCATTAACCGCAATTACTGCATTTCTTACAAAAAATCACCGCGATCACCGCATTTCTTACAAAAATTCACCCAAAAGCCTCGACCCGGGTTGGTAAAAGCTCTGAATGCACTGATTTTTGTACCATTTGCGGAAAATTTACCTGCGAAGTACTGAAAAATTTTTTAAAAAAACCAAGACAATTTGGCAGAGGAAAATGATCCCTTATTGTTTCTAATTCACCAAAGATATGAAATTCAAGTCAAGATTGGGATCTTTTCCGTTTTTGCCCCCAGCTTAGTGGATACATACCATTTGCAAACCCCCAGACGCACGTGCCAGAATTTTACATAATGATTCACTATGTAATGACACGCGCTAGGTAACGGGGGGGAAGTACTGAGGGCACAAACGGAAAAAATCCAAAGATTGGTTTGATATTTTAAAATCATCGTACCTTAAATAATTTATAGGCTGATTTGTTGCACCTCGCCATTTTTCTGACCTCATTCATTGACAGGGGAGGTTGATCAATGTTCAGGTTTTATTGAATTTCTCAAAGGAAAGATCTGAATCAGTTTTAGTTTGAACATCTGATCAGGATTAAATATTTTATTTTCTGAATTTATCTAGCCAACCACGATTATAGCTGACTCAAATTTGCCTTCATTGAGTCATTGTCTCGCGTTTCAGAATGAAAAAAATCCTCATTGTTAAATTATCCCCGAAGTTGTCGGAAACTGAATTTAATTAACTTGCATTTGCTTTGGCATTCAATGGTTTCCTCAGCGCCATCAATAGATATTGTCCTAAACTTTGCACTAAAACGTTTTGCCTGGAAACCAACACCAAAAACTTTGTCTTCAAAATAGTGTATGAGAAATCTTCATTAATATTATTTTTGCGAGTAAGATGTGCATGACAGTTAAAACATAAAAAAAAAATTTGACGCTCACGTGAATGACTGAAAAACTTCAAAACTAAAAAAAAGGAAAAACAAAAAGGCTAGTCTCGGCCCGGTCTGTTGATCAACTATATTGTTCTTGTATTCTAATTCAAATGCTTTAATCGCATAAAAGATCTCATCTTATGATTAAACAAAAATTTGATTGCTCTGGTTCTATACCTCTAGGAAGTGCATTATTTTACAGCTGATTCTGAACTCTGCAACAAAACGACTTTTTAAAAACTTTATATTGGTATTTGGAGTGCAGGGTTTTTAAAGTCGAGTGCTCACCTTGAGCAGTGTGCAAACAAAGGGCTGCATTGGATAAAATTTTCATCAATTAATCAAATCCACAAACTCAGAAAAGCCACGCCACTTCCATGAAAAAAAATTGAACTCTTGAAATCTTAACACAAAATCCAAGTTCACACAAGATTACATCGTATGCGCTTTCAAAGTCCTAAGCAAATATAGCAAATATATTCAATTCTGAAACGAATATGTAAATTAGCCTAGTTTCACTCTTTTCTACAAGCATTTGTCCAATTTTCCGGACATTGGCCCCGCGTTGAACCAATGAGTCTAAAATTTTATTGCTCGAGGTTTTCTTTAGAAATTGGTTGAGAACAAATCAAAGAAAAAAATCTTTCTTAAAGGTCTTAATCTGCTAAGTTATAAAAACTCTAAATTTCTGTGCAATCAACGATTTGTTTTATGCACCCGAGTTGAGGTTTGGTCATAAAAAAATATAATGTAAGATTAGCGGTGAATAGCGGTGGAAAAAAACTCTTTTCACCGCAACGCGCCCGAATGTTTTTGCGAGGAATGCAATGAAAGCAGTCAATTTTTTTAAGCTTAGCTTTGAAATTAGCAGTGAATAATTGTAAGATTTGTTTTTAGCGGTGAAAAAATTCAAAGAATTTTTTATTCCTCCAACTTCCAGTAAAAAGGGCAGCAATTCTGGCTATGATTTTAATTGGATTGTAACAAATTATTGACCAAATAAAAATCATTGTTCAAAACTGCTATTCCCATATTTCCAAGTTACAAGAGGCGAAGAACTAATTTGTTTTCGAGAGAAGCATGACCAAAAATTCTTAGTGTTTTATACTCCCCATACAAAGGGGAATCTGAAAATGAGTTTTGATCAATTTTTATAACTCCTTGACTCAATCGAAATAAACTTTTTTCGAAAGATACTTAATTCGATTATTCGCTTACTTCCAAAGAAAAAGTGACAAAAACCTAACTTTTTTCTGCAGCAATATTTAAATATTGTAGTTGTGTTCTAAAAACATAAATTATGAAAACTATTATCCTCAGATATGGCTGAAAAACAAGGCATCTTTGGTTAGTATGCTTATCTTCTTTATCTCCTATCCATAAGGTGAATATCTATCCATAAGTTGATCCTCGATCGACATCATGTTTGAAATACATAGTAACTTTTTTTAATATTACGAGGTTGTTGATTATCCAGCTCTATTTTTGCATTTTCCTGTACAACTAATCCAATGGTGAAACTTTGTAAGATTAGAATTTAGCGGTTAATTTATTGGTGAATATTTGCAAGAATTGCAGTTTTTAACGGTGAAAATATTTACCGCATAGGCTTTGGAAAAAAATTTGTCGCTTAAGAGTTTTTTTCACTGCTCTCATTGAATTCAGCGCAGATCTTACACATTTTAATCAAATTCACCGCAAATCTTTATCTTTTAGCGATTTTGAGCGGTGACACCTCGACCCAGGTAATATTTTTTGTAACTAATGGTTAATTATGCTTCCATTCCTTTTCGTCTTTTTGAAACTCATTAAACCGATTTTGGTAATATACCTACTTCTGTGCCAGGACGTTGGTGAAGGTCTGGACATCAGGTGTGGCGGTGAGCGTGGATAATAGTAATAGATGTCAAACTTACCCAAAAATAGGCATTGTGGACACAAGTGACAGATATTTCCGAGCAAGATAATTAAGAAAATTTGAACAAGTTTTCTTTGGTTTAACTCGTTCACAAGGGCTCAAAAATCTAGTCTTGAAAATATAATCAATGAAAGTGTACGCTTCGTTATTGAAGAATCGATAAAAGATTACTAAAATGCTGATAACAAAAGGTTAGTGGAAAACTGTCACTCAAGGTTTATTAAAGCAGTTTAACCCTTTTCAAATTAAAAAAATACAATAAAAATAACAAATGAAAAATATCAACAGAAGACATATTTGCATCTAGTCCTATGGTTTTTTTGTAGTCAGCGACGATGAAAGGGTTCGATTTTCCCAAAATTCCCAAAATAGTATTTCAACTGTTTTTCTTTATGTTGTCTTTGATCCAATCGAGGTAAAAGGGCACCTTTGTGAAGAAACTCCCCCCGTTGCAAACGGACCACAAATCTGCGAACCCGTGACCTGTGTAACTCGCAACCCCGTACAGACAATGTGCAAACTTGAAACCCAACTCGTTCACAACTATCGAGAAAAGGGGTGAGCCACTGTCCCCATAACATACGTTGCCAATTTTGTCTTTTGGAAGTCGCTCTGTGCAAACTGTATCTTCAGGACAGTTGCAGACATACCCGCAACAACCTGGGCGTTTCTCGTAGAGCAATAACTCCTAGATACCGGTTTCCTGTAGATAGTGAAAACGGCAAACATATCAAAATATAGATATTTTATTGCTGGCCAATCAGAATTGAGTTGATACTGTTGTCTGATTGGCTGATTGCGCTCAACACATTGCGCTCAAAAAATTTTCCATGTTTTAAAAGGAGCTGAAAATTAGAGCCAAACGGGCGTAGAGCTGAATGAGAAAAAAGAGATTCAAATCAATTTGATTGGCCGAATAATCTGATTGGTTTAAACTAAAACACAACAAAAGTAAGAAGTGCAGAAATATTCAGCAGTCGTCGCTCGATTATCTACGCTCCACTCGACCTCTCCGTGGCCGCACCCCCCCCCCCCCCCCCCTCATGACAGAGTACCGGGGTAGGAGATTGCGACCACGGATAGACCTTCGTTATTTTGTTGGTGTTTTTCACACAAAAATGCCTCTAAAGTATTGAGTTTAAGATCTATCAGTGAGAGCACGGGAAATAATCGGCTTTGAATCTAATTTTCTGGCATTTTCCTCTGCGCCTGTTCAGATCTCTGGTCGGGTTTTTGGTGAAAATTCTGATCGTTGCTGATACAACACTCTGTCAGTCAATTTGGCAATTTTCACCAACTATAAGATTAATTTTGATAGGACCTAAGCTCAATCTAAAGATACATAAAAAAGAAAAAGATTTGTAACTTTGGTTTTCACTTCAGAAAAAAATCCTGGCAAAAGTTGGAGGAAAGGCAAAAGAAGGAACGACTTGATGTCATAACAAGTTGTGAAATTTGGCAGCTTCTGAAGTTAATATTGATTGGGCAAGAATTTGATATACAAGACAAATACTATCGAGATTTTCCAACCGATATTTATAGAAGATGTTGAGAGTTCACCTCTAATCAGTTTAATGAACAACAACTGTGTCATTGACAATAATCAGTCTTAAAGACATGCTGACTCAATTTATCTAACGTCCAGATATAAAGTCAATGTGAGAAATATCAATTATGCATACTTTTGTCGGCCTTTCTCGTGACCCTGGTTTTAAAATCAGGGTTCACTAGAACAATCATGTCTTTGAATTAGTTCTCAACTAAATACTATTGAAATTTTCTAGTTTAATTACAGGTTCTAGTTTGTAAAAATGATTTGCGCCTATCTGTGAATATTCGTGACAAAAGGTGATCTCATTCCACAAATTAAGTAAAGTTTTACATGATCTTACTGAATTAAATTTCATCATTGAAAGTGGTATATGAATTGCGAAAAGTTAGACACGTTTTGGTTTCTCAGTTCCACAAATCGCAAATTTTTTTTTGAAATTAGTCTCACGTGATGTGCCAACTGAGAGGATCTAAAAAACGTTGGTACGATTTTACTTCTATAAAAAAAACAATATTTATTCTGACGCAGATTTGATAGGTAGGAATAAACAAATATCTGCAAATAAATAAGACTCTAAGCAAAAAAGAGATATAGTATGACTTTAGAAATCAAAACATTGAATACCGAGCCAGAATTAAATATGTAGCGGCTATAACTCAAAACTGGGTGCTGCAATTGATTACGGTATATGTCAAGGATTTTTAAAACAAAAAAAAATAATTTTACTTGAAAACAAAAAAAAATGAAACATTTGGCGTACACCATACAATTATTAAATTTTTGATTTTTTTTTAAAAAGGCTACGCCGTGATGAAAAATTTACCATCCAAGAACATATACCTTTCCAAGAAACCTAGTGATTTCCATAATTGCAGTAAGAGAACTACCTCGAATTATTGAAAACCCTATATTGAAAGCGTTGCGACCCTTTAACCTCTAAAGTGTTGTGAATTTTTCTGAAATAACCAACAAAAACGGAGGCACTTAAATTTTTGCCATTGATTGTTTAGAAAGAGTGAAAGTTGAGTAAAAAATTAGAGAGAACGACTGATCTTTGTTTGAAGAGAACGTATGCTCATTCTTCCCCGGCAATAAACAAATTTGAGTTTTTACACAAATCTTCTCTTGTGGTCAACGTGTTTCTGACTTTTTTGGATTTTTTTTTCAAAATTGCATGCTCTGAAAACCTAGTGATCAAGTGATGCAGTGTTTCTATCAGATTCGTCCGTTTTATTTTTGCAATGTCAATTTGAAAACAAAGGCAAAAAAGAAATTTTGTTATTTTTCAAATATCTAGCTTTTAATTGTGAGACCTATTTATGTTCTATGATTAAAATGAATTGAATTTTGGGTATTTGATTATTGCTTTTGTGTTATCTGATTTCTCAGGTTGTGGTCATCGTTCAAAATGACTTATGAAACTACCCATTCAGTCCTTTTTGGCTCATCAAAAAACTCGGGCAGACCAAAATCACCTATGATCCAGACTTTGACTCGTTCAAAGTTTCGGTGCGTTCATGTACTCGTTCATGAATCCCTAAGAAAAAACAGTCTAGCCAAAATGCGATTTGATCCAGACTTCACCTCGTTTAATGTTTACGAAAAGACTGAAATTTTAAAAAAATTATGAAGAATTTAAAAGATTTTTATCATATAACGCCGAGGAAACAGATATCCATAACCTCCCTTTAATCTGCTGGGTTTGAACCTTTTCGTCCTTGATGACCTCCCGGTGCCACAGGTTGCCAGGAGTGTACCGTAATCCGGCTGGGTATGCGACGTACATAGAGCTAGGGCAGACTCGCGCGGGAACGTGTGATTGACTTTGATTAGGGCTAGGTCGTCATTGTGCGTGTAGTAGTGTCGGTATCTAGAAAAAATCGTAAAGGTCTAACTTTGAAATATGCCCGGATTGTATTTTTCTGCCCAAAAAGATCCAAGAGTGGGGCTGCAAAATCTTGGGACTAAAAAATTCTGCATAGTTTTCCGTTTTGCTCGCAACATTTCTGACAGATTTTTCAGTCAGCTTTTTACAAAGGGATTAATCGTCGATGAACGAAAAGAAATTGCAACAAAAAAGCGCACTTCTTGAGTTGAGAAACGAAATGGAATGCTGACATGCGATTCACTAAACTGGTTATCTGTTCTATTGATTACCATACTTATAATAACCAAGTTAACGGTCAGTTTTATTTAAGGAATTGTCGAAGTGATGGTGGATTGAGTGGAATGAGTGGAATGATAAGGGAATGAGCGGAACTCCTGCACGTCTTCAAAGTCACATAAGAAGTTATAACAAATTATCGATCTGCAGTTACGCAATTTTTATAGCTTCATATATTTTTGAATAACTTTTTCGGAAATGTAAATTCAAGATTTATTAAGTTCAGTAGATTTATTTGTAGTATTCAGCTGCAACTGGTTAAATTTGCACCCAATTTATTTCTCTGACAGTTATTACAATTATCATCCAATAAATCTGCACTGTCAATGTCTACAGCATACAATTTCAGAATTTCAGACAAAATTTCAGCGAACCTAAAGGGTTAAAGGGGAGTGATTTCCGCTGAATAGATTTTGATATGCTAACTATAACATTGCAGAACTGCAAACTATTTTGGTAACAATGGTTGGAGAAGTTCTTTTCAACTTCCATTAGTGACCGGACTGTTTGTTGCCATAAAAGATTTTGTGAGCAAGAATGTTTGATAATAGCTCGTTTTTCATATATTCTTATTTTTTGAATTCGATTACGATAAATGAAATCTTGGTTATCAGCCGATGATTATTAATAATTATGGGTCTTTCCCAGTACAGCCACCCATAAAGGCAGCTTAGTGGAAATTTGACGAATAGGCTACCCTCCCCCATCATGGTAAATATACTATCATGGGGGGTAATACTTTCGTGGGGGGGGCTACAATGGGAAAGATCTGTTCCCTAGTCGCGACCTGGAATTATTAAAAGGCCGCCTCGACAGATTTAAGGTATGAAAAGACTGTCCTCGACAGATACTGGATATGAAAAGAACTTGTCTGGACGTAATGTAATGCCCTGGAATTTGGCTGGACAATAAAGGTGTTCTGGAATTTGGCTGGACAATAAAGGTGTTTTGGAATTTGGCTGGAAAATAAAGGTTTTCTGGAATTTGGCTGGACAATAAAGGTGTTCTGGAATTTAACTGGACAATAAAGGTGTTCTGGAGTTTGGCTGGACAATAAAAGTGTTCTGGAATTTGGCTGGACAATAAAAGTGTTCTGAAATTTGGCTGGACAATAAAAGTGTTCTGAAATTTGGCTGGACAATAAAGTTGTTCTGGAATTTGGCTGGACAATAAAACATGTCCTAGAATTACGCTCGCGACCGTTATAATGACTTGTTTTCAATTTCCTTCAAAGTTAAGGACATGTAGCGCAATTGGTTAAGCATCGGGTAAGATTAGAGAACGTCAGAAGATCGAACCCAGATGTTGTCGGAACTTTTTAGTTACCCTCATTTTTGCATTTGAAAAGAATTTGGCTGAAATTATGGAAAGACTTAGCCTCGAATTTAACTAGGGTCCTCGACCGCGTAGTTTAATTCATATTTTACCCAACACCTGGAATCAATAGGTCTTTTCATAAATTCCAGGTCTCGACTAGGGTTATTATTATGAATACAGTTTGAATAAACAATGCATTAATAGAGTCTACCGGTACCAAATGAAAAACTGATTACAAAGAAAATGGCGCGGACTTCCCACCGTCTTTTGAAGCTCAATGTGGAAAGCGCTTAAATTACCTGTAAGTAGTTTCCACACTGCAATTGAACAGCCAAAAATGAAAAATTTTTCGAAAAAAATGTGATTATTGTCACGTTCAGCGGTAAGACAAATTCAAAAAGTGAAAAGTTCGGATGGAAATTTCCATTTAGGGAACCGCCTTCTCATCCTCGGAGTTTGTACGTACAGTCTAGGAAAAGTTATTCATTAAAAAATGAGTAAATTTACTCAGAAAATTTGGTACCGGTTGACGTCAGTAATGTGGAATCTCGCTGCCTTCAGTCATTTTATTGACTGAAGGCTATCATCTCGAAGGTCATTCTCGAACTATAATCTCGAAGGTCATTCAGATCTTGACCTCAACTTTCTCGCGTTTCCAACCCTGGGAGGTCAAACTTACCTTTCAGTAGAGATGATTTTTGTGACATTTACAGCAGTTTTAGCAGAGAAACTTCTGCCGTAGTCACCATATAGAACTCGCAGGAACCCAACTAATTTAAAAAATCACAATAAAAGTTATCGTACAATGAAACATGGATTTTTTGTGCCCAATGATTTTATAACCCCAATTATAAATTATGAGCTGTTATTTAACGCGTTACTCCGGAAAAAAAGTACTTGCTCTTGGGCTGCGGTATAAAAGTGATATGCCCTTCAAGTTTATTGTCGTCGTAGATTAGTTCAATTGAGTTAATTGTTTAGTTAATTAGAAGATACTCTGTTTAATATAAATAGACGGTCAACTTTTGTAAGCACTTTTTTATTTCAAGTTTTGTATGAACATTGACATAAAAACTTTCTAACACGAAACAAAATAATAAATAGTTTGTATTACCTGTTGACTTAAGTATGACATTATTGACTTATAATGTTAGCAGGATTATGAACACTGTAGCGCAACAACCCAGATGAGGCAAGACGAGTTTTGGCAAGTTAGAGATTGAAGCTGTTTAAGCTCAAAAGATGTTAGAGAGAATAAGATAAATTAATTTTAGCAGATTCAAAACAGATGAAAAAAACGTGAAGATTTTAACAAAAATCAGTCGTATATATAATATTTAAAGTGTACATTTGATAAAAAGGTTATTGTATCAAAAATCAGACAATTTTGAGGCGTATGAGTGGGCGTCATTTCCATTTTACATGCAAAAATTTAGTTCACTTGAGATTATTCACAAAGTTGCAATTCCCATTCAATATTAGTATATAAATATCAATATTTGACAAACATACAGATCTAACCTTTTTTACATTCATTTTTTAAAATCTTAGCTGCAGTTGTCGTTATATATCTGGTAAGTATGTTTTCTTTCTAAGTGTATTAACATAATCTAAGTTTCTAAGCTCTTAGTTATTTTCTAAAATCTTTTCTGTACTCCAATATCCCAACTCAGATTTTTGCCGCCAGGTGAGAATCTGGACTCGCCGAATATTTGTTCTCCATGTTGTTTTACTTTCTGCTCTGACAAATATTTTTTTAGAAGATCTGCTGCCATTTCATCTGTTGGCGTGTAGATCAATTTGATTGAATTGTCATCAACTCGTTCGCGAATGAAATGATATTTCGTGTCGATGTGCTTTTATCGTTTGTGAAACACCGGGATAGTTGCAAGCTTTATGCAATTCTGGGTGTCTTCTCTTATGGTTGTGGGCTCATACTGTTCGTACCCCAGTTCTTTAAGAAGACCACGCAAGAAGAACCGCGGCAGCTAGACCGCGGCAGCTAAACCCTGGTATTCTGACACTGTCGGTTGCTTCTTGACTCGCCAATTGACAGATCTCCAATGTCTTCCAGCTTGAAATAGTATCTTCTGGTAGATTGTCTATCATTTACGTCTCCAATCCAGTCTGCATCTGTTTCGCCAACTAGAGTGTTGTTTCCTCTGATGATAAAAACAGTCTAAGAGATTAAGTATGTTGTATGTATCTCAACACGCGATTTCCAGCATTGCTCAACAGTTGGGTCATTCATGATGTGTGACAAGACATTTTTGGTCCACATGATATCTAGTCCAGTTGGCTTAGCAAGGTAAAGTGGTGAACCTACTGGACTTCTAAACTCATGTGAATCTCTCTTACTGAATCTTCTTGAGCTGTTTCAAATTTTAGATTACTTCCTGCTGGTGTTTTGCTTTGTCTGCAATCTTGGATATTTAACTGTTCTGAAATGTTTTGAGTGTACTTTTCTTGATCCAAAGTTATTTATTTTTCTGTATTTAGAACTCGCATTCCAAGAAACCATTCAAGATCTCCCCATTCGTCCATTTTAAACTTTGATTCTAGTGAACTGTTCTATTTGCTGATCTCTGTTTAAAATTTTTTGCTAGATAACGAGCTTTAAACTTATCGATATTTCCATTTGAGTCATGATTAATTTTGTACACCCTTCGGCCAGGATCAAAATTCTGCCCTTTTTCTTCTGGAAATAAGTTCCAAGTTTCTGTTTCATATAAACTTTCTATCTCTCTTTTCATTGCTTCAACCCATTTGTCTTTTTGTTCCGAATCAATAGCCTTTTCGAAGTTTTCAGGCTCGATGAAATTTTTTGTTTTTGTGCTTTGAACAGCATGAGAATAGCTTTTACAAAGGCGATCAGGAGGTGCTCCGGACCTATCACTTCGCCTAAGTTCTCTATCTTGTGCTGCTTACTTTCTCAATCTTTTCGTTTCATCGTACTCTGACCAAAATTGGAAATTTTTTGGTTTCCTGGAGGAATTACTCTTTGACCTAGTTTGCCTATCATTTGCAGTGTTGAGGATGTTTTTGTTTTTTCTGTTGTGAGTTTTTGATATTTACTGGAATTTTTGAAGGCTTTATTTCTATGTTTTTCACTGTGACTTTTGGATTAAACTGTACAATATTTTTTATTTTGGTTTGACAGTAGGACTTGGTCTTTCTTGTTTAATTTCTTGTTCAACTTTAGTTTCTGTATTGCTTTTGCTTTCCTAAATCTTCTCTGTTTCAGTTGACTCAACCTCTGAATTTAACTCACTTAAGTTGTTTGTATCCTAGGGTTCTTCTCTTACTTCTTCTAAGTCTAGATATAGAACGCTGCTTCTATATCTTCGGTTTTACTATGAAAACCTGGTAGACTGTTTTAATTGAATCTAACGTTTCTAGAAGTGAAAATTGTCCTAGTTTTTATGTTTCGCAATAAATAAGCTGTTGTGTTATCAGAGTAACCAATGAATAAGCACTTTAATGTTTTTGGATCGAACTTTGATTTTTTACTGGCATCACCATTTTTTGAATAGGCTAAACAACCAAATACTTTCAGATGGTCGCTTCTTGGTTTTCTACCAAAAAATTCTCTTTACCTTTTCCCGAAAAAAGCTGAATTTGTGTTTTTGTCTACGACAACTAAATTTTTTTGCATAACATACTGTATCTACAGCTCGAACCTAATAGCATTTTTGCAATTTTGAATCTATAAGAAGGCATCTTGCAGCCTCTACTATGGTTCAATTAAAACAGTCCGCAACATCATTTTGCTCGGGCGTTTCAGAAACTGTGTTTTTGCGAGATATTTCCTTGCTTATGCAAAAAATTTTTTTTAAGGCTTTGTTTTTGTATTCTGTCCCATTATCAGTTCGCAAAATTTTAGGTCGGCCATATTGTGCAACATACTCCTTAAAATTTTGCAGTGCTTGCGTTTTGTATTGCATAAATTTTTCAACTGCGTAGCCACTGAACTCATCTATGAAACTAATTGCATATCTTTTGCCACCTATACTTGATGGACTCACTGGTCCAATAACGTCAGAGTAAACTCTTTCTGGTTTTAAAGTTGCTTTGTTATCGCTCACTTTTGGAACAGAATTTTTCGATTTTTTTGCCAGAGCACAAGTTTCAAAAAATTCTGAAGCTCGGGAAACTTCAGCTGTTGTATTTGCTACATCTCTAAAGTTCAAATTTCCAAGTCATTTGTGCCAAACTTTTGTTTGACCTGTGCCCCCACTTAAGTTTGAAAAGTGGTGCTTGTTATATTTTCTGTATGGTAAGAGGAACCATTTGCCTCTTCTTATCAGTCTGAAGCTTTCTTTGCTTCTGAGTTGTAGCACTGGCTTAGTTTTGTTTGAAATATTTTGTGTTGCTTTTCAATTAAACTTGAAACTGAAATTAAGTTTGTTTTGTACTCTGGTACATGCATAACTTTTTCAAAAGTCAACTTATGTAGCACACCTTTAGTGTCTCGTGCTTCCACATCTACATCTCCTAATCCACCAAATTTTGTTTTCCCTCCATCTGGATTGTTAACTGTGGTTTCAAGTTTGTGATAATTTTTATACCAAATTTTGTCTATCATCATGTGATCAGTGCGGCCTGAATCTACTACTAAATCAGTTTTTGAAACTTCAAATGGGCTTTCAGCTCTTAAACTAGATGCTAAGCCTCTATGAGGACTTTTTGTCGATGTTTGCGTGCAATTGCTAAGTGGCCTTTAGCCTTGCATAAACTACATTCAGCGTTGTCCTTTTTGTAACATCTAGCTGCTAAATGACCAGATTTGTTACATATAAAACACAATCTAGTGCGTTTGGAACTACTAGGCTTCGAAAAAGTCTTCCTAGGATGTGATTTGAATGAAGAGTGTGTACCAATTTGATGAGAAGCTTTCTTTGCTGACATGGCAACGTGCTGATCCTACTCAACATCATAACTCTGTCTGCGGCTCTCTTCGAAGTTTGTGAGACGCTTCCTCAATTCCACAAAATTCTCTGCAGTATTGAAGCTCTCCTGCACCACAAAATGCTCGTATCGTTGTGGAAGGCCGTTTAATACCATTGCATTGAACAGCGTCTCAGAAAACTCCCCACCGGCATGATGCAAGCGGTTGACCAAATCTTGCGCTCTGATGAAGTACTGGTGGATGGCTTTGTCCTCTCGAAGCTATAGTTTGGCCAACTGTCTCATCAGACTTTTGACTGTGGTTGTCCCGTCGCCTCTGAAGCGTTGCTGGAGAAGTTGCCACGCTTTCTGATCATCTCCGAGACCCTTGTTGTTCACAAAGTCATGCCGAATGAAGATGAGGCCGCTAACGTCTAGTGTCGTCGCCAGGTCGCACCAGATCTGATTTTTGCGGCTCTCATCTTCTTGTACAGCTGTGGCTCTAGCTTTAGTCTGTGCCTCGTGTTCTCGCGTTTGCGCATCATTGGCATCTCAGTGGGGCTGGCCAGTCAGGTAGCTCAACTGTGCCTGTGAGCGTTTCGAAGAGGCCCTTGGTTTGTGCAAAGGCAGAGAAACGAGTGCTCCATGTTGGGTACTCCTCTACCAACCCACTAAACGTCATCCACTTCAAACAGTTGTCAGATGGATCCATTATGAAGTTTAATCTTCAACTTTTATATCACAAATTCTGATTTAGAATTTATTTATGAGGGAAATCTCAAAAATTTACCTTGAAACTCTCGTCGATATAGCAGAGCGAAACTGCCGACACTGACACTACATTCTCAACCAAAACTCTATTAGCGTATCAACGGTCTGGTCTGATTCATGGGCCCATAACCTGTTAGCAGGATTACGAGCACTGTAGCGCAACAACCCCGATGAGGCGGGACAGGTTTCGGCAGGTTAGAGATTAAAGCTGTTTAAGCTCAAAAGATCCTAGCGAGAATAAGATAAATTAACTTTGGGTGATTCAAAAGAGAAGAAAAAAGTGAAGATTTTATCAAAAATCAGTCGTATATATAGTCTGAAAAATAAATATAACATTTACAGTGTACATTTGTTAAAAGATTAATTTTCCAAAAATCAGGTGGTTTTGGGGCGTATGAGTGGGCGTCATTTCATTATTACAAGCAAAAATTAAGTTCACTTGAGATTGTTCACAAAGTTCATTTCCCATTCAATATTAGTAGATAAATATCAATATTTGACAAACATACAGATCTTAACTGATTTACATTCATTTTCTAAAATCTTAGCTGGAGTTGTCGTTATAAATCTGGTAAGTTTATTTTCATTCTAAGTTTATTAACATAAGTTAAGTTTCTAAGCTCTAAGATATTATCTAAGTTGTTTTCTGTGCTCCAATACATATTAACTTAAGTATCACATTATTGTAATACACGAGAAACAAAAAAATATAGGTTTGTGTTGCACATTCCAACCCATATGTACGTCAATCATCTCATATTAAAATTACAGTAATCTTTAAAATATTCTAAATTTCTATTCTTGAAAAAGCGAAGATATTCTCTACATATATTAAATAGTTGCTTGTAAGTCACGGTGAGCATGCATTTATTTATGTGTTAGTGAAACGTCCTCAAGTACTGTATACAGAATATAAAGTCAAGACGCCGAGTCGCAATCGAGTCCTCTGAATTTTCGACACTTTTCCGTTTTCGTGCCACCATACCTTTCAGCAACTCTTTATGTTTATGCTCATCCAACATTTTATATTACATAGTTTAAGCGACAATAGGGCGCTCATCCAAAGAGAAAAATCAGCCAAAAAAACGAACAGCTCTTGGATTACGACTCTTTTGGGACAGAGCAAGCTGGAACCTACAGAAACCATGGGAAACATGGAGGCCGCAGCTAAAACTTGTGATTAAAGCCAAGCACAAAATGAATTGGAACAGCTACTGCTGGACTGTTCTCCGGCAGTAACCCATTAACTTCATGTTCCAGGCGGCGTGATAGCCGAGAGGTAAGGTGTGTGATTCACACGCCAATGATTGAGAGTTCAATCCCCTACCTCCGTGAAGCTGTCTGTGTGAGGATGATCTCTTACTTACCCATAGCTTCAGGTTGACCATAGCCTGACCAATGTTGGCTGCAATGATGGTACCAAGTGAGAGTTTCACACGCAAAAAAGTGGCCATAGTCACCAAAAAAGAGCAAAGCTGCTCATAGAAAGAATAGTCTGAAATGTGGGGAATAATAAGAAAAAGGGCAGCTGAGAATAGGCTACTGTAGGCCTAATGCTGTTCCGCTGCGATTACGCAGGAACCAAAATTATTAATAGGTTTCGATTGAGGCGGCGAGAAATGCTGCACACAACCAGCGCATTAGTCTGTAAAATGTAGTTTGAATGTAAATTTATCGACCAGGCCGGTGTTGTACCAGCCTGGTGGGATAATTCCTGGGACGTAGGCGACATGAACCGCTTATATTCTTCACGGTTGTCACAGAAGGTCGCCGTGCACACGAGATTTTAAAAACGCTGGAGCAGCCTCTAATTAACATTCTTGGGACAAAGAAACATTACGTATGACTAATATCTTTTTTCCTAACTAGGGACGAACAAAAAGATTAATGAAGAATTTAATTTACCTCTGAAGAACTTGTACATCTTTGTCGTTTGGGTACCCCTGAGGATTAGTTCTTTAGGGTTTTTGAAAGCCATTATACAAGGTCCGGAAAATCAACAAGAATGGCCTTAAAAAGACGCTAACAATTGCAATTGA
This sequence comes from Convolutriloba macropyga, assembly GCF_964194025.1. Classification (NCBI taxonomy): domain Eukaryota; kingdom Metazoa; phylum Xenacoelomorpha; order Acoela; family Convolutidae; genus Convolutriloba; species Convolutriloba macropyga. Next base: position 57,260,081 of record NC_134478.1, read on the forward strand.
ATTTGAGGCAAGAACGCACAAACAATTAATAATCAAATCACAAGATAGACGCCTTTTATCAAAGGTCGAAAGAGGCGAACCCATTTTTATACTTTAACCCATTATTATCCATTAACCCATTAATATAAATCCCGGGTCGAGATGTCAGCGCCGTTTCAGCGCATCTTTTTGTAAGAAATGCACTGAATGCACTGAAATTATGTAAGACATGCGCTGAATGCGCTGAAATGCGCTAAAATTTCGAGATGAGGCTGAAACTTTAAAATTTCAGAGCACCTTCAGCGCATTTCTTACATAATGTCAGTGCATTTTCATCTCATTTCTTTCATAACTTTCAGCACCTTTTCAGCGCATTTCTTACATAATTTCAGTACATTTTCATCTCATTTCTTACATAACTTTCAGCCTCTTTTCAGCGCATTTCTTACATGATTTCAGCGCATTTTCAGCACATTTCTTACATAATTTAAGCGCTTTTCATATCAAACGTTTTATTATTATGAATTCAAATTAAATGGGAAGCATTTCAGTTCTCGGTAGCGCATTGGATTAAGTGATAGATGATACACAATAACCGGGGTTCGAGCCTCGAAAGAGAAGAACTGAACTTTTTGTAATTTCAGCGGATTTCAGCGCATTTCTTACAAAGTTTCAGCACTTTTCAATGCATATCAGCGCATTATTATGTAAGGTCTTTGCGCTGAATTTTTCGAAAATTGACCGCATTTCAGCGCATTTCTTACATAATTTTTGGAAATTTTCCCGACCCGGGATTAATACCCACCGAAAAAAACTAATCGTACCAGAAATTTCGTACGTACTCCGGACAACTTCAACCAAAAGTTGTTGAAATAATGTAGAGATTTTGGTCTAAAGTAGTCAAGTGAACACGAAAACAAATGTTCGGTTGGACAAAACTGTCGAGCTTGCGAAGGGAAGAACCAATTCATATGAGTGTGAATTACACGTCCCATCGAAAAGCAACATGAAGGATGGTCAACAAAATAGATCTTGATGTTGAGGTTGAGGAACTTTTTGGAAACTTCAATCAAGTTGCAATTTGTTAGATAGCATTTCGCTGTGGTACCAGAGGAAGATTCCTCACTTAAGAGATCCCAATGAGCCAGTTGGAGGTTGACAGATCAGTGATTTCTAATTCGCAAAAAAGGGATACGGGACTAAAACATGATGTTTCTTTGCGGTAGTTGTTAGTAGGATAAATTGAGGATTTATTGAAGCCGAAAACACTCAATTTTTCCTCGATTGAAATTCTCGGTACAAGATATTGAAAAAACAAATAATTTTTTTGCAACGGATGGCGAAATTAACTAATGGTTGTACCGGACTCACGGAGAGAAGTTTTTCCGAGTGAAAATTTTTTGAAAAGTTGTTGCCAATTTGGAACAAATAAAGAAGTTCACACAGAAGAATTAGTCCACACTGTTTGAAATTTACGGATTAATATACCAAAAAGTGCGAGACAATCTCCGTTGTTTTGTTAAATTATCGCTATTTTTATCCAAAATACCTCATTTTTTCTGAAAAATTGATTTTGTTGTCAAATTATACATATCGATAAAATTCAAAACAATTACGTTTTCCTAAGGGACAAATAGCAACTAGGCTGATTTGAGTTTATTAAAACGTTTTTTACCGTTCAAATAATTTATCTGTAATCAGTCGCTGTCTTTTTAAAAAAAAACTTCTCGCAGTTTCTATGTTATTCACAGAACAGAACAACTCATATCATAGATTAATAAAGACAGGTCCAATTCGTTTTCTGAGGGGTTTCAGGGAAACCAAAATAGCCTTTTAATTGAAAGTTTATGATCGCTTCGAATTTTACAAATACTTCCTTTTAAAATAAGCAATACACCATTGAGGTTTCACATTTTCCCCTCTATTTTGTCAATGTTAGCTAAAGTCAGCAATGAAACGTCACATCGTCTTTTAATGGATTTATATTGCGACGATATTAGATTTTAAACAATTGTTTAACGGCTTCGATACGACCAGCTTTCACGAACAATTTCAATGTTTGGATATTTGGCCATCTTTGATGTTCTTTTTTTTGTCTCGTCAAATTACTGGCGAGTCACATATCACATTTTAGTCGTTTTAAAAAAACAGCTATTGAGCTTATTTAATGTTTTTAGTGCTTGGCTTATTTTGTAACGGCTTAGATTCTTTTTTTGCAAAAAAATTTACGATAATTATTGATTTTTGCCTGTATTCGTATTTCTTTTTGTAGACATATGACATATTCTGAATAATGACAGATCTATGGCGTTTTTTTGAACCTATTTAAAATTTCACTGGACAACTAATCTTTTAAGATTTTAAAATCATTTGGTTTTCAAAGAAAGCACAATTGATTGTATCTTCTTTATACGGAATATATTATTATTTTTTTACGTCTTTCAACCGTTTTCTATCAAAATTTTATAGAATCATTGTCTTTGTTTGGATTTGTCAATTCTTTTCGTAGACGTACGATTTGTTCTGGATAATGAAATGTTTCAAAGTCTTCATATGGACCAAGTCTCACTAAGTCCCATGCTTTTTCTAGTGAAGTTTAAACTCCTTGGTTTAGATAAGGTTTTATTCCTCGCTATTTTTATTTTGTTATCAAGTTTCTTTCCAAAATAAAGACAATGTGTTTTGGATGTAAATAATGGTGGTTGTAGTTCTTTGATCGTTTTTGTTTTATCTTGCACTCTTAATAATGGCTCGTCTCATCGGCCCCCTAATGTGATATTATTTGTTCTGCTAACTGATTTGAGTTGGAAGCCTTTTTTTAATTCATATACCAATGATTTGAGAACAATCTTTGAATTCTTGAAAGTTTTCTAACTCTTCCTCATTTGGTAGATATTTAGGCCAAAATTCTGGAAGAGCGGGGTTGGAAGGTTAAATGCAAACGCACATTACCGAATCTGCTTGTTGAACTTTCTGAAATTAAGTTCTTTCCTGTCAATTTGTACAGCAAAAAAATAAGTTTATATGGCAACCTTAGACCTCTTAGTTAGACGTTTCATGTTATTAGTCTTCAATTTTTCCGCAGCAAGCTGAACCTGGATCAACACCTGGATCAACCTGGATCAACATTTTAATCAAGCGGAACTTCATAATATGATATGCATCAATTTGGCAAAAATTCAGTTTCTGAAAAATTGTTTGGATTTTCATGGGTTGGAATATTATGTGGCAGCACAGTTTCCTTTTCATCATTGTTCTCAATTCCGACTTACTATTTCGTTTGAAGACGCAATGTTCTGCAGTTAGAATCCAGTTTTCAGCTATAATGGTGCCTCCACAATGATTAAATTGGTGACTTCTTCCAGTATTAATCAATAAAATTTCCACAAAAAACTTCCGGTTTAGAGCAAAGTAACCTCCTATGATTGTTGAAATAAGAGATTTCCTCAATGTCTGTTCATAGCGTTCCAGCACCCCATACAAACGAATAAATTGTTTATTTTTGGCTAATTTATGCAATGGTAAATAAGGGCTTTTATGTAAAGTTTATGTAAAACTTTCGTTGCCTTAAAATTTCCTGAATTAGTTTTAAATCTGTAAGACAAGATATTCCGTGTCTTTGTTGAAAAAATTTGTCACTTGAATTTAAGACTCCACAAACAGTTTTTTTATAGGGTTTTCCGGATTTCGTGCTTTTAAAGTGTCAAAAAAATGGTAACACACAAACACACACACACACACACACACATTTTTTAACATATTTTCTGGATTTAATGAAGTGAAAGGGGCCCAAATGGGAGCTATCATTTGAATGGGGTGCTGGATACGCTGTTTCTTTGCGCAAAAACTCGGGAATAACTGACAGCTTCTGAATAGGAGGTGAAAAAGTGAGAGCAAAAAATTATCAAACAAATAATTTGTCTTGAAGCGATCATCGCACCAACATCCGATAGAAAGATAAATTGAAACTAATTTGTGCGTTTTAAGGTCAAGTATGAGCGGCCATGTTTAAGTTATTTGTTTGGCATTGACCCTCAAATAGTGTGATCAAGTATGATTGTTTTTGGTAAATAGTTCGATCATTTGTTTGAAAACAGGGTTTTATAGTTAGTATCATAATGGCTCAGCTTAAGAGTTGGGTTCGGTATTTTGACCCGCGTCAAATTTTACAATAATTCCCCCTTAAACTCATCGTTTTGGGGGGTAATGGGGGGTAATGAGGAGGGGGGGGGGGGTACTTCGATGCAAGATTGGGGATAATGAATTGGGGTAAAAAGTTGCAAGAAGGTGTGTGCGTGTGTGTGTGTGTGTGGGGGGGGGGGGGGGGGGTAATTTTGGGGGCTAAAGTAATGCAAGAGTAGGATGGGTAATTATCCACTTTGAAGCCGTAATCTTCCAGTGTTTTAGGCCCCATACCCAAAGACTGACAGTCTTGCGCTCGCAACTTCAGCCAGTTCTCGTTAGCCTCTAAACTATCAGCGCTTGCCCAATTTTCGACGTCCCATCAATATGAATCTACTCACCATGACCTCCTTATCTTACATCGTTTTCCCTTCTAAATTTACCACCTAATCTTATTACTCTTTGGGGATAATTTTTGGGTAAAATCTAAAAATCCACCCACTGCCCCGCATTACCCCCTAATCTTTCGTCGTTTAACCCCCCTAAAATTGTCCCTCTAATCTTACATCTTTTTGGAGGGTAATTTTTTGGACTAAAATCTAAAATTCCCCCCATTACCCCCATTACTCCCCTAATCTTACATTGTTTCACACCCATAGACGAATATCACACTACTCTTACATCAGTTTGGGGGTAATCAGGGTTGATAATTTCGACACTTGGAGTTTAGACTTAGTTCGAAAGTAATTGTCCAGATACTCTAATCGCGATTGAGACTACTATGGTTTCAGATTTCCAAAAGAGAATCTGACAATAATTTTTCATGACGAGGGTTTATCTGATATAAAAAGTTCTTAGGCCTGGTTCACTACGTCAATTTCCCCTACAAAGAAACATTTTTCGACGCGTGCTTTTCACAACTTGCTGATTGTTTTAAGGAAACGTTTGAAGGTAAGATTTAACAAATGAGCTGATCCACGTGCCACAATTTTTATGGATAGTTATGATAACTGCTAAATTAATGCTGAAGGTAAAATAATTTAAAAAGATGCAGTTGATTAGACTTTTTACTCGCTCAATAAAAATTTGAATTTACATTTCCAAAGAAAAAAATATCTAGTTTCTTGCAGTCAGGAAACTTCTTTTTCATTGCAAACAAAAGTTATTTTTTAAATTGCTACTTTACTAACTTTTCTAGCTGAAAAAAAAAACAAAGTTGAGGCTTAATTTCCAGTTGTTAATATTTAATTAAAATTTAATCGGCATATTACAATTCAGCGTGAATAATTCTAAGCGCACAAATTTTCCTGGAATCTTATTTTAGTTTCATAAAATAACAGTGAATAATTTTAAACTGTCTTCATTTTGGCTTTTTTTCACAGTCTAGCTCATCATTCTTTTTGTATTTTCAGTTTTTTTGTATTTTTTTAAATTTTTTGTTTATTTTTTGTATTTTTGTGTATTTATCTAAGTAGATGTTGTCAGTTACGCGGATCGTATTTGTTGATTTGTACACTTGCAATATCATTTTTTTCCTACAAAACTGACATTCTATAAAAAAGAAAAATAAAAGCCCACACCTAAAAGAGCCCCCTTTCAAGCAGTTTTGACCAATTGCTTAGAAAAAGATTTCCCTTAGATTCTACAACTTGAGTTTTTAATTACACTGTTGCTTACTTTGGACAATCACATGATAAAGTGAAAAACGTCGACATAGTTTGCAGATATTGTAACTCCACATGTTCAATTAATGAGAAAGATTGTTTTGAATTGGACCTCTAATTTAAAAAATTGCTGTTTCTAAAAAAGTGGGGTAAGAGGGTGGAAATACAGAAGATCCATTTTTTATGATTTGTATTTTCATTAGTTCTTTCAATTAGTTGATACCTTTGAAAGAAAATTTTAAAAAATATATTCTGTTCTAATCCTCCCAATTTGTGAGCAGATAACTTTACACCCTTCGGGCTCGCGGGCTATCTTTTGCACAGTAACGTGCTATATAAAAAAGACAAAATTGTAAATGGACTTGAAAAAACTGGAGGTCTGGAATAGACTAAATCCCAACGTTTTTGACTGTTTAAAAAATAGGCTATAAACAAGAAACATTTTTGTCAACATGTTTTTTATATAGGACTTGAAAGATTAGGACAGACAGAATGCGTAACTGATCGTATCTGTTTCTTACCTATCACCCCAACCTTAATGGACGTAAATATTTGCAAGAGCCATTTCACGTGCTACAATAAAACACAATTATTTACCCTCTAAAGCGATGTGTTCTATAAACTGTTCACGGAGAGTGTGATGCCGTAAATAATTCATTTTTGTCAACCTGGGACCTTTTGAGGACTTTTGTTGACAATAGACAGAATGCATGGTCAAAATTTTTCACACTTTTCGACAAAAAAAATCCGACCGTACATATCAGAGTAAAAAACCTGTATTTTAACGGGACGAAAGCTTAAAAATTGTATCATATTTCTCCCTATTTTTTTACGCATAGCTTAACCATTGCTAATAAATTAAGTAATTAGCCTTCATATGAAAGATGCCAAAAATGGTTCAATTTAAATAAAGCCCGATTTCTAATTTTCAGTTTCAACTACAGAATTCATGAACTATATTTTCTGTATAGCCAAAAACAATATTATTATGTTAAAGTCTGAAAACTTTTTTTTTCTGTTCTATTTGACAACAGATGATACCCAATTGCAGAAAATTTTTGATATATCACATTGTAGCCATCCCCCTGCTCTTCGGTCATATATCGTAAACAACGACCCCAGTCCAATCTTGGTAGACATATCCTAATGCAATAGGCTAAAACTTCGCGGGAGACTTGATGCTGGAACTTGATGCTGGACAAGCAGCTAAAATGGTTAACTTTGACGACCAGAATAAAATCACCAGAAAAAAATCACGAATTTTCACAGCACTTAAAAAATGTCTACTGTAGAACATAATACTCAGTCTTTCGAGCTCCTAAGTTTCTGCTTTTAGACAGACTGAAGCTAGAGTGCCTGAATGGCTGACCATTTTGAGATTCCAAACACAGGAGAATATCTCGATAAAAAAACTTCTAACTATGTTTTAAATAGGCTTGTATACTGAGACCAGAGTTAGGGGGGTTTGAACTCTAAAAATATACATTCGGGCCCCCTAAAAAAAATCGTCGTTTAAGTATCTGTGGTACAGTATATACGTTTTGGGAAATTCTCAACAAAATTAAATAAAAAATCAGTAAATTAAAGCTAGTGGTCTTTTTTTACTGTCACTGTGCCACACAAGTTTACAAATCATGAAAAATACTGACGTTTTCGGGTAAACTCTAATGATTTAAGAATAGTTTTTGTCTTGTAATGTGTCTGGGGCAGTAGTGGGCAAAGTTTAACCAGCTGGTTATCAAAGAAATTTACTTGTTCTAAAAAATTAGAAGCAAACATTTGGATTTACCAAGCTTTCAATTGCTGAGCCAAATAGCTTAATTTTATCCAGCCGAGTCAAATCTATAAATTTTTTCTTTTTATTTGATATTATTTATTATCAACTCTCGGTCGAATTATATTCGACTTTCGGCCTCCATTAACAAACCATCAAAGTGAATCACTTTGCTTCTGATCTTTATCTAAAGATTCCTTTGTCAAGCTCTTCAACTTTCCATTTTATTTGAAAGTTGTTTATTTGAAAAACGTGATTAATATCCACTCAATGGGGAGTAATCGGCTGAAAATCATCAAAAATCAACTTTCTTTTCAGCCCTTTCTTGAGAAATACTTATCCTTCGCAAAAATTTTGATCTCAATAATCGCAGCAAAAAGTGAAATGGTGTTTTGAAAGTAAAAGCTGTGGTATTAAAAATCTTGAATACTTTTCAAGATCTGCACTAGCGAACAATAATAATTTTTGACGTCACTCAAACAGTCGATCGTCAGTCAGTTGCCCTCCCGACTGTCTTTTATCGAAAAGACTTCAAACCTTGATATTCTCGATTACTCGATAAGAAGTGTAATTTACTTGTACTTAGGCTATTTGTTCCGACCCCACTTGTGGGGGGGGGGAACTATATACTCAAATGGGTTTTTTTTTGTTCAGTCAATTTTGGCCGATCGATATATTCGTCGTAGAGAAATGTGAGTGGTATCATTAAAAAGCTGGTCCAGCGTAGAATTCAAAATTAACAAGATTTTTTTGATTTTCATTTTTTTTTTTCGAGGAGTTATCGATGATTGAATTTTTGTGTGAACACGGGATATTTGTTCACTTTTAGTGTGATTTTTGTTCAAATTATGATATTTTCTATAAAAAAAGTATTCCAAACTTAAATTTCTTACGAAACAATGAACCAATTTCTTGTTTCTAATAGACTAAAGGCGATAAAAAAGACTAGTTCTGGTCTCATAGGGAGCTTCAATATCAAGAAAATTCGAAATCCATTTGATAGCTCTTTTTTGATAAAACTTTTATACTTTTTTTTGCTTTTCAAGTCACCTAGAGACAAGCCACTTTTGATTTCGAAGTTCCGTGAATGACAAACTTTTTTTACAATCAAATGAAGCCCAATGAACAAAAAAATTGTTTTCAAGGAACTGCTAATGTTTTTTTAAATTCGACACTGAAATTTCGTAATTTTAAATGAAATTGTGAATTTCTTTTTGAGGCTTTACTAATTTTATTGGAGTCTTATGGCATGGACTCATTGACTAACAATGCAATATGTTCCGTAATGAGATTTGAGTGAGCATATCTAGTGCTTTGAGTGGACAGCTAATGGCTGTTAAGTCTTTCGATAATTAATTTTTTCCAACACTAACCAATCATAAACTTATTATCGTGAACTGTAAGTCAGTCTCTGTGATGACAGCACCCTCTTCCGTCCTACTGTAACCAAATGTGATCTATTAGGTGGTTTATTGTTCTAACTTTTAGTAATATGACTTCAAGGACACAAGATTTCAAAAAATTTAAAATTTTTTTTTGGATATTTCCGGACTATTGGTTACTTTTGAAATCTTATCCCATTATCCTAAAAAAGACAGGTCCTATTGACGTTCAGTGACTCAAAAGACGTTCGGTGGATCACACATAAAATTTTTAGAGAAAAACTTATGGTTTCAAATGGCTTCGAACTTTTCTTCTCGCACTTCTCCACTGAATTTTGATTTTTGCCTGATTTTGTTGTTGTTTTCATAGTCATAAGACCTGTTGCGATGTCCTATTGATCACCTATGCAAAGCAAACATCTCTATGCTCCTATCAAAGTTTTTTTGAGCGTAATAATTGACTTCCTTTGAAATTTATTGAGTTTAACAGCTGTTAAAAATTTAAAAATAGTTTTTTGAAAACTTTTTTGAACATTTACCAATCTAAAAAATTTTTGTGAACTGTTAGTCAGTCTCAGTATTGACAGAATTAACTTGTTTTCTACTGAAACTAAAATAAATTTTGTTGGCGGTTTATTTTCTAACTGTTGATTATATGACTTCAATAACACAAGAATTCAAATTTTTTTTTTAAAGTTTTTGGATATTTTTGTATTTTTGGTTACTCTTGAACACTTATCACATTATCCGAATATTATACCAGTTATCCAAATAATTTTCCAATCCCATTAGCTTGGAAAAGACATTCAGTGGATCAAAGATAAAGTTTTCAGAGAAAAGCTAATGGTTTAAATGGCTTCGAAATACTCTTCCCGCTCTTTTCTACTGAATTTTGGTTTTCGCCTGTTTTTGTTGTTGTTCTCATGGTCCTAAGACTTATTGTGATCTCGTTTTGATTATCTATGTATGAAAAATATTTTTTTTTCTACAATTGCGTTATTGACCTTCGTTAAAAGCTTTTGAGTTTAGTGGCTTTTAAGACTTTGAAAAAAGTTTTTTGGAATTTTTTTTTGAACATTAACCGATCCTAAACTTTTTTCGTGGATTGTAAGTCAATCTTATTAATTACAGGATCCCTCTTTATTTCTAATGCAGCCAAAAAAATCTGGTTAGTGGTTTTATGTTCTACCTATTAGTTTTAAACCTTCAATGCCACTAGTTTTCATATTTTTTTTCGGGTACTTTTTTTTTATTTTTGGATGCTTTTGAAATCTTATCACATTATCCTAATACTGATAGTTCCCATTGGTTTAGGAAAGACGTTCATCGGACCATATTTAAAGTTTTCAGAGAAGAACTTATGATTTAAATTGCTTCGACACTTTCTTCTGGCACTTTTTTACTGAATTTTTGGTTAATGCCTGTCTTTGTTGTTGTTTTCATCTTCAATAACTTGTTGTAAAGTCTTATTGACCAAATATGAATAGCCAACAAACTTGTTGTCCCATGGAGGCATAATTTAGCGTCTTTAGTGGATTCCGTTGAAAGCTAATGAAATAAATGTCGTTGATACTACGAGTTTTCTCAAAAATTTCGTGGTTCTACTGTATTTGTTCATATTTGCTTTTTCGAAACATATTGATGAAAACGAAGAATCCCATTGCTGTTAAAAAAATTGATTGAACATAGAAAAGTTTGTTGTAGAAAGTTCTTTTTTTAATGCCTTCGACACTTCTCGTTCATTTTTTTTTCTTGAAATTGCTGTTTTTGCCTGTTTTTGTTCTTTAGGTAGCCGTAAATTGCTGACAAGTGTCTTAGTCTTGTAATTGACGACTGAAATAATGATGTTACCTGAATGAGTTAGTCAGTTTATAGCCTTCAGTTTTAAAGTTTATGATATACGTTTATAATATGCGTTTTTATAACGTTTTTTGAGTAGTCATTTTTTGCGCTTCTTTTTCTCTTTTTTCAGAACAATCGCATACAAACAGATCCCAATGGTTTACAAATGTAGCCCAAATAAACTCATGTAATCTCTCAGTATAATTCCTGCAGCTGAATTAGAAGAAATGGGAATTGAATTAAAAATACATAATATTCAGATAATTGCTAATGATTTTAATGGTAGCAATAGTTTGTGTTTTCGCAAATCATTTTTAATTTCTTAGGTTTTTCTGTAGTATGTTTCTAAGGCCTAAACTACCCAAAAACCAGTTTTTTTGGTTTTGTAGTAACTTTTTGGAAATTATCAAGGGTTTTTTAGTTAAGAGCTAATGATTTTAAGGACTTTTGAAATTTCTTGGTTTAAAAAAGTTGATTAATTTTTGAATTTCGCCTCATTGATAGTTCACTTTGTTGACTTGTAACATAGTCTCATTAAGAAAACTTTTCATCCGCTGTATAGTTAGGAGAAATTAAATTTGAGTAACTAAAGTTTTATCTGACTGCATTTTGACGTTGTAACTATGTGCTTTTAAATTTAGATATTCAGTTTTTGCCGAGAAGTTTTTGTTTTTGCTAATTTTTTTGGTTGCTTTTTTGTCTCGTAGTGTCTTTAAGGTCAAATCTCATTGACGCTGTAATAAGGCATGGCATTATGTAATTCAATTAGTTGATAGGTTGTGTAACGAGTGTTTTAAACTGAAACATCTATCTTTGTTATTTCTTCATTTGGTTGGCAATTTAGTCAAAAATGTGGATGAGCTCGGGTCGGAACATCATGTGCGAACGCACATTAAAGATCCGCCTTGTTTCTTTCTCTTGTTTACCTATTTCCTCTGAGGGTTCAATTCTGTCCGCTTGATAGAATTGATTATTTTTTCAGTTTTTTATTCTTAAGCTTTCCAAGGACGTTTCAATTATATAGGTGTTGTATAATTTCCGTCCCCACGGTGAAAATATATGAAGAACTTCGATTGAATTTTTGAAAAAATTAATTGACGGTAAAGAATAAATTTACACTATTGTGCTATAAAAAAACTAGATGCACATTGAAAGAAAAGCGTCAGAAGAATTACAAAAAAGAAAATTTTGCTTGAATCAGTTTTCTAGGAACTCGTTAATCTTTCTTTAGCGCTATTATTGTCTGCGCAACAATTGGTTAATTTTCACACACGCTTCATACAATATCTGCGTGAATCTCAGGAAGTAAAAAAGTATTTTAAATTATTTTCTAAGATAGTAGAGAAGACATCAAGTATTAATCGTTTCCTCTCATTAGATCATGTGTTAACACATTATCTAGTGAGAGAAAAATTAATTCTTGAACCTTTTCTTTCTACTGAAAGATTTAATTTCAGTAAAATCAAAACATTAAATTCGCACTCTGCAAGAGAAATTATTTTCGAATGGTGTGCAAAGTAATTTTTTGAACGCTGTTCAGTTATAGCCTTATGCTTTGTTGTTTGCTCCAATTTTTTGAATTTGTGCATTTCTTACTATTTCATGGTCATATAATTAAAAGGGTTAAATTGGCTTCTCAACCAATTGTACATTTCCTTTGTTTAAATTCTATGAGAATTTTATTTTAAGTTTTTTTGACTGAAACTTTCATACTTTAGAGTGAACGTTTCCCCGTTGATTTTAATCAAAAAAGGTACTTCACAATTTTAAGCTGTTTTTTGCAATTTTTCTGTTACTGATAAAGAAATCTCTTTATTAAAAAAACAAAGAAGGGTGTATGTAGTAATTTGTTAAGAGGTAGCTGTAAGTCGAAGGAGAATAATTGAGTCCCCTTCTGATATTTCTTAACCGTTTACTGAAAAATTGCAAAAACAGCTTAAAATTGTGAAGTATATTTTTTGATTAAAATCAACGGGGAAACGTTCACTCTAAAGTATGAAAGTTTCAGTCAAAAAAATTTATAGAATATAAACAAAGGAAATTTACAACTTAAGACAACTTAAGACCTCAAAGTCGAATATTAATTGGGTACCAACCATTTTTTGCATTAGAAAATAGATAAAAGTATGATCGTTAACATTTTGTGTTTTTGCCGATGGTTGACTGTTGATTTACGATAAGAGTTGAGTGATCGTTACCTTCCGTTCTGAACTCAAATTTATTTTGATTTTTTTTGGATCTCACCTCAAAGTAACTTTAGGTTTGGATAACACTGAAAAAGAGAGAGTTATATTTTAGAAATTTTATTAAATTTGCGCTAATTTGTAGAATTTGACGACACAGGACAAAACATGTTTATAATTACCAATTTTTATTATCGTTTATCTGTCACTATATCCCAAACTGGAACACCTTTTTCTCAGGTATTGGGTTACGTTTTGTGGAATTAACCATTTAAAAAAGAACCGAATGTTCCACTTCAAAATGATAGGGGTGCTGAATCATAACGATGAGCAATGAACAGTTTCAATGATAATAGATGAGACCCTCTAAATCGTTTCATAAAAGACCCCGCCTTGAATCTCAATGACTTTTCCGGAATTGTGTTATAATTTATTTTAGAACTCAAAATTACAAAAATAGAATTGTTATCAGGATATTTGATATTTAGTCTGTATGTTTTTACTTTTCTAAAATCCGTAGTGATTTATTGCGACACAAGTTGTCAACAGAAACTTTGTCAACAGTTTAGTATTGAATTTAGTTACCTCAAATTATAATTTATAACTTGACTAAAAAAAACAGAAACACGTCAAAGAAAAATTCGGTTCAAATTTTCTTAGTAATGGCCTTTGAGCGTCTGGTAACCTATACCTGCCTATGTCAACTGGAAGTCTGAAATCTTTGAAGTTCAAAAGCAAATAGCAGCGATCGATTTTCGAGTTCAATCTACTCTGAGAAGCATCATTTGTATCTTTTTTGTCAGTTTGAAGTGAATTTTTGTATCAAGGTAATGAAACTTAATGTAATTGTTGTTCTAAGTAAATTAGATGATACAAGTACCCACGTCGGAGTTTTTTTCAGCTTCTTCACAACAGTAATTGAAAAATTATAAATTTCCTGTTTGCTTTCAAATATTAAAATGAAATATACTTGTTGAATAATTCACGGCGTTTTGCTATTTTCCGTGGTTTGCAATCGAGTATATACTGACTGTATAATTCAATAAAAAACTGAACATAACGTCCGTTTTTTTATGTTACTACATAACAAATTTTTCTGACGATTGCAAACTAACTTAACAATAAATTTGCAAGTTAACAAGCGATCATACCGACGATAGGAAAACAAAAAAAAGTAAGGGCTTTCTTTATTTTCTTCCAACTAAAACTCAATAAACGGACAGCTTTCTTTGGTTAAAAAACTATGTTTTTTTCTGGACTAAAGAAATGATATATTTCCGCTTTTGGAGCCCTACAATGCAGAGCCTCTTGAAGATTCCGTCTCGCTCTATTCAGTAATAAATATACAACCTGTATTTAATTACAATTCTAACTGATATCAATTACTGATCTGTAATATCTACGTAGAAAAGGGAATTAAGAAACCTAGTTAGCAGGAAACGTTGTTCTTTTAAAGTTCTGCAGCAGTATCTGTGATCATATTAGCGTCAGTAATACTAAATTATACATCCTGCAGTATGGTATATTCTTACTACACCCTAAAGTTAACAATTAGTCTAACAACTAGAACCACTGAAAGTCCTATTAAAAAAGTTCAACGAACTGGCGAATAATCTTATCATACGGGTTGAAAATGGGTATCAATATTCCTTGCCGCATTTGATGCATTTAGATCAATTTCACCTTTAATTTAATTTAATTCAGAAATTTGAATTTAATTTATTTTGTTCATTTTACTAGTGACGAAACTGTCCGTTCACACTGTAAACAAATTGAAGTTCCTGACGTTGTGCATGATCAAATGATGATCACCTTTTTTTCCTTTTAGGCAGTAATTTGTAAACACCATTCTCATTCTCTTAATTTTGCTGCTAAAATTCAGTTGCAAAATAAACTTTGTCATTTGCTCTTCAAACTGAGATTACAAGTTCAAATTGACATTTAAGCATAAAAAGCAAACGCGAAGCAAACTCCAATCAATCAGTAATTAAACGTCAACCGCAGTGCAATTGGACTAAACAAAAATCAATCAGCATAACATGGCTAAGTCAACAGTAGAATCCAGAAAAACGCCACTTCACATAGATGCTTTCTGGGACAGGCCAACAATCACTCCACCTCTGTATTGGGAAAAGTGGACCCAGCAATGGAAAATTGCTATCTCAGCGAGGGAAGGAATTCAAATAGAGACTCTGCTAAACGGACCACCCACAGTAGTTGTCTATCCACCAGAACCATTATAGGAGAAACCTGTCAACAAAATGATCATGCAACGGATAGGAACGACCACAATACGAAACCAACAACTCAAAGTCACTTGGCAAAATGAGTGCAAGAATTTTGATGAAATTGGCATTCTTTGTGGCGATAAACCGTGGGACATTTGTGACCAACAAGCTTTTATATCGTCTCTACCTTTGCATAGGGACGGAAAGTCGGAGAATCTTCAAAAGAATCTTCAAACCCACTTTTTATTATTGGAAAAGAACCAATGAAAGAATGGTGGAAGATCATGGAAGACTCTTTCGCCAAATTGTATCTCCCTCATCTCGTAAAATCACATGTGATAGATTAGTCTTTTTCTCTTCGAAACAACAGAGAGGAGACTCTGCTGGAAGTTTTTAAGGACGACGGAATGAACATGACCAAAATTTCAGTCTTGGTGAGGTTGAGAGTACACTTATTCGTGACAGATTGCTACTGAATATGCTTGATTATGGACACAAAAGGAACTAAAAAACTAAAAAAGAAGCAGTAACAACCACTAAAGCATTAGAAAGAGGAATTCACATGGAAATGGGAGCACCAAAACAAACAAAAATCAACTGAATTTCGAACAATAACATCAGTCAGTCAGTAAATATAGTCAACAACTATCAAAATCCTAATCGCAAATCAAACTTCCAACATCAAAGACAAAACTATAATCAAAACGCAAACGCCTCCAACTAAAATTGATTCAACAATAACTGTCGCAACTGTGGGCAACGCTGGAACTACAACCATCGACAATATTGCTCTGCAATACGTGAAAGCTTTAATAACTGCGGAATTTCTAACCACTTCGAAAATATCGCCACCAAACTAATGTCAATCAATAGGAATCAGCCCCAGACAAAAGTGACGATGAGGAATCAGTAATCTACATCCCTAGATTTAGAGAGCTGTACGAACAAGCGTACAACTGAAACTATGACAATGACACAAACTATGATATGCTACGTTGCAGCTATCTCAATTGAGACGGCTAATAAGTTAGGAAGTTAGGGCCCCTTAACGCAAAAAATCAGATTGGCAAAATTGCTTCAACCTCAATTATCAATTCTGGTAGAGTCTGCAGCTTCATTTCCATCAGCCTTGCCACTAACATATTAAAAACGACGCCTACAGCTCGATGGACAATATCAACGGATGAGAAAGGTTTGAAAACCTTCTCAAAAGAACCAAGCAAGGTCTTAGAAAAATCTCTCACAACTGTCACATTCAATTACTGCACTTGCAAAGATGCATCCCTCACTGTAACAGTCGACGGTCACAAAATTATCATAGGAATGGATCTGTTCAATAGCCATGGATTAGCAGTTGTACATCAACAACCAAAAAGGGATAATTGCGTTAAAAATATAGATAATTTTACATGCAGGTTTAAACAAACAATCTTGTCGCATTTTCCTGAATTAGTTTTCAGAATTGCATTGTAAAAGACACATATCGTTTAGTCTAATATTCACCAAAGGCACACTGCAACTCATCTAAGAGGTTGTCGCGTTCCGATTAACTTACAACCTAGAAAAACTGATGAACTTGACAGATTACAACAAAGGGCCATATCGAAAAATTAGCAAGTTTTTTTCGGGGAGCATTGCGAAGTTCGGGGAACATTGCATTTCCTCATCGCGATTACAGTAAAGAAAGGTCACTCAACAAAACTAGTTTTAGATTCTAAAATTTTAAACAAAACAATTCATAAAAGTAAATGCCAAATGCCTATCATAGAAATGTTAATTGATTTCATTTCACAACATCCAGAATAAACACAAAACAATCAAGGTGAATATTTCTTCACTATAGAAATAAAATATGCATACAGTCATTTACAACTACCTAAAGATACAGCAAAACACTGTAATTTTTATATTATTTGAGAAAAATTAACAGGAAACTGTAGAATTATAATTGGTTTTTACGGACTAACCGTAATGCCACAGAATTTTTAAAAAAAACAGTGTATTACATCAAATTGAAACACAAAATTCCTAAGAAAAAATCGAACATAACTATTGCACTGTAAAAATTCCAAGCAAAATTTTACAGTTAAATAATAAATTTACTGCACTCAAATTCCAATATTCAAAATCTTAGCTGTCAATTGCGTCGCAAATCACACACCAAATAATCGTATTAAACACAACTGAGATAAGTAAATCTTACCGCGATTGCCATTACCACACTTGCGCATAATATTCAGCCTTAAATCAAATCATATTCCATTAACAAGTTCAGTGCAAATGCCACGCAGAAGTCAGACAAAAAAGAACAATCTCAACAACTGATACCAATAAGTTCCAAATTTGACACCAAATCAACTAATCAATACTTAATGCCAATGTTAAGCGCGAAATCAAAAAATTTCAACTATAAGTACCATGGGCCCAAAAGCAACTCGCTTCTTGCGCATAAATCTGTTTCAAGTTAATACACGAAATCCAATTTGAAGTCGTTATCACTAAAAAAGCCTCGAGGAAAGACAACAAAAACTGCAACTCCAACCCGAACTCGAGTTAAATTCTCGGATAACTCACCCAACAATAGAAACCCTTGTACAAACAATACGTCAACAACTGAAACAACCCCTTCAACAAGTACACTGGTTGCTGCAGAGGACCAACATTTTTCAGAAACGATCGATAAGATCTTCAGCAAAAAAACTGCTGGCGAAATTGACAGTAACAGATGCTATATTAAAAGAGGTCCAAGACTGTGGCGTTCTGCGAAGCGATGAAGCCCGACTAAAAGAAATAAGTCCTCACATATATACGTACTGAGTGTAAAAACGGCTGCCCACGTACATGAGTATGTAAAACTGCTGCCTCTGTTTGGACGAAAAGATTGTCATGCCTAAGGCTATCAAAGAGGCAGTACTAGAAGACATCCACTCTAGATCCTTTAGTCCAGATCAAGCTAGGTGTTTAACCAGAAAAAAAAATTGAAAAAAAAATTTGCACAGAAAATTATACTGAACCTATTTATGCACATGCAAATGACCACATGGCAATCGGAATTGTTGAACGTCTAAGTAAAACCATTAAAAGAAAATTATCATGCATGAAGGTTCACCAAAATAAAAAAATTTAACATACAACATGCAATACATGTAATATTACAAAAACTGACAATAACCAAACAAAGAACAAACAAAGAACCAAACAAAGAACATCTAACACCATTTGAAGGACTTTTTGTTTGAAAATGTAACACAGCAGTATATAACATAACTAAACCAGATAGCACAAATCTTAGTTAAAATAAGATAATTAAACCTTATTTTGACGTAGATACAATTACTGGTCGTTCAGAACTCTCAGAAGAACAATGGTAGGACACAGGCATGTGCAGCCAACTAGAGGTGGAAAATGACCAAGCACATGCACAACACGAAAAGATGCAGGACAATGAAAACAAGTTTACGTGGTCAGAGGCAATCTGACGCCGATTCCCAGTACCAAACAAAGAGTGCAGGTGAAAATTTTAAAGAAGATCCATGCTACTAGACGCCAAAAACGTAACCTTGATGGACTCTATGAAGTTTTTGCGCTCGGCAGTCCCCTAGGCAAAGTCAGCCCTACCACAGGCTTCATTAAAGAACCAAATAAACACGAAGTTAGAGTTAGAATTTCCTATATAGCGAAAACTGAGACCAGACACGAGCGAGTTACTGTACTAGCCCAGTATGCAGGCAGACGACCACCAAAAATAAACGAGAAAACCAAAAACAACGTTGCGAGAGCAATAAAGATGCGAAGTTTGTAAACATAGACCGGACTTGAACCAAATTTTACATTTTATCACAAACAGACAATTGCAGCACCACCAACCCAACCTAATACTTCAACGTCATCGGAATCGCTATTGATATCTATTCTACGAAAAAAAACCAAAAAGAGCCGCACAAATAAGCGACACTTCCTAATTAGAATCTTCCTCTGATAGAATGAGCAAACACCAATGAAGAAAAGCAACCAGGAATCGCAGAACCAACAAACACAAACCATCAACGAGAATACCCAGACAACACAAAGATATACCGAAGAAATCCAAGAAAATAACACTGCATTTTTTGACACATCTTCATCTCGCAACCCAAATGAAAGATGGACTGTGACCCCACCCAAATTTACCAATGGATCGTGAAATGACTGTTTTTGAAGCAGAATTATGCGAGGACGAAGATTCTGATTTCAAAACTTCATTATCTTTAAAACAAGACACTTTATATGTTTTTTTAATAAATCAAAATTGTATTATTATTTAAACGGTGAATAAGTATTATTTTCTGATTTTGTTCTATTTTGTTTATTTTGTACGTTATCAGTCTCTCGCAATAGGGAAAATATCATACGGGGTGCATATTGAGATCAATATTTCTCGCCGTGTTTGATGCATCTAGATCAATTTCAACTTTAATTTAATATAGTTATGAAACTTGACCTTATTTTTTCTGTTCATTTTACTAGACAGGAAGCTGTCTGTCCATACTGTAAAGAAAAAGAAATTCCTGTCGTTCTGCCTGATCAAAATATGACTATCTTTGTTTCCCCTTGAGCATTTTTTTAAGTATCATTCTCATTCTCATAAATTTGCTGATAAAGTTTAGTTGAAATTTAAACTTTGTCATTTGCTCTTCAAACTGAGATTAGAAATTCAAGTTGTCAATCGCGACGCAAACTCCAAAAACATTTGGAGAAATCTAATAATCATTTAAGCGTAAATAGCAAGCGCGACGCAAACCCCGATCAATAAGTAATTAAACGTCAATCGCAGTGCAATCGTCAGCATATCAAATCTCCTGCTAAGATTACTTTTTCCATCAAACAGCGAAAGTGACAGACAAATTGGATTATGTTTTCTCCCAAACTAGTTTTATTTAGAGAATTAAGAGACTATATTATAATGCTGTGCAACGAATCCAAACCGAATTTCAATCAATAAATAGATTCAACAATTTTTTGCTTTGAAATTAAGGTTCAGTACTGGTTTGACGATTTTGTGTTACTCTTGGTCGTACAAGATAACGTTTTCAGTTTTAGACAAAGTTGCATCTAATTTACTGAAACTTGTTTACTCCGATCTTCAACAACAGATGACAAACTCCACAACTATCCCTGGATGAACTCATTAAATTAATCTTATAATCTCTTGAATACAATATACCTGTGTAGTTCAGATAGCATGAAAGGGTTTATAGACTTTGGCCTCAGTTTCAGACTTTTTCATCCTTATTTTCTGCACCCGCATCACCTTTTTTCATTTCACCCCAATTTTATTCTTCCTTCTAATCTTTCTCCCTTTAGCCTTGTATTCCTCCCTTTATCAGTTCACACCGATTTTATCTCTTTATAATATTGTAAAAAATCAACAAGTATATGTCCATATTTGTTCAATCAATTTTGGTTGATCAAAATATTCATCGTAGAGGATTATCAACGGTGTCATTAGAAACCCGTCTAGCTTAAAAAATATAATTAAATATAATATTTTTGCATTTTTTTTGCTTAGTTATCGAGGGTTAAAGTTTTTCTGACTAATTTTCCAGATTTTGTTCACAATTTTTGTATTTTCAAGCAATCTTTTGCCATTTCTGCTTTAAATAATATGTTAGGATGGTTGAAAATAGTAATGTTGGTTTTACCTCTAAAGATAGAAGATTGCTGTTGAACCATTTATTCCCAGTAATTAGCTAAAATTTAAGCCAAAATTCAGATTTTTCATCAATTTTGGCAAACAAGCTTCTTTAGCCCAAGTTGTCTAAATTTGCCTGATTAACAATCCTACAAAATTGCTGATACGATATTCTTTCTTTGCAAAGATGGCCAGTTTTAGTTGCGCTTATGAATTAAAATATGGCTGGTTTTTTGCGATTTTAACTCGATAATAATCTAAAATTCACAATACAATTTGGATATATCGACTTTTTGTCAAATTTTCCATATCCATGCTATTCAGAACAACTTTTGTACCTAATAGACCAACAGCAATAGCAAGTTTAGTTTTGCTCTAATCGTTGTCTTTTACAGTTTAAGAAAGTTCCGTTGGTCAGCAGTCGACCTCTTTCTTTAAAATACATTATTTTTACTTCTTCTTGTTGTCAAAATAAACAATTGAATTTAAGCTTTTACATTTTTTGGCCAATTTGCAGCCTAATTGCAGAAAAACAGCCTGAATTGTCTTTCTTATGTTATTTAGCGTGATTTTAAGAATAAATAATAGTGTTTCGGAAAGTAATGTTGTGTCAGAAAAAGTTTTTCGAAACGGACATTTTCCAAAATTTGATGTTATTTTTCTTAGCTTTTCAAATTATTCACAAATCAGTTATGACAAAATTGGCGCCTAAGAAGGAAGGATAATTGAAAATATCAATGTTTTTCAGTGGACAGATTATCGTTTTAACGCGTTAGACAAAAACTTCTAGCGGAATTTAAAAGACCTTTTATTTTGTTTTTACTTGTTGTTCTTTTTATAGTCGTATGACAAATTCTGTATATTTTAAGGTCTTAGGGGCTCTATTTGGATGAAAAAAAAACGTTTTTTTTTTATTTCAGTTGATAGCTATTTCTTTTCATGATATAAATCAATTATTTTTAAAAAAGAGAACTTTTAACTTTGTTTTTTGCTGTTGTGATGACTGACACAATTGAGCATATCTAATATTTTTAGTGCGTTGCCTATTCTTTTCGACACCTGTTTCTCCCAAAAAAAAAACATTTAGATTTTGAATTTTAACTGATTTTGTCGTTGTTTGTAGACGTATGAAATTTTATGAAAAATGAAAGATCTCAATGGCTTCCTCTGGGGAGCTAAATAAGGCTATCTGAAATTTTCAGTTGATAGCAAACGTTTTTATATCTGCGAAATTAATTGTTTCGAAAACCAAAATGTTTTTGTATGCTTTATTTTTTTTCTTTTTTGTTTTTTTTTGTTACCTGGTCTCACTATTCAGAGATCACATGTCACACTATTGGTTTTCAAAGAAAGAGCAGTTGATTAAATCTTTTATACGCAATATATTTTTGTTGTACCGGTTCCGTCACGGTTTTCACGCATAAATTAATTGAATTTCTGTTTTCTGTTGTATATGTCGTTTGATTTTGTAGACTTACACCAAATTTTGGATAATGAGAGTTCTCATAGTCTTCAATTGGAGGTGTGCTTGAACATAAATCGTTTCACAGATTTCGATTGATATCTAATGGTTTTCATCTGTTGAACGCATTTTTTTTAAGTTTAACGTTTTTTTTCAAACTTTCGGTATCTGTTCTGTTTTGTCTATTTGTTACCTGGTCTCATTAGGGACTGGTCCCCGTAATTTTAGTAAAATTTAAAATATTTTGTACAGTTTAAATTTTTTTATACTATTTTAACTTTGCTATTAAGCAGTTATCTTTTCAAAAAAATATAGACATTGAGTTTTGCTCGTAGATTCTGTCGGTTGTTGTACGTTGATTTTGTTGTTTGTCACTCGTAATCTTAATAACGGCTGGCCCCATCGACCCTCTACTATTGAATTATTTTATTTATTCAGTGGTTTGCGTTGGAAGCAATTTTGTAATTCACACAACAAATTGCTTTTGAACAATATTTAAATTTTTTAAAGTTTTCGTTGAATTTTAGGGAAATAGAGATTTTCGTTGGATTCAAAGATAATAAATTGTAGGTTAATGTCTGTTTTACTTCGACAAAACCAATCAAAGTCCTTACTTTTTTTTCGTTTTGATCGGTTTTTGTCGATGTTTAAACGTAAGAATCGTCAGTCTTTGCCCTTCTAAAAATCTGACAAAATTGACAGTCCCTGTCAGGATTCAAACCCTCGACCTCTAAATTACCCTCCACATTCTCCTCCACTGCACCACCAGTTACTTAACTTTACACTACTTCTTTTGTAACAAAAACAGATTGAGACTTACAAAACCGACTAAAAACGACGATAATCAACACTTCTTACATCAAAAAACGATCAAACATACAAAAACTACATAATCGACCCTTCCTAGTTCAAAAACCAACCATACCAACTAAAACGACGGTAATCGACATTTACTTCTCAATAAACCGACAAAATCGACGAAATTCGGGAAATTTTCGTTGCATTTTCTCAACCCTGGTCTTCTTCATTTGATAGACATTTATGCCGAAATCGTGGATGAGCGGCGTCGGCAAAATTATGTGCGGACGCACATTTTTGAGCCTCCTTGTTGTCATTTTCATTCAAATTTCAATTTCAAGAACATGGTTATAGGATTAAAACTCACCTAATTTTAGACAGGAAATAAATAACCACGCACGGATAAAAACCCTCAAGGACATAAATCGCTCATTTAAAACCAATCGGTGGGGTTTTGTCTGAAACCGCAAGAAAATTCTTACTTGAAACTGCATAATAATAGATAGCATGAAAGCGTTTTAGACTTTGGCCTCAGTTTCAGGCTTTTTATTCCTTATTTTTTTCACCCGCATTACCTTTTTCGTTCCACCACTTTTTTATATGTCCTTCTAATCTTTCTCCTTTTAGCCCTGTATTACTCCCTTTATTAGTTCACACCGATTTTTTCTCTTTAAATATTTTTGTAGAAAATCAACAGATATATGTTTATATTTGTTCAATCAATTTTGATCTCAACGGTGTCATTAGAAAACCCGTCTAGCTTAGAAAAAATAAATAAACAAAATATTTTCGCATTTGTTTTGCTTAGTTATCGAGGGTTTAAGTTTTCTGAACATTTAACTTATTTTCCAGATTTTGTTTACAATTATCGTACTTTCAAGCAATCTTTTGCCCGTTTTGCTTTAAATAATATGTTAGGATGGCTGAAAAAGCTAATGTTGGTTTTGCCTCTAAAGATAGGAGATTGTTGTTGAACCATTTAATCCCAGTAATAAGCTAAAATCTTAGACAAAATTCAGATTTTATCATCAAAATTGGCAAACAAGCTTCTTCAGCCCAAGTTGTCTAAGTTTGCCTGATTAACAAACCTAAAAAGTGCTGATACGATACTCTTTGTTTGCGAAGATGGCTAGATTTAATTGTCTTTATGAATTAATTTTTTGCTGGCTTTTTGCTCGATAATAATCTAAAATTCAAGATTTAATTTGGATATATTGACTTTTTGTCAAATTTTCCAAATCCATGCTATTCAGAACAACTTTTGTTTCTAATAGAACAACAGCAATAGCATGCTAAGTTTGGCTCTAATCGTTGTCTTTTACTGTTTAAAAAAGTTCGGATGGTCAGCAGTCGACCTATTTCTTTAAAAAAAATTATTATTACTTCTTCTTGTTTTCAAAATAAACAACGGATTTTGAGCTTTTACATTTTTCGGCCAATTTGATGCCTAACCGCAGAAACAACAGCTCAAATTGTCTTCCTTATGATTTTTAGTGTGATTTTATGATTAATTTAATCATGTTTCGAAAAGTAATATTGTGTCAGAAAAAGTTCTTCGAAATTTGGAAAATTTCCAATAATTGAGGTTATTTTTTGATCTTTTTAAATTATTCACAAATCAGTTAGGACATAATTGGCGCTCAAAAATGACGGATAATTGAACAAATCGATTTTTTTCAGTAGAGTAATTATCGTTTTAACGCCTTAGACAAAAATTTCTAGCAGAAATTAAAAAAACCTTTTATTTTGTCCTTATTTGTTGTTCTTTTTGTAGTCGTATGACAAATTCTGGTTAAATTCAAGACTTAGGGGCTCTATTTGGATGAGAAAAGAAACATGTTTACTAATTTCAATGGATAGCTGTTTCTTTTCATGATACAAATCTTTTATTTTTCAAAAAAGCGACTTTTTAAACTTGTTTTGTGCTGTTGTGATGAATGACACAATTGAGCATATCTAATGTTTTAAGTGCGTTGCCTATTCTTTTCGAGTCCGATTTCTCCTGAAAAAAAAAATTTAGGTTCTGAACTTTAACTGTTTCTGCCGTTGTTTGTAGACGTATGAAATTTTATGAATTGTAAAAGCTCTCATTGGCTTCTTCTGGGGAGTTAAATAAGCCTATCTGAATTTTTCAGTTGATAGCAATTGTTTTTATATCTGCGATATTAATTGTTTCAAAAACACAAATGTTTTTGTTCGGATTTTTTTGCTCTTTTTTGCTTACTTGTTACCTGGTCTCACTATTCAGTGATCACATGTCACATTACTTGTTTTAAAAGAAAGAGCAGTTGATTTTATCTTTTATACCCAATAGATCTTTTTTACCGGTTCCGACACGGTTTTCATGCATAAACTGAATGACTTTCTGTTTTTCGTCTGTATATGTCGTTTGATTTTGTAGACGTACAACAAATTTCGGATAATGAGAGTTCTCAATGTCTTCATTTGGAAGTGTACATGCACATAAATCGTTTCACAGATTTCAGTTGATATCCTTTGAACGCATTTTTTAAGTTAAACAATGTTTTTTTCAAATTTTTGGTTTCTGTTCTGTTTTGTCTACTTGTTACAAGGTCTCATCAGGACTGGTCCGCGAAATTTTAGTGAAGTTTAAAATATTTTGCTCAGTTTTAATTTTTTATACTATTTGAACTTTGCTATTAAGCAGTTATCTTTTCAAAAAAAAAGTTGAGTTTTGCACGTAGATTCTGTCTGTTGTTGTACGTTGATTTTGTTGTTTGTCACTCGTAATCTTGATAACGGCTGGCCCCATCGACCCTCTACTATTGAATTATTTTATTTTTTCAGTGGTTTGAGTTGGAAGCAATTTTGTAATTCATACAACAATTACTTTTGAACAATATTTAAATTTTTTTAAGTTTTCGTTGAATTTTAGGGAAATAGAGATTTTCGTTGGATTCAAAGAAATTGAATCGTAGGTTTTTGTCTGTTTTACTTCGACAAAACCAATCAAAGTCCTTACTTTTTTTTCGTTTTGATCGGTTTTTGTCGATGTTTAAACGTAAGAATCGTCGGTCTTTGCCCTTCTAAAAATCTGACAAAATTGACAGTCCCTGTCAGGATTCAAAACTTCGACCCCTACATTACCCTCCACATTCTCCTCCACTGCACAACCAGTTACTTAACTTTACACTACTTCTTTTGTAATAAAAACAGATTGAGACTTACAAAACCGACTAAAAACGACGATAATCGACACTTCTTACATCAAAAACCGACCACACTTACAAAAACTACATTAATCGACCTTTCTTAGTTCAAAAACCAACAATACCAACTAAAACGACGGTAATCGACATTTCCTTCACAATAAACCGACGAAATCGACAAAATTCGGGAAATTCGTCGCATTTTCTCAACCCGGGTCTTCTTTATTTGGTAGACATTTATGCCGAAATTGTGGATGAGCGGCGTCGGAAAATTATGTGCGGACGCACATTACTGAGCCTCCTCGTTGTCTTTTGCATTCAAATTTCAATTTCATGAACATGGTTCTAGGATTAAAACTCACCTAATTTTAGACAGGAAATAAACCACGCACGGATAAAACCCTCGTGGAAATAAACCACCCGTCGGTGGGGTTTTTGTCAGAAACGGCAAGAAAATTCTGACTTGGAAATGCGTATTAATAAATTCTCACAGTATCATTCAAAAAGCTTTATTGCATAGGGAATTTGAATGCTTCTTACGTTCTGAAACCTACGAAAACCGACTTTACTTACGTTTTGAAATCGACGAAAACCGACGCTCCTAACGTTTAAATACCGACGAAAACCGATCAAAACGACGAAAAAAACGTAAGGGCTTTGATCGGTTTTGGCCAACTAAAAGCGACGAAAGCCGACGATTTCTTATGTTTGAATCCGACGAAATTCTCATCACGGTTGAGTATATAAATTTTTTCACTGATGAATATCTTTAAAAGGAAAAATTTATGATCTTCATCGTGCCTAATTGCCTGTAATTCAAACGTTCATCTCGGGTCTAACTCAGCAATCTGAGGACATTGGGGATGTTTGCTCGTCTTCGGCAGCCCCTCCATATGACTGGCTTCTCACACTTATTCTGGGTACTCTGGCAATGACTGGTAATGGACTGGTTGCTGTTGTTTACATAATGAGGAAGGTGGAACACAATGCTACCAACTTGATAATCACCAATTTGTCTGTTGTTGATTTCCGTAAGTAAGTTTACAAAAAAAATCATATTCATAACCACCTGGAGGACCAAGGTTTTACCCGTAATCCACCCCTAATTAGCTGGGATTTAAAATTTAATGCAAAATTCAACTCCTATTTATCGGGGAAAAGAGTGTAAGAGTGTATTTACACCCTTTTTGCCACTTTTTTTTACACTCTTTGCAAAGAGTATGTAATTTAGCGTGGACTGATAAAAAATTAACTCTTATAGAATTACAATAATAACAAAAATGAAACTTTAAATTCTGGTAACAGTTGGCGCAATAGTTAATGCAAATAGGGAGTGTAACATGTTGGACATATGGAAGGTCGGGGGATCGATCCTCACCAACACCTTCCACATTTATTTTTTTAAAATCACACTTTTGTAATTACACTCTTCCATACCGTTAATAAGGCGGAGAAATAGGGGTGTAAGTTTTTAATTTTTACACTCTTTAAACTCTTTTCCCCGTTATCTTTGGGGAAAATCCTCGGCCCGGGCAGTCAAATAATCATTTGTTTGTTCCAAAAAGGGCGTTACAGAATTATTACCCAGAGAGGACCCAGTCGAAACCTACCCAGGTGGAGGTGTGACTATTTTTTATATACTAAAACACGTGAACGTGTAACAGGCATTAGTCTGGCACTGAAATCTCTCATGTAAGGGTCTAAATAATTAAGAGGTTCTGAAGAAAAAACAGTTCGCTAAAAAACTAGTGGCACTAAATTATTGCAAACTGATAGTAGAGTACATTGAGGAAAATAGTAAAATAGCGACACTGTTAAAAGAGAGCATTATGTACTTTAGACGTTCAATTTATTGTCTGTTCATGGTTTTGAAGAACATTTTGGAAAACGAGCCGAGGTTTGATCATGGTTGATAATCGTCTGAAAGGTTAAATCCAGGGTCATCTGACGTGAAGACGAGCTACTACCATTAACGAGTATATATTGAACTTTCGTCTGGAATGGTCTGATCAGAGGTTACTTTTGCTGGAACGGTCTGATCAGAGGTCACTTTCGGATGACACTTCAACTTGGGTAATAGCCTGATCTTGAATTAATATTGTACGGATGGGTCTGATCACTTCGACATTGGCACTTTGTGGCTGATTATGATCAAGCTAATGGATCAAGTAATTTTCTTCTGGGAAACTATTCAAAATTCGGGAACAATTTTGATAAACCAATACTTTTATAAAAACAAAATGCAGCAGAATTGAACAGAAAAAAGGAAATTTTTTCACTATGCCCAACAGATTCCTAGTTCGAAGTCCCCGTTCAAAATTAACTGTAATAAGCCATCCCCCCCCCCCACCTCAAAATTGTCTACGCCATCCAAACTACTTAATAGAGATCTATGATCTGATTTTAATTTGTTTAAGTTGCCTGGCTCGTTAATGACATTGTTTATTTACTATCGCTTATGATAGGTTTGGCCTCGTTTGTTCTTCTTGGTGCCTTTTTGCTTCATTCAAAAACCCCATAAGCACAATTTACGGTTTACAATTTTTCAGAAGATTTAAGCTTTTCGTATTAAAAAATATCTTTAAACCATGGGTTTGCAGTGCTGAAGCATATTACACCCAATTTCTGAACAACTGCTGACGAAAAACCCTAGTGAGTTTAAAACTTGCAAGAATCTTGCAAGCTGATTCAAATTTCGCAAGATTCTTGTTAGAATCTTGCAAGATGTCAATCCGGGCAAAAAAATAAATCAGGGCACTAGCAAGTGAATCTTGCAAGTGAATCGATAAACTTGCAAGATTGTTGCAAGTGAATCGAAAAAGTTGCAAGATTCTTGCAAGTGAATCGAAAAAGTTGCGAGAATCTTGATACTGTTATGCATTCACTTGCAAGTTTTTCTATTCATCGACCACTATGGAATTAATTCAATTTTTAATGACACCTATGCATTCAAGTTAGCAGCAATCTAACTAAGAGTGGTCTCTACATCAGACGCTTTGATAATTCTTTTTATTCAGTTATAAATAAACAAATTAAGAAGATGTCTCTTTGTAAATTTTGTATTTTTATTGCAACTCTAGACAAAATGCTAAATTCTCAGAATTCATCGGCGTAAAGTTTTAAGAGATTAAAAACTTTTTATATCGGCACATTTTTCAATACTGGGGTTTCAATATAAATTAGCAATCAGGAGAATTTTTCAACTCAAATTGTTCTCCTAAGACGTGAATCGAACATCGCTCTTGGCTCTTGACAATAAAGTTCTTCAACAGTGATTTTTGTATAA
This sequence comes from Convolutriloba macropyga, assembly GCF_964194025.1. Lineage (NCBI taxonomy): Eukaryota > Metazoa > Xenacoelomorpha > Acoela > Convolutidae > Convolutriloba > Convolutriloba macropyga. The sequence goes on from NC_134478.1 coordinate 57,289,642, forward strand.
TATTAAGGAAGGGCGGTCAGGAAACCGTGAAACCGTATCCTTGAAATGTAATTCCACAGCTTGGAATACGTAGAACCAGATTCCTGTTCCTACATCCCGGTTTGAGGTGTCAACGCTAAAAGTTTCTTACAAGTGAAATATTTGCGGTGCATGTGGTGTACTATTGTCAAAATTGCGGTATTTAACCCTTAGTGTTTTGAAAATATTCAAT
>NC_134478.1:57294852-57300897 GCF_964194025.1 Convolutriloba macropyga
TGTATTGGAACGGAAGGACAACGCATATACCATCAGCGTTTCCCCCACTCCAACATTAACACACTATCTGCGTTCGAACTCTTTCACGAACTGTCACTATCCTTTACCCGCCCGAGGAACACAACAAATGACCGATTCCTCCTATTCACTTGCAAGCAAATAGAGAACGAGAAATTAGAAATATTGTTTTGTAGGCTGAAAGCCCTTGGAGCTCAATGCCGATTGGGCACCGCAGAAGACGACCTAATCAAGGATCTATTCATAGCCTTCATGAACAACACGGAGATCCAAAGCGAACTCCTCACGGAGACAAGGACACCCGCCCAAGTATTACAATACGCCCTGAATAAGGAAAGAGGCCAAGAGAATCAGCGGGCAATAGCAGGCAGACTAAGAGCAACAAACATCATGGACAATCAAATTGCACATATTGGCCCTATCCAGTATCCACAACAACAACGCACACAGCCTCAAAATATACGTAACACAACGAATCAACAAAGACGCCCACAACAACAAGAAATCACGGACAACACAATCCATGCCGACGATGCGGAGCCCCATTCTCACTTGAACACCTTCAGATCTGCCCCGCCAAAATGGCTCAGTGCAATAATTGCAAACGAGTGGGCCATTTTGCAAAAGTCTGCCGTTCCACTAGACCCACTTGGAACATGAACCAACAGCAACCCATACTAAACAACCCACCAGCAAGACGTATACGGAACATTAGACAACAAGAATCGACATCATCGATCACAGGAGAACACAACAATACCATAGAGCAAGCCCAAGAAACCTTGGACCCCGAAAGTACATACTACATCCAAGAAATAATAGACAGCGGGAACCAAGTTAATCACGTGAAACCAATCGCTTTTATGAAGAGAAATCCCTCGGGAATCGACGCATCCCTTAATAACAAGATCTGGATAAAAACAAGATCAAACAACATCGACATAGAGTGGATTGCCGACACAGGAAGCCCAAAAAGCTTCATTAACGAAGCAACAGCAACCGCCATACTACAGAAATGTAACAAAGCAAAAAGACTCGCATACAACCAAGACCCAGAAAAATATAGATGCTTCAACAACGTATCCATTCCTATTACTGGAATACTCCAACTGGATCTCACATCAGGCGATTGGACATCGAGGGACAACAAAATCCTCATCGTACAAACCCAAACAGTGAACCTTCTTGGAAGAGATGTCCTATCCAAACTCGGATTCTCATTAACACAGACAAAAGGTAAACAAATAAATCACCTTAGTACAGAACTTTCGTTCAAAAAGAAAATATTGGAACAGTTCCCCCACATATGCACACGAATAGGAAAATCAAAGAACCATATAGCTAAATCAGATATTAAAGATAACATCATCCCCACCCAACACAAAGGCAGACGCGTCCCACTTCACCTGACCGATAAAGTAGATGAAGAAATTAAACACCTTTTGGATACGAACCAAATAATCAAGCTCGACAAATGCTCAGACGACGTATTCATCAGTCCAATCGTAATAACAGTAAAACAAGACAAATCCATAAAGCTAGCGCTCGACTCTCAACTCCTAAACGATGCTATTAACAAAAACAAATACAAATGCAATCAATAGACAATCTAATGGACGCGGTAGCAAAATACTTATCCGACAGCAAACAAATCCCTGGGGAATTCCTTTTCAGCAAAATAGACCTGAAGTACGCCTATAGCCAAATACCACTCCATCCCACTTTCCAAAAACATTGTAACTTTAACATCCTCGGGGGTAAATCTACAGGCACTTACAGATTTATAAACGGCTTTTATGGTCTATCAGACTTGCCAGCGATTTTCCAAAAAACAATTGACGAAACTCTCGAAAACAAACCAAACAAATTCATCTTCCTCGACGATATCCAAATAGTAACAAAAGGCACCATAGCAGACCATATATCAGACATTAAGCTAATACTCAAACGTTTAGACGAAGAAAATTTAGCAATTAAACGAGAGAAATGCGAGTTCGCAAAACAAAATATAACATGGCTCGGCTTTAATATCACACAATCGGGCATTTCTCCTAACGACAAGAAAACAGACTCAATAAAAAGCCTAGAACCCCCAAAAACTTTAAAACAACTAAGATCCCTAATGGGATCAATCCATCAACTGATAAAATTTATACCTAACCTGGCAAGCCTACTCGACCCGATCAGACCACTATTGAAAAAAGAAAATATTGTCAATAATAAGATAAAATGGTTAAACGAACACACAGATGCGCTAAACAACATAAAAAACAAAATATCCGAAATCACCGAACAAAAACATTTTGATAAAGAAAAGCCCACCCGGGTCAAATGCGACGCCAGCCATAAAGGCATAGGCGCAACATTGGAACAACGGGATCACAACGGATGGTTCCCTATCGCTTACGCCAGCCGGTTTCTAAATACAGCGGAACAGAAATACAGTACCAACGAACTTGAACTCCTAGCGGTTGTATGGGCCACAGAACACTTTCGCTACTACCTTTACGGCTCGGAATTCACAATCGCCACGGACCACCAAGCCCTACTTTCCGCCTTAAAATCGAATCGAGGAAATAAGTCTAATTTCAGTCGCCTAACCAGATGGGTCGACCGCCTACTACCGTTTACATTCAAAATTCAACATATCCACGGTACCCAAATGGGTTTCACCGACTACCTGAGCCGTCATCCCCATTCCCCCCGCCTCCAAAATAAGTAAAGATGATGAACTTTTCGTAGTTAACCGCATAAATGAATTCAACTTTACATTAAACGACGAATTTTGCCGCCACGCACTTTCGGCCAATAACATCGCAACAGAAAAACCATACCGACCGGATGACGTAATTAACCACGCTCAAAACTCACGCACTAAACAAAGCGCATTTTGCCTTAATTCCAACAGCGTTCAGTTACCTCTTACACACTCAATTTCTAATTCAAATCACTCCAGTGAAACAATTCCAACTTTAAGCCAATTACATTCTTCAAAAATTAATACTTCTAACCCATATACCATCACAAAAAACATTCAAACAAACAAACGAAACATAAACGCAATCACCAGACAGAACCCCAACCGGAATACATCAGATATAACAATCCAAAGAAGACACAGAGCCCCAAGCAAAAACAAAATGGACACAACAGACATGAACTCAAAAAGCACACAAACAGACAATCAAGAAGCATCCAACATCGGAAGAGGAAGAGAACCAATACTAGAAGAGAAACACCAACCATTGTTCCAATTCACCGAACAGCCAACCCCAGAATACCGCCACAAGCTACAACAAGTATTGGGAGAAGCCTTCTTAGCAGAAGCAACCGCAAAAGATAAAAACTTACTAAACATAATACGAATCGTGGAGAAGCAAGATTGGGACGAGCTCAAACAAGTGAGCAAGTACTACTACAACATCAGACGCGACTTAGGAATCTCCCCTTCTAGATGCCTCTTGTATGACGGAAAACTCGTAATCCCGTACCAACTACAAAACAATATCATCAACACAGTACATAGAACCCACCCGGGACAAGTAGGAATGATCAGACTCGCCAACTTAATATGGTTCCCACACATCTACCGCACAATCAAACTCCGTGCGGAGAATTGCAAACAATGTACAGACCAAGGTAAAAAACCTTAAACCCATTATCCCAAAAACTGATTTAGGTAAACTCCCCAAACTACTCGAACCCAACCAAGAAATACAACTAGACTTCGCAGGACCATTACCAAATGAGTCCAACAATGAAATATACATACTAGTAGCAATCGACCGCTTCTCCCGCTATCCATCAGCCGTAGTTCACCCCAATTACGACGCGTCAACCGCTATAGACTTCTTACAAAAATATTGCGAATTTCACACGGCATCCCACGCAGTATACGCTGCGACCAAGCGCAAGCATTTAAGTCGAAATCTTCCGACGTTTACTGTAAGAATAAAAACATCAAACTAATATTCTCCCCGACCCACGACCATAGAGCCACAGGCATGGTTGAAAGATTAATACAGACTCTAAAACGAAGACTGGCCTCGATGATATCTGACCCAATATGGTCTAACACAACCATAGCAGAAAAAATATCGGCTATAATCGAATCGATTAAACTAATACCCAATCGGGTCACTAAAATAACACATTTCGAAGCGCATTTCGGTCGCCCCCCAAACACCGAAATATCTAACATAGTAACTAAACCAAACAAAAATAATCTAACATACAACAAAATCAAATCTTTTTATCTAGACAAGAAGTTACTCCAACACGCCGCACTGACGCCGAGCGACATCTGGGACAACGATGCCAATAGTGAAGCGAATTTAAACATTCAATACCAAGAGTGACGAGAACCCTCTGGAACCGAATCTGGGTCAGAGACGGGATCAGACAACACCCCACTGGGGAATCTTGCACAAAGAGGTACGATCATACCTTCTAAAATTTCATTCCAACTGGGTGACAAAACAACAACCATTGATCAAACTAGAAAAAAACCTAGCTCGTAAAACGATTAGAAGACGATTACCAGAACCCCGGGGTACACTTAAACCACTTTGGTCAATAATCCCCGATGGTACAATTACGAACTACACCCCCCACACTATAACCATAGACAGTCATAATAGGAAAAATACAGTAATAAGAAATAGCGATATAGCAATATCAAAGGCAACAGCCAACAAAACACATAAAACAAACATAATTGAAAAACCAGAAGAACCCAAATTACGACTAATTAACTTCGTTGCCTGTAAATCGATAGGAGAGTATAACCGAAACAAAAAGAAAATTGAAAAATTCTGTTTAGAGGAAAAACGTAAACGGAAGGCAGACGAAATGACAAAGGATCCCGGGCACAACCACCCGGCACCTACATCAACAGTGCAAATGTCGTACATGCCCGGACCATCCCGAGCCCCCACAGCACAGTCAACACCAATAGACAACCCCGGACCCTCTCGGGCCCCATCCAAGCACACGATTTCACCCATCAAACAATTGCCAAAGAAATTGCTACCACGGACTCCAAAGAAAACGACAACAAAGAACAGCCCCAGAAAGCAACCAAAACAAACCAAGCAAGCCACAGCACGATAGAATTTGACTAAAGCGAAACTAGCAGCCCTAAGGCAGTCCCAAGTATTCGCAACTAAGCAACGAACAAATTTGAACTTAAGCCAAAACAAGAGCCCCAAAGTGAGGAAATTCAAAGTAAAAGCGAAAACACCCTACAAAAAAGACCACATTATCGTAACTTCGTCGTCTCCCACGGACTTCATGAACTCGCCCACCACTCAGAATAACCCCACCATCATCACTATAAGCAAGAGCCCAAGTAGCCCTAACCCCAGAAAACGCTCAGCGGACCACACGGTACGAAAGCTACACGTGGAAAACATGTTAACCAATTTGCCCATAACACCAACCAACGACGAGACCGAAATCGTTGACCTGATCGAATCCTCCGACAATCCAACCCGCCCGGAAATATCGATCCAGCCACCCTCAACCGACTTCGGCCAGTCCTGCATTATATTGTCTTCCGACTTTCAGGACTCGGTAATGAGCTTCCATACAGCAGCACCCTCGATCGTACCCCCAGAACAAGATCCAAAGGCCCATCCGGACCAAGAGAGCAGTATGGAACACGAGTTAGACAACAAAGAATAAAATTACGAGTTTAACACCCGAATTTTATTTTCCCCCGGGGGGGAATGTGGTGAGGACGTGCCTCCTCTCTAGTAACAAAGACTCTAAACGTATTATTATAAACACTGCTATTAACTCATTATGTCTATATACATCTATCTATCAACTTCTGTAAATACGTACTTGAAAAGGTGTAACACGGCCGGCCATACCAGCCACTTTAGTTGTTAGTTTCAAACGGAACCGAGAGAGAAGGCGCACACAGTGTCTAACGCGAGTATAAAGCAGCAGCTTAAGAAAGTGTTTAAGCCTTTATCTTTTGACCTTCAGGCTTCTGAGCTTACTTAGAGAGAGTAGATAAAC
>NC_134478.1:57306097-57389894 GCF_964194025.1 Convolutriloba macropyga
AGGCAACCACGTGATTTAGTCTAGGTTTTTCTGTCGTCTCTAATGGTTTTGTTTCGGTTACTATTGCCAAGTCATTTTTCCGAATGACAGGGTTTTTTCTTGTGTTCGTATCTAAAGTTATTGTGTGGGGGGAATAATTTGTTATAGTTCCGTCTGGTATAATGTTCCATTGTGGAATTTGTGTTCCCCGGGGCTCAGGTGTTTTACGTGCGATTATTGCAATTGTTTCACGTGCAACTTTTTTCTTGTTAAATACTACCGTTGATGTTTTATCTCCGAATGTTTTTTCAAGACGATCGGGAATTATCTTACCAGGAAAGCGCGTGTGGCTTAGCAGCGGCGTGTTCTCTGAGTCATCGGAATCTGAACTTCGAGCCACTTGTGACCCGGCTTTGTATTGAATGTCCACTTCGGGTTCCGAATCTTTGTCCCAGTCCCACATGAGTTCCCTGGGGAGCGCTGGGTGACGGAGTGTTGCTTGATCTGAAGCAAATTTTTCATTCTATTGTTTGATAAGTTTTTGCTTGACTGTTTTCTAACGATATTTAACAATTCTGTATTTGGTGGTCTACCGAAGTATACATCGAATGGTTTAATTTTAGAAGTTGTGTTAGTGATTAATCTTATTGATTCAATTGTCTTAGCGACTATTGTAGCTAAGTCTGCCGATGACCATAGTGGTTCATGTTCCATTGCAGCTATTCTTCGTTTTATCGTTTGAATTAGACGTTCGACCATTCCCGTAGCCCTGTGGTCACCCGCAGGTGCTAATATTAGTTTTTTGTTTTTGTTTTTGCAATATATTTCAAATTCGCGTGCTTTAAAGGCTTGAGCTTGGTCGCATCTTATTGATCGGGGTATGCCATGGAATTGGCAATATTCTGATAAGTAATTTAAGACCGTGTCTGTGTCGCAGTCTTTGAAGAATTGTGCGTGCGGAAGAGTGTTGACGATCTACCGAAACTAAGATATAGTATTTTGCTTATGTTCTCTAAATGGGAAAAAGGAATTGGTCCTGCGAAGTCTAATTGGACCTCTTCATTTGGTTCCGTAAGTTTAGGTAACGTCCCTTGGGAATTTTTCTGTTATTAATGGTTTTAGGTTTTTACCTTTCTTGATGCAATCACCGCATGATTGGGCTTTCGTGGTTAAGTCCCGATGGATCCTGGGAAACCACACTAAGTCAGCTAGTCGAAGCATTCCTGTTTGGCCTGGGTGAGTTTGGTGTAAAGAATCTATCACGAGTTGTTTTAATTGTGCTGGGACAATAAGACAGTTATCATAGAGCACACATCCCGAGGGGGTGATAGACAGATCAGGTTTTAGTGAGTAGAAATAAAGGCTTGTCCTCTTTAATGTTTCCCAGGCTCGCTCTCTTATGAGCTTAATATTGGGTGCCATTGTTTTGTCTCTGGCGGTGGCTTCGGCCACAAACTCCTCAACAAATACTTGAGCCAAACTTTTGCGATATTGTGGCATATTGGGGGAATTGCTTAGGGGGAATATGGGGTTAGACGGATCTGGTCTAATATGCGATCTACCTCAGCCTTTGTTTGAGCTGTCCTCAGTTTGCGTTGCAATTGTTTGTGTTGTTTTTGTTTGCTGACATTTTAATTTTGGACTTACCCGGGGCTCTCTTTCTTTTTGTTATTTGTTGATCAAATGTATTATGGCCAGGTCGGTTGCGAGTAGTAACGTTCACTTGTCCCTAGGGATTAATTGAATTTTTATTTTTTGGAATAGGTGTATAATTCTGATAAGTTGACTCTGGATAAATGGAATTTGTATAAATTGAGTTAATTGAGTTTGTAAAGTTTGGATTTTGTTGATTTGTAAATTTGTAAATTGAATTAGGATGATGGATTGACTCTAGATGAATTGAATTTGTATAAATTAGTAAAGGATTTTTTTGAATTTGAATTATGTTTTGATGTATAAATGAACTTTGAATTTGTTAGAATTGAAAGGACGGAAATTGATGTAATGGAAGACAACTTGAATTCACTCGTGTTAAGGCAAAAAGAGTTGTTGGAATGATTCGCTTGCGGATAATTGTTTGCTGCATTCTTATTTGGCTGGTATTTGTCTGCTAGTGCTCTATTGGCCGATGTATTTTCGATCGAATTTTTGGTTAGGCCAAATATGAAATCATTTATTAAGTTAATTATGTATTTAGTGTCATCCTTTGAGGGATGGGGTGGTTTGTTTTTCGGGTGGCGGCTTAGATATTAGCAAAGCCTATACTTTTCGCGGGATGTGTTCCAGATTGAAATTGAAAGGAAGTAATCTATCTACCCAGCGTGTTATTCGGCTTTGATACGTTTTGTTGCCACGGTTTTCGTTTAGTGCGGTTATCAGAGTTCTATGGTTTTTTTGTAACGTGAATTCGGTCCCGTAGGGATAGTGTTTAAAATGTTCTAATGGCCATACTACCGCTAGTAGTTCAAGTTCGTTAGTACTGTATCTTGGTTCGCGGTCATTTAGGAATCTGCTTGCAAATTCCATAGTATGCCAAGTGTTTTTATGTTTTTATTCAACGCTTACCCCAGGCCTTTCGCGCTGGCGTCACATTTTACCCGGGTTGGTTTAGATGTGTCGAAATGTTTATTTTCGTTTATTTGATGTATTGTTTTTTTTTGTTAAATGCAGAGGTATGTTCCTCTTTCCAGTTTATTTTATTGTTTTTTGTTGTTGTGTTTTTGTTGAGTAATTGTAGGAATGGTTCGGACAGTTCAGCCAGTTCGGGATGAACTTGGTTAGGGGGTGTACACTCCCTAGGAACGAGCGGAGCTGCTTGAGTGTTTTTTGGATTATCTAAATTCATTATTGCTTCAGTTTTTGTTACCAGCGGGGTTATTCCCGTTGGAGTTCTAGTAAATCCTAACCATTCGATTGTGTTCTTAGCGAGTTCGCAATTTTGAAGGCCTATTGCTAGGCCTTCCGCATCGAGTTTTTGTAGAAATTTGTCTAGCTCCTGTTCGTGATCTTTTATGAATCCTTTTGTTCTGACCAGTATGTCATCTAGGAAGGCGAATTTGGATTGTACGCCTTCTAAGGTTTTGTCGAAGGTTTTTTGGAAAGTTGCCGGCATAACGGTAAGGCCGTAGAAGCCGTTGAGGAATCTATATCTTCCTGTTGCCCTTCCCCTTAGTATGCTAAAATTGCTATGTTTGACGATTGATACGTCTAGTGGGATTTGACTGTAGACATATTTAAGATCAATTTTTGAACATCAGAATATCTCTGGGAAGTTTTGTCTTTGTGATATGTGTAGTGCATCGGCGTCTACCAGATGATCGATGCTTTGCATCTGATATTTTTTTGTGGATTGTCTTATTCAGTTTCTTTGAATCTAGTGCAAGTTTTACAGATTTGTCTTTTTTCACCGTGATGACTACCGGGCTTACGAATAGATCGTCCGGGCATTTCTCGAGTTTAATGATTGTTTGTCTTGGATTAGTTTGTCTAATTTAAGTTCTACTTTTTCGAGTAGATGTAGTGGTACTCTTCTTCCTTTTTGTTGGTTAGGGGTAGGTGTTTGAAAATTGATTTGGCGATGTGGTTTTTTGAATTGCCGATTCGCGTACAGAGGTGTGTATATTTTTAGTACCCACTTTGTGATAATTTTTTAAGTTTCAATGTGTGAAATTGAGTTAATGTGATTACCTGGGGATTGTTTGGGGCGTTGTTGTAGTGAGATCCCAAGTTTTTGGAGGATGTCCCGACCCATTGGGTTATTGGTTTTGTGTTGTACGACAAAAACTTGGCAGTCTCGGGCTGTCCAGGATCCTGATTGAAAGGTAAGTTGTAGTGTTGCTTCTACTTTGATGTTGTTGTTTTTGTTGTTGAAACATCTATGTTGTGTTATTGTATGGTTGTAGTGTTAGTTTAGGATTGTTCTTTATAATTTCCTTTGTTTTTTCCAGTGTTAGAAAGCTCCTTGGGGATCCTGTGTCCGGGAGCCAGCGACCGTTTGTTTTTTGGCTGTTGTTGTTTCGACCCATTTTTCTTCTGGATGTAATTTGTTTAGGGTTGTGTTTTTTATGGGGTTGAAGGCTTTGGGAGTTATGTGATTCACATCTGCCCAGTCCTCCGTTAGTTCGCGAATATATAAAGCTGAACCTGGATCCACTGATTCTTTTTCGGCTTGGTCATTCTGGCCTTCTTCTAATAGACTTTCCTGAATTTGTCGCACTCGGAGTTGGCTTTGGGTAGTCCCTGGGGACGTTGGTATCCTCCTCTTGGTTGGTTTCTTCGTTGCGGGAGTGGAGGTATTTTGCAACGGATGATCGATGCTTTGCATCTGATATTTTTTTTGTGGATTGTCTTATTCAGTTTCTTTGAATCTAGTGCAAAATTTCCAGATTTGTCTTTTTTCACCGTGATGACTACTGGGCTTACGAATAGAACGTCCGGGCATTTCTCGAGTTTAATGATTGTTTGTCTTGGATTAGTTTGTCTAATTTAAGTTCTACTTTTTCGAGTAGATGTAGTGGTACTCTTCTTCCTTTTTGTTGGTTAGGGGTATGATTTTGTTTGAAAATTGATTTGGCGATGTGGTTTTTTGAATTGCCGATTCGCGTACAGAGGTGTGTATATTTTTAGTACCCACTTTGTGATAATTTTTTAAGTTTCAATGTGTGAAATTGAGTTAATGTGATTACCTGGGGATTGTTTGGGGCGTTGTTGTAGTGAGATCCCAAGTTTTTGGAGGAAGTCCCGACCCATTGGGTTATTGGTTTTGTGTTGTACGACAAAACTTGGCAGTCTCGGGCTGTCCAGGATCCTGATTGAAAGGTAAGTTGTAGTGTTGCTTCTACTTTGATGTTGTTGTTTTTGTTGTTGAAACATCTATGTTGTGTTATTGTATGGTTGTAGTGTTAGTTTAGGATTGTTCTTTATAATTTCCTTTGTTTTTTCCAGTGTTAGAAAGCTCCTTGGGGATCCTGTGTCCGGGAGCCAGCGACCGTTTGTTTTTTGGCTGTTGTTGTTTCGACCCATTTTTCTTCTGGATGTAATTTGTTTAGGGTTGTGTTTTTTATGGGGTTGAAGGCTTTGGGAGTTATGTGATTCACATCTGCCCAGTCCTTCGTTAGTTCGCGAATATATAAAGCTGAACCTGGATCCACTGATTCTTTTTCGGCTTGGTCATTCTGGCCTTCTTCTAATAGACTTTCCTGAATTTGTCGCACTCGGAGTTGGCTTCGGGTAGTCCCTGGGGACGTTGGTATCCTCTTCTTGGTTGGTTTCTTCGTTGCGGGAATGGAGGTATTTTGCAACGGCACATTTTTGCAAATTGGCCCGTCTTTTTGCAGATGCTGCATTGTGCTTGTTTAGCTTTGCACTGGATGATGTCTCCCGGGGTAAAGATTCCTCCGCATCTCCAGCATAGTTCTTTGTTTGTGTTTGTTTGTTGTGCTGGTTGTTGTTGTCTCACGTTGTTCGTGGGGGGTTATTTAAGATTGCGATCACTTGTGTGTTCCAGTCTGCTGTAGATGATCGCAATATTTCTCTTTGATTTTCCTGTCCTCGTTCTCTGGACAGGGCAAAGTTTAGAACTTGTGCGGCGGTTCGAACTTCTGATAAGAGTTCCATTTGAATTGTGCTATTATTCATCTTCGCTATGAAGAAGTCTATGATAGGGTCTTCTTCCACATTCCCCAGGGCATATTTCGAACCTAACTCTCTTAGGTGACTGAAAAAGGTTTCACGGTTTCCGTTTGCGTTCTGTTGAACGGTTATTAACTGGAATCTGTCGAATGTGAGCTTACGTGGGCGTGTGAAATTTAAACCTAGTTCATAGACTAGTTCGTTTGTTGAGCACAAGTCTAGCATTAAGAGGGGATTTCTTTGGTGGAAGATTCGGGTTGCTTCCGTCCCGAGGGAAAAATAAGTCACACTTTTTATGTTGAGGTCTGCCTCTTCTCATGTGTATTTGTCGATCATGGGGCCTCTGTTTTGAATGTGTTTGCATGCGTCTTCCCAGTCGACTTTGCGTCGCTCGTTTATAATTTCTCTTTTTCTGTCCTCTTCTTCGTGTGAATTCTCTTTCCTTTCCTCGTATGATGGGATGGTCGGATAGAAGAGGTTGTTGAGTGTTGGTTTGTTTCTGAGTAGTTGCTCCACCTGCATGTTCTCTTTCGCCATGACAGCCATTTTATATGTGGAGAACCCACGTTTGCCATTCGATTACTGGGTTTCGATTACTCCGCTTTCCCACAAAAGGGCTACACCGATAGGTGATTGTATTAGCTGCTCCATGTTATGAGGAGATGAAAAGGTTCAAGGGTTAACACTGAATTTTCTCAAGTACCGAGGGATCCGGTTCACATCTTTTTATTAACTTTCTTACTCTTTCAAATGAGTTCAAGATCAAGTAACTGAAGCTAGACGGTACCGGTCCGTACCTGTCTGCTGACATCAACCATTGTTTAAGATCAAATAAAATAAGTACGCATCACGTAGGACGCAAGATAACCAAAATGGCTAACAGAATACACTGCACTTAGTAATGGTTTGGATGACAAGTCTCAGTGATAAGAACATAAGTTTTACTGTGAGTCCCTGGGGAATTGTTGTTCCTCCATCATATGTGTATATATATTTATATATATATATATATATATATATATATATTATATATATATATATATATATATATATATATAACATATATATATATATATATATATATATATATATATATAACATATATATATATTATTAATATATATATATATATATATATGCTTTATATTTATATATATATATATATATATATATATATATAATATACTATAAAAACTGCATATATATATATATATATATATATATATATATATATATATATATATATATATAGAGCTCATATTATAACCTGTGCGAAAGAGAAACTGCAGAAAGAAAACTTAAGATTTTCTGAAGATGCAAGTTTTTTGTAATTCAATTAGATTTCTATTCTTGCAATTTATTGATTCAGAGCTCAAATGCTTCGAGACTCAAGTCTGGTATGGTACGAAACTGACTTGAACAATGTAAATAACTCCTAATGTAGATGGTCTGTGACTGGAGGAACAAATGGCTTTTTTTGGGCAAAAAACTTTTTATGGGAAAGATTCTGAATAGGATGACTTGCGATTATCACTAGATATAGTAAATCATTTCCACAAGCTATCAAGTTCTGTAAGTTTTTTCATATTTTTTCATATATTTTTTAAATATAGACCAAGCAAAGTCTAGATCGTAAACATTTTCAGTCTGCGTCATGAACGCATCCAAATTTTAACCAGGTCGAAATAGGGATCGGGTTAATTGTGGTCTAACTGGCCCAGGTCAAGGTCGCAGAGAAAGCGAGCTCTGATCAGACTATCTTCAGACTTCCAACTCCGCTCAGACCGTGCCAGACTGAAATGACCTTTGATGAGACTTTGGTGCGACCCTTTTTTGTGCAACTTTTGTGCGACTGTAGACAGACCAATCCAGACCCAACAGGCCTCTGATCAGATCTTAGTGCGACCATGTGTTTGTGCAACTTTTGTGCGATCGGAAATTTTTATGCGAATTTAGGGCGACCGATATTTTAGTGCGGCTTTCGTGCGGCCGAATCATTTGGTGCGACTTTCATGCGACCGTTGTTCTAGCTATTGAGCGACCGTTGTTCAGACAATAATCAGACCCTTGTCTCTCATCAGACTCCCTTGCGACCATGGTCTAGGCTATGTCCAAACTTTGGTTTTTGATCAGACCCTTCTGCGACCATTGTAAAGACTAATACGCGACCGTAGCCCTTTCCCGGCCCTATAATTTCGGTAGCACGATCACCCCCGGTGTGCGACCCAAGTCGGTCGGATCACAGCTGGCTTGGGTCTGGGAGTACTTTTGTAATCAAATGTTTGAATGCGTCATTATCATTAATGAACTCCAACTATGTAACTATTGGTTTTTTTAGTGTTCAATCTCTTGTTAGTGGCTGTGGATCGGTATCTGAGTATAGTGGTGCCCTTCTTTCACAAGCTCAAGTTCAGCAAGCCTAAAGTATTGTACACTTGTATCGTTGTCACCTGGATCATGGGAAGTATCAGTAAGTACCATCTCAACAAGGTGTAAAAATTTTTTTTGATAACAAATCAATGTATTAAGGTATGCCTGGTTGGGGACTCATATTTGAAATCAGTTCTAAGTTTAGTCGATTCTCAGAAAATTCTATCACGATAAGGCTTGTACCCACAAATCACAATGGTACCCACGCAATAAAATGAATTACAATCTAATTAGAAAATCTCGGTTCATAAACGATCAATTTATCAGTTCAGCCCATCCAATCACCCATGCAACCACACTGGTTTCCTTCTTGGAAAAATTGTTAGAGATAAAACTTCCTGTTCTGGGCAATCAAATTTCACCCGCCACTGAGTTACAGCTAGTATGATATTGCATTAAATTTTGAGCTCCCCACTCATTGGGTGAGTCAAAAACTTATCAGTTTATGTTGTCCCCGCTCATGGATGACACACTATTCAAGGCCGACTCGCCTCTAAACTTTTGCAACAAGGATTCAAAGATTTTCTCCAGTTTCATATGTGTCTATAATCTCACATCCCTTGCAAGGAGCATGATTGCAGACCCCCGAAGTGCTGTAACAGAGACTGATTGAGATAACCTACTGAAGGCTACCGATAACCCCGCCAGCTGCAAATTTCTGTTATCAACCAGAGTAGCGATTCGTTTGAGGGTCTTACAAACTGTCTCTGAAAAACCTCCAAACAGGAATGAATTGAGTTCAGGCTTCACTACAGTTCTGTGCGTACTGTTCGTATTTCCTGTCCTCAGCAAGTGGCAGTGCGAAACCACTCTTCTCCGACACATTTATAATCAGGCTTGACTACAACGGAGAAGTGGTGGTAACGTCTAAAGCTGCTGGTTGACCGGCATTCCATACAGGTGAGAACATGTCGCCCGGTCTGGAGTTATTGTTGGTTAGTAAACTTTTCTGTTCACAGATGGGAGACAAAAGAGCTCTCGAGCAAGCTGATATAAATTTGTCTCGTATACGATCATGACAAGAGATCATATCACCGCGACCATAGCATGACACCGCATGGTCGCCCATTACATCTAGAGTCCCAGATTTACAAAAAGGACATTTTCTCTCGCTCACGTACAGTTTTACACCCAGTCGATATTTGAGAGCAACACGGAACTCATACGAAGATAGGTGTAGTCGCAGAGCTGGAATGGGTGCTGCGGATAACCAGGCACCAGACTGCGATAGAGAAAAAGAATGTAAGCGAGCTTTTTCTCTTATGGAACTTTGTTTTCCTAACAAGTTGTCGAAGTCTAGGTTATCAAGTTCCTCCTGATTTTTTCTTTGAGAGGGATATATAATCGCAAATACATTGAATTTTTCAACTGCCTTAACAAACGAGATTTTTTCAGTTGGATTATGGCCTGTTAATTTTTCTACAAGAACAGAGGATTGAAAAACAAATCCAACGTTTGCAACCTGAACTTGATCTGCTTATCGTCTTATTCCTACGCCGGTTTTATTGATTGGAATGCATGCTTGTTCCCAAGAGGTGTCTGACAACAAAACTCAAAGAATACCTTCAAAGGTTGAACCGAATCAAATTTTCGAAGAATTTTATTTGATTCGTCCGAAGGAGAATTGCATCGCAATGAGTAGACCATTTTGGAAGCACAAAGGCAAAAACGCAACATACCAAGAGCACATTGAAAATCGTCTACATATGCTAAATTGTCTAGAAGTTCCTCTAATTTTTTTACGCGTTTGAGTAAACAAGAGGAAATAAAGGCGTCAGATCCTATAGCAGCTCCTAAAATTTCAATTCCATCTACACAGTTCCTTTTGATCAAACTGTCAATTTTTGGCATGCTTTCGATTGACAATAGCTTGCATATATCCTTCCTGAGTTTCGAACCAAATAATTCTCCTGATTCTGAGAGAATTTCTAAAGCTTTACAAAGTTCGATCTTGGTTCCTGCAATAATTCCGTCATCGAAATACCAGCAGTGTTTCGAGAGGTTTGGTGTTTTGCTTTTGATTTCGTCAATAACAGGCCAGATGGCCAATGAAAACAAAAGTAGACCTAGTGGATCACCTTGTTGCACTCCTGTCTGACAGTCATCAGTTGAGCTATTGAAGAACAAATCACTATGCTTCGAGTACCAAAAGGATTCAAAAGACATTATACTAGGCATCAAAACATTTGTTGAGCCGAGGAGATGACTGCGCTTCACTGAAATAAATGCGTTTCTGAAATCAATTTGGAGTATGACCCCACTTTTTACTCTCTTCATTCTTTCGAAAGTTATTTTTGTGGCATGCACTATGCTCTCGGCACCTTCCCTGACAACAACTCCCAACTGCTTTGCACCAAACAACTCAACCGCTTCGATGGCCGCTTCTTTTGCAATGCATTTGGCAACAAGGCGCCGAATAACATCACCCACAGCAATGCCAGTTTTCTTTTTATTCAAAGCTGTTAATGTAGCACTACAAAAAGCTGGAGCCACGAAGCTTGGGAGCTGGCCCCTGCTGGCCATGGTCACTAATTTGGTTAAAGAAATCATTGTCCGCTTGGACTGATCGGAAACTGAACAATTGATTGCGTGGAGAAGATGCTCTGGATACACTTTGGACGGCCCAGTTGCTGTGAAATTTGAAAAAGACTGGGGCTGCAAAAGAACTTTTCCTTTATCGAATTGATAAGCTTCGCAGCTATAGTCTTCCATCGGCTGAAGAATTTCGTTTTCCTCTCGATGCAGTTTTGTGAGTTCAATGAGGGTTTTTCTGCTGTCGGGTGCTGTTCCCTCCGATGATAAAATCTTTGCCGCACGTCTTTGCCTTCTGTTTGTTCCCAAAAACCCTCACAAAGTGTAAGAAAATACAAATTGATCAAAATTTTTAATTGTATCAAGCAATAAATCAAAATGTATCAAGCAATAATTTCAACCAGTTGAGGATAGATCATAATCATTGTAAAAATTACACTTGTTCCGGTAAAACTATGATCGCTATCTGATCAACTTTCAAATTTTGGGTCTTTCCCATTATACCCCCCCCCCCCAAGCATAGTGGTCATAAAAATGACAACCCCCAATCATGATAATTATAAGATATTGAGGGCTACGATTCGGTGAGGTCTGTTAAGGGAAAAACTCCAACATTTGATTAAATCAATTTTCTTATAAAAGTTATGTTTGAAATACCATTTTTAAAATTAATTGTGTATAATAAAATTGATGTAAACACAATAAGTCAGAGAGTTTACTGTTGATTTTTGTATCACGTGATTGAAATTCCCCACTCCGATGCTGGCACTCCGATGCTGACACTTCCTTGCTGATTGTAATTTTCCACGATTGTTTTTATTTGAGCTCTACACATGAGATTCGTAAGTGGGTTTTTTCAGTTTTGAATCAATTGGTCACTTCTTACGATTTCACCAATCAGGTCAATAATTGACCATTTCTTCTCAATCTTAAACTGTACATGATGCGAAGAAAACATGATGGTTATGTTCTCAAATTGAACGTGGCAAACGTTACTGACACTATTCTAATACTGATTCTAGCGCCGGAACCAAACATATCGAAGAACTCGTGAAAACTTTTGTCTACTATTCTCAAACAAGATTGGCTGGTTTTATTTGTCCCAATGCGGTGCTCGCTTAGTCCAGTTTAATCTGAAATCATATTAGGCTAATCGCGGCTTCCCGGATGGACCACCATGTACATTTCTTGGCAACAAGCCCGAATAATGGAATTAAAAACCAATTTTATAGCGTTTTCATTAATAAAATGTTACAAACCCCAAACCCCAAATCCATTTAACTGCATCAATCTGGGACCATTTTAACGATTTAGATCCTCTTAAATCTATTTAATTCTGCAGAAAAAAACGGATTATTATCGTTTAAAAACATTTGATATGGATTTAAATTGGGCAACGAAAACTCCATTAAAAGCTATCAATTAGATTTAAATCTATTTTTATTATTGTTTCGCTGCTCCAATAGTGAGCGTTCCTAATAGAAACTCGAAAAGGTGTTGGAAGCCGTTAGTTCTATGTTTAAAATTACATTTCATGTATTATGGGAGTTTTAAGTTTTCCATTAGTTCCATTCGGTCCATCCGCTTCATGCAGTACCTGCTTAACAGCAAGTCTATCGGCTCAACAGGTGGCCATATGAAGAAAACGAAATTCTCTAATTAAAATAGAGAACAAAATGCTGCAAAACTTACAAACCTGCATAAAAGATGTCAAAGGTAGATTGAATGTGATCTTTCAAACAAGGTTTCATATTATAAATTGGTCAAACCAAAAAAATCAACTGAACATGCACTCAACGAACTGCAGAAGAACTATAGAAACGCGAAAGGTCAGATTAGATGAAGATTGATATATCACTGAAAATGATCATTGCTTGATTACTTGCAATTGCTCAGCTATATCATTAGGTTAAAAAACAGAAAAAGCAAAAAACAGTCTTTTTAACATAACCTCACAACGCCGGGCGAATTGCTTTCAAACGACTGGCGAGCGGTTAGTTTTGTTAGATGTGATTTTGAACGCTATGCAGCAACCTTAGAAAAATTGTTAAGTGTAAATGGGAGAAAAGTTTAGTTTAATGACAGACGAGTCAGTCAGTCAAAAAAAGAAAATTGATGTCTGCGCCGTTTCAGCGCATTTTTTCTTTCTATAGAATTTTTAGCTCCATAAAATTTTTTGACCTGGGTTAAAACAAGGATGCTCGGTAATGTGTTTACGCACATATTGTTCCGACCCCGTTGATCTACATTTTTGACAAAAATGGCCGCCAAATGATGAAAAGATAGATAACTTTCAAATACATACATGTCGGCTTTCCTTCTAGTCTTAACATCTGGCCCAAATTCTGTTTGCAAGTACTTTTTCGAATGAGCAGTCTCATTTGAGAATTTTTCTGATCCAAACAGATGAGCAGTCCTATATGCAATTAATGGCCCCTGGTTACAAACGTATACGTATCTTTCTTTTGCTTTTTTTAAGTCTTATAATCTAGTCTTTTCTTCTAGTCTTTGCTAATATAGTCGTTTTTTGACCTATTTTTGACTAATTTTCGTCTTTTTTTGTACCCGTTTTCGGCAAATATAGTCGTTTTTCGGACATATGTTCGTCTATTTTTCGTACATTTTTCTACTCTTTTTCGGCTAATACAGTCCTTTTTAGACCTATTTCCATATAATTTTCTGCCTATATTTTTGAAGGTGTTGACTTACTGTTGTCCAGGTTCTTTTTGGAGATCTTCCAACTGAAATCAAAGGAAAACTGGATTAGAGCAAATGTAATTGAAATGAAACTTAAATCCAAATTGAACAAACCAACCGATTGTCTGCTTTTTAGTAGTCTCAATTTGGTCCTGGAAAGCACTCGATTTGAATTTTTTCTGGAACTTGAAAGATATTGTAAAGCCAAAAAATTGTAAATGTATAGCCAGAAAAGTGAGAGGAATATGTTGAATTTAATATAAAAAGTACACACCTTAGAAAAAGACAAAATCATGCGCAGTTGAATTTCTGAGATGTGTTTTAGCAGTTGTGTTTTTGCACAGCTTACAATTCTCCTCAATTCTGAGTGGCTAAAAATCAATCGCGGGAAAACAAGACAACTCGTAAATATAAATTTAGTTCCATTTAACTCGATTGAAACCCGTTTTAAAATTTGCTTAATAGAAAAGTGGCTGTCGTAGCTGGAAAGTTATTTGAATATGCGCCATATATTGTTAAAATGTGGTCTTAGCCAAAGAAAATATCCGTTAAATCGATTGCTTGCTTAAGTTTTCCGAAAGACCAGGGTAAGCATATTTTTCCAATTTAAATTAAAAACAATTTGCTTCCTGTCGCAAATCACCTCACTCCCTGTGATTGTAACAATTTCGAGTGAAAAGACTCAAGCAAATGGACTTTTGCCTCGTAATGCTCAAATTATCTTCTGTTTCCTCGGGAATATCTTACACAACCATTTTTACATTTCTTGGATGCATTCATTTAAGTGGTGTAAATACCTCTTTCACTAAAAACATTTGGATCTACTCTGTCCCCCAGTGTTTTCTTTGCCCCCCCCCACCCCTCAGAAATTTTGTCTTGCCATAAAGAATTCTGGGATCTTTTCCGGTTGTGCCCCCAGTACGTTATGTTTTACAGAGCGTGTGTCAATACGTAGTAAATATTATGTAAAAATATGTCACGTGCGTCTAGCTAGAGGGTGCAAATAATATGCACCCACTAAGCTGGGGGCAGGAACGGAAAAGATCCAAACCGCTAAGCAAACAAAAATAGCACGTCCGCCTGAAAAAGTTAGTTGTGATTCCCCAGTGATTCTGGAATTTTATCGTGTGAGGTTTGATAAGATACTGATTAAAAATCTTTGTCCTGTTAGATCTTATCTGATCTTACACGATAAAAATTCTGCCCTACGTTAACATTAATCTCGTAAGATCTGATAGGATACTTATCAGATCTTATAAGATAATAATTCAATTTTGCTGAATTGTTATCTTATAATATCTGATAAGTATCTTATCAGGTCTCACGCGATAAAAGTTCCCGTAGGGCAAAATTTTTATCGTGTAAGATCTGATGACATATTTTTTAATGGTTTAATTGAAACCGTTTAACTTAGTCAAGTTCCTATGAAAGTAAAAAAAAATTGGTCAACTAACCAATTCTGAAACAAGAACAATTTGTTGATTCTAAATTGGCGGCAGTTTTTTCTCAATTTTAACTAGATACTATGGCCAAAGTTAGCCGTTCGAGATAGTTTTGGTCTTCGAAGAAAATTTCTCAGCCTAGTTTGATAATCACCGCCTCAGAAAAAACCCCTAACACTCGTATAAACAATATCTTATAAGCCTCAAAAGACAATATAAGATAATTTTCTCTTTGTTGCTCTGACATTTAAGTGTTGCATAAATTTCTATCGTATAAGATCTGACAAAAAATTTTATCAAAAAGATGAGTCATATCTTTCGAATGTCTATCTTACAAGATCTTATAAGATTCTTATAAGATCTTACACGATAAACATATTTGTTAGGCAGAATTTTTATCGTGTAAATTATTGTAAGGCAGAATTTTTTTCTTTCAAGATCTAACAAAAGTGAACTTTTATCGTGTGAGATCTTACAGACCTGATGAAATTTTTTAATCGTGTAAGAGCTGATAAATTGTCTTACAAAGTCTTAGTCAGACGACGCATAATATTATAAGACAATTTTGCAAGAAATTTGTAAGATCTTAGACGACAAAAAAATCTAAAATGTCTGGGGCTGATCTGGGGTAGCTCAAATTAAATAAATCCGCAGAACTAATTCAATGGAGAATCGAAACTTTTCATTTGTTCTGGTGCCTGTTCTGCGGAGAAATTTGGTCCACTGTAATCTAGAATCATATTCGGCTAATCCTGGCTTCCCTGGTGGACCACCATATACATTGCTTTGCAAAAAGGGCATATACAAAGCCTCTATACACCAAATAAATCCTTTATTAAAATATTGAGAACGATACCAAAGTCATATGAGAACGAATGAATCATGTCAGAACCATATAAGGAACCGCGTGACCTTGAGGCGTGGAACCAACGGAATTGAAAAGTTTCCGCGAAACGAAGAAGGTATGTCACTGTAAAATCAAACAGAACAAAAAAAATTGATAACAATCGTAAATAGTTGCAGCTAACTAATTGAAAAGTAACTTCCCAACGCAAAAAATAAAAAATCATATATGAAAATTTTTACCTTAGCAAGATCATGTAAGAAATTGTGTTTTTCCTATTATAGCCCCCAAAAAAGAAATATAGCGCATCTAATATGCATGTTTACTACAAAGGGGGGTCTTTGACTACTAAGCTAGAGAGTTTTAACTGAAAAGACTCGAATATTTGGTACGGTCTGTATGGAAACCATATATCTTTCTTGCCCGGGTCAAAGTTTCAACCCTTAAAATTGCTGAAGAGTGTAAGAATTGCGCACAACATCGTGAATCATTGTAACAATTGCGATTTTCAGCGCCAAATAAAGTGGAAGCAATGAAAAAAAAACATCGCCGATGAAAACCGCAAATCTTACGTCAATTCACTGGTGAAAATTACTGTAAATATTTTGCGGCGAACCTCTTTAAGATTTCCGGTTTTAAGCCTTGGTTTTTTTTCAATGCTTCCTATTTGTAGGTGGGAATTATATTTTTTCACCGCTTACGCGGTGAAATTAAAACATTCACCTCTAAAATTGCTAAGATTTACCAAAAATTCACCTTTCATTGCGTCGCCAATCCTACATTTTGAGCAAGCAAATTTGGCTGCTGAAGTCAGCACTGTCCGTTCTCCCATGTTTCAAGATAGGGTTTTTATAGAATTTCTCGAACAACAGTTACAGCAATGTAAAAATATTCATTTTTGCTCAAAATTAAGGAAGTTTTCAAAAACTTCCGCAATTGCGTAATCTGATGACGTGCGAGAAAAGTGGACAGATTTTTGTCACTATTGTCCACAAATTAAGTTATTAATATCCGCGCTATTTCTGCTGTTTAAAAGTCACTAAATTTTGCAGTCTTTGATGTTTTTATCACTATTGTCCGCAATAATGTAACTATTATCCGCAAATTAAATGTAATAAAAATCCGATTCTCTATTATATGCAATTAATGACAAAACTCTCCGCGGCCTATAGATAAAATATTTTTTAATTGTTTCAATTGCTTTTAATTGCTTTAAGTTTTGTTTCCGAAAAAAGGAATTATATCTTCCCTAAAGAGTCGAGAATGATTTTAATTTCAAAAGCTGATAGATGAATGAACACTAACAGAAGAAAAAGTACTAAAAAATGACTAATGAACGAAGAACAAGGACTGATGAATTATATGACTAGATGAATTATACGAGGAACTGATCAACTAAGTATATCGTATAAAAATTCTCCAAAAGATGTTTTCTGTTTAATCAATAACTAATGTAATTACATATTTCCAGATAATTCAAATTCTGTTAGCTGGATATGATGAAAAATGCCATCAGAGATATCAGACTATATAAAAAAGCAGGCTACTTATGATGTTCATGGGTGGGGATTTATCGACAGGTAAGGGATTCTTATCAGATTATTCGATGATTGGAATAAAGTTGTGCTAATTTGGATGCTTCATCGCAGCAAAGAAAACTTAGGAATATTTCTAAATCTTTTTCATTTATATTTGCTGTATCATTTGAACAAGCTGTTCAAAATCTGTTTTCCGACCCAAATAACAGCAGGTGAAAAAAACACTAAGGGCTTTTTTATTCTATCAATTAACGGACCAATTTCATCCATGAAGTGAAAGAGCAACGCGGGGTTTTATTAACATATACAAAAGGCTGATTTTATCTGCAAAATAGGAAAAACAGCACTGAGGATTTATATTAAACTAATCAAGAAGCTACTTTCATCTAAAAAGAAAAACAGAACTGACGGATTCCTATTAAATTATTCTGACGCTAAATGAAATAAAGTTTAATGCTTCTATTGGTGTTTGATGCCACTAAAATGATTACCACTGTGTCCAATTCACTGTCAGATAATTTACAAAAAATTAAAAGTAGCTATGTGTTAATTGGAACCTATTCTTTGTACGCTTTTATCTAATTTGTGCAAAAAGCTGACAAAATTCTGTCATGATTTTGCAATTTATAAATTATTCAGTTGCTGCAGAGTAAATTTAGAGTGCAGCATAAAATTGAAGCGGAATGAACAACCATGATCGACGGAATTTTGTAGCGATTGTCCGCAGATTTTTTGTCAATGTTGTCGAAAATTTAGCCGGTTTTATCCCACGCGAGATGGAGTGTCAAAAGATTGTTACTCGTATTCGCAAACGCGGACTCCAAATAATTTGTAGGATTGGCGACATAATGCTGAAAAGAGCAAATCTTACAAAACTTTGACCTGGATGTTTTCCATATTTTGGAGGAATACTTACTTAATTTGAAGAAAGTATCTCAGAGTCAGCTGGTAGATGGCAAGATAGATGAAGAAGTGGTTAACATTAAGTAGGTCAGATGTTCGAAGCCTCGTACGAAAAAATTTTTAAAAGAATTCCGGTGAAGGTAGTGAAAATAAAATGTCACCGCTAACAACCTCATATCTTACAAAAATATACCGCATTCTTCGCTGTAAGACGAGGACCTTTTTCAGTGCAGATATTTTTTTTCACCGCTATTCACCGCAATCCTCCCATTATTTTTCGACACATTCTTGACCCGCGTAGATATGATTTCCAGGAAAGGCCAACCCGGATTTCTGATTATAGAACTCTCTTTTACTTTTCAGTGGCCGGTTACAACCTGATCCACTATGGGGTCTCAGGTGATGTGTGCGAGGTAGACTTCTCTCTACCCAAGTGGGTCTTCATCTGGGGAGGGTACTGGTCTTTCTTCGGGATGTTGATGGTTCCTTCGCTGCTTATGTTGATGGCCTACGCTCATATCAGCTACACACTCTCGAAAATGTCCGAGAGCTCACAAGGTACTCTTACACGGCAAAAAAAGTGAGGATTAATAATGCAATGACGACCATTAAAGTGAGGATATATGGAAGTTACAACCTAGTTCAAAACAAATGCCAAATTCGCAAACATTTGCATTTATTTGCTCGATAAAGACAAATTTGCAAACAATTGCAAATTGTCTCTTCGCAAGATCAAATTTGCAAAATTTTGCAAAATAATTTTAAATTTCCAAAAACTTTCAAACGATTGGCCGACTTCGTTCCGCTCGAGCTCTACTTTATTTTGCAATGTGTTTTGTTTTCTTAATCATTTCTCTGATATTGCTTAATTCAATTGAAAAATGTTTAAAGTACCCTTTGTAAACGATATGTGTGTTCAAATCACCCTAGAGGGCGCACAACTAACTAATAGGGACAAAATATTCAGACGAGTTTGCAAATATTTGTAAAAATAGTGCATTATTTTACAAAATTTGCAAATTTCTTTATAAATATTTGCAAATTTGACAATTAGTTTAAACTAGGGAAACGTGACTTGTATTTAACAATTTATTAAGCACAATTAATGTTTTCACTGAGCCGAAATTAAGAAAAACAAAAATTTGACGATACTTCTTCCGTGTAATTATGATGGAATATTTTATGGAATATTTTTGTGCCCTATCTTGTAAGACACATGCTTTTCCTGTAAGGGTTAAATCTATAATAACATTTACGTGCAAGCCACACCCGTACCTACAGTTCAGTGACAACAGTACATATTCAGAACATTTTCAGAGAAAATATAGTTCTAGTACTGATTCAGAAGGATCTGAGAACCAACTGTGACTTGGTTTCTGAATTTCTCTGAATCAGCGCAAAATTCAGAGAATCTATTCTTTATTTCTCTGAATCAGAAGACAATTCAGAATGAATCACTGAATTAGAACTGAAATAGACAAATTCAGTGCTTAGTGTGACCTGAATTAGACTTTGACTCAGTACTGAATTCGACTGGGAGTTAGGTACGGGACAGCACTGTCAGATTAAGCTTGGATTCTTTTGAAGAAAAAAAATTGAGGATAAAGATTAAACTTTCTGGCACAAACTTTCCTTATTGAAATTGGAAATGAGTAAAATATAGTTTTTATTTATTTATTCAACGTTTGCATTGATTTAGCCTCACGTTAATCTCATAATTGAAGTTTTGAAAAAGTGTTGAGGACAATTTGTCCCGCTGTCTGTCTCCTCCGAGTTTCTTTATAGATTGATGCTTGTTAAAGTTTGTTCTTACTTTTTT
Source organism: Convolutriloba macropyga (assembly GCF_964194025.1). Lineage (NCBI taxonomy): Eukaryota > Metazoa > Xenacoelomorpha > Acoela > Convolutidae > Convolutriloba > Convolutriloba macropyga. The sequence goes on from NC_134478.1 coordinate 57,325,913, forward strand.
CTTTTATTAAGGTTGGGAAATTGCATGAATTTCAAGTAATAATTTTTATTTTTCTTGTGAAAGTCGGAATACTCAAGAGCAAAGCATTATTCTGGTTGTACCCATTCACGTCCCAATTCTTAATCAAAAATATCACTAAAACAAACAGAATTGGCAATTGTTATAATATTTGAAGATGACGACAGAGGAATAATAAGGAAAATTGTGCTGCTCCTTTTTTAGTGATCGAAAACAACTTGTTTCAAAACAAAATCTAACTTCGTTTCATCATAACTGTCTTTATAAAGTGAATGCATGATGAAGTTGTAATGCTAATTTTCCCCGATCGAAAAAATTTTCTACAAACAAAATTGACCGAAAAAACCGCTTCACGCTTTATTGTGACAATGAAACAGTTTTTATTGTCTTAGTTTTTTAGTTTTTGCAATTAATACACTCATCCTATGTATCTTTTAAAATTCAAATTTCAACTCTTTTGCCCCTTTTAAAATCGAAGTTTTCTGAATATTTTGTTGCTCAAGTATACCTGGGTCTCGATCATACAACTTTATGTGATTTCGTACAAGGTCATGTATGATTCTTAGTAATCGTACTAGATCATATATGATTTGTATGATTTCTTGGTAGTCATATTTCTTGCATGATTTCTTGGTTCATCTATGATTTCTTGGATTTCATGTTAGGGTCATATATGAAAAATTGGATTTCATACGAGGATCATATATGATTTCTGTGGTTTCATACTAGGATCGTACCAAGAAATCGAGTATGATCAGTATGAAGTCATATATGGTCCTTGTATGAAATCAAAGAAATTAAAACCCGGGATAGTGTAGTATTTTCTTCTTTTTAACTTTTCCGGGAACTCAGTAACTGTTATCATCATATATCAAAGAATGCGATCTTTTTCCAGGCAAGAAGCTTCAAAAGAAAGTGACAATCTCCTGTTTCGCAGTCCTGGCCGTATTCTTCTTCTGCTGGTTCCCAGACCAGCTCTACTTTTTCCTCTACTCTCTCAACCTGCCAAGTCTTAACATCACAATGGGCGACTGGTTATATCACCTGGTCGTCAATGTGGGTTTTTCGAACTCGTGCTTGAACCCATTCCTGTACGCTTTCTTGAATCCGAACTACAAGCGGGTTTTCAAAAAGATTTTCGGGTTGGGAACTGAAATCGGAGAAACAACAAGCAATGGGGCGAAAAGCGATGCCACGAAATAAAAAGATGAATGACAGAGCATAAAACCTGGAAACGAATCTATGTTTTAGGCTGTTTACTCTCTGTCACTTTTAGTTATGTTAAAAGTCAATTGGTTTTTAATATATCTAAAAAGTAAAAAGGAAACCGCCAATTTCAACCCCTGAAATTGCATTCCTGCAAACCATTGCATGCAATGAAAACGAATTGAACACGTTCCCTAATGTAGCCCGGTTTTCGTCCTAGAGCGAACCTCTGAAACTAACATGTCCAGACCATTTTCCATAACTACCTGCACTCTAACTTTTCTATAATATGCATTTCGAGTTAACAATGCAAAATATGCGCTTGAAGATGGTCTGACCAGAGGCACGAGACTGCACGTCAAGAATAAATCAGTACTAACTTTGGATCATTACGGTATCAGGGATCTGGTGAGTTTTAAGTCCTGGTCAGTCTTGATTCAAACCGGGCCGAGGTGTCAACGCTAAAAAACGCAAAATTATGTAAGATTGGCGTTGAATGCGTTGAATTTATGTAAGATCTACGCCTGAGCGTAGATCTTACATAAATTCAACGCATTCAACGCCGATCTTACATAATTTGCGTTGAATTTTGGCGTAGATCTTACATATTTAGCGTTGAATTTTAGCGTAGATCTTACATATATAGCGTTGAATTTAGCGTAGATCTTACATAAATTCAACGCATTCACCGATAATCTTACATAATTTTGCGTTGAAGTTTTTCAAGTTTTTTTCAAAAAATCACTTTTTTTCACTGCTTCGAACCCTATACTGCAAAGGTGAGAAACATGAGGTCAGAAAAAATCATTTTTTAGTGCTCTTTTATAGTGCAAAATTCAATTCAGACAAAGTTACGATTTCGAATTTTTTAAGTTTTTTTTCGAAAAATTCGTTTTTTTTTACTGTTTCGACTCCTATACTGCAAAAGTGAGAAAAATGAAGTCAGCAAAAAATAATCTTTGGGTGCTCTCTTACGGTGCCAAAACAATTTCAGACCATTTTAGGAATTCAAATTTTTTTCAAAACTCTTACAAAATTTTAAATTTTTCCCAGTACGCCTCATATGGTAAATGCGTTGAATATGCTAAGTTAAATACTACGCAAAATCAACGCAAAATATGTAAGATCTACGCTAAAATCAATGGAAAATATGTAAGATCTACGCTTTAAAAGAATTGCGGCTCTTAAGTAAACCAAGGTAATGTGGCACAATGGTAGAAGAGGCGACAAGCAAACAGGAGGGCAGCAGCTCGAGTCCCATACGCAACTGAAGGTTAATAGTTCAAGCAGACGCTTTGATTCAACGCTAAATATGTAAGATCTACGCTAAATTCAACTCCAAATTATGTAAGATTAACGTTGAATGCGTTGAATTTATGTAAGATCAACGCTAAAATTCAACGCTAATTATGTAAGATCTACGCCAAAATTCAACGCTAAACTATGTAAGATTAACGTTGAATGCGTTGAATCTATGTAAGATCAACGCTAAAATTCAACGCTAAATATGTAAGATCAACGCTAAATATGTAAGGTCTACGCCAAAACTCAACGCAAAATTATGTAAGATTAACGTTGAATTCGTTGAATTTATGTAGGATCAACGCTTAAATTCAACGCTAAATATGTAAGATAAGCGGCAACAAGCGTTGACAAGTCGGAAAATTCAGCGCAATTTTCTTACATAATTTTGCGTTGAATGCGTTGAATTTTTGTCTTCAAATTCAACGCATTCAACGCAAACGTATGTAAGAAAATTGCGGTGAATTTTCCGACTTGTCAATGCTAGTTGCCGCTGATCTTACTTTAATTTTGGCCGAATTCCTCGGCCCGGGAAGACTTGAACAAGACCGTGTTGATTTTCGTTGATTCCAAAGAGAAGGGCCGCCTGTTTCAGTGCATTGTTCTAGAAAAAAGAAGATAAGAAGCACAAGTTTAATTACAAGAGGTGAGTTTAGACTTGACAAGTCTTCAACAAGGCTTGACAGGCATTTACAAGTTTTAAGAATTGAAATAAGAGGCCATCAGCACTGACTTGAATATCATGTCTTTTAGTGCAGAAGTGCTGATGAAGACTTGAAACTTGTTCCCGTGCGGGTGGTACTTCGGTCAGGAACCTCAATCCGAAAAATTAAAAACGGAAAATAAATCTCTTGAAAAGTCTGAAAGTGTCCTAGAAAGCCAGAAGGCTGTGTAAAAGAAAAGGAAATCGCAAAAAATGATGCTTTGAAAGCTGTAATTTCGGTTATTTAAAATTGGGAACGCTAAATAAACTATGAGGAGCTAAATTGGACAAATTATGTGCTCAACTCAACATACAAAATGAAAAAGAAATTTGTTTAAAACAATCTTATAACTCTAATTTGGGTCGAATTTGGGCATATTTTGTACCTGCTTTGTTTTTGCGGGCATGTTATTTGCCTGTAAATGCCCCCGCATGAAAACAATTGGATACTCAGATCACGTTGCAAATAACAAGTTGTTCTAGGAGCCGGAGTTCAACTTGTAAAATGGGCCCAAATTTTTTATGATTTTGTAGTTCTGTAATATTTCTATTTAGGCGTGTAAAAAAGCGACATAAAAACGAAACAACAAAAACTTTCAGAATTGCCCAGTACCTATATCAGTTATCAGTTTGCGAGGGGTTGTTATTTTAGCAGAGGCAAAAAGATTTCTGAGAGAAAATGCTGAATGTTATAAAAAAATGCGCTGTCTATCGTTGTAAAACTTTAAAGTCAAAACGAAACTGCTGCGATTATACAATATTGTAACAACATCGTTTTTTGTGAGCACAGCATAAAGCGATGATACAAATTTTCTATTGTTTGTATCCCATCTCGCAATAGGTGATCGATTAATGATTTGTTGCAAAAAGGTGGACCAATAACGATTGTAATGATACCCATAAATACATGTTATTGCCCTTCTTTGTTCTTCGTCAATGAATTTTTGCATTCAGGTAATTTGATAGTTTTTGTTGTTCAAAACGAAAAGCAAGGCAGCCATAAATTGGCCAGATAATCAATCCCATTCCCATTTTCTTCCTTCGAAAAATACAACCAAAACATTTTTTGCTCCCGCCCTCCATGAAACAGAGGCCTAAAAATGGCCATGCTTTTTATAGACATTAAAGGTACAATCGCATTGTGTTCAAAAACGGCTGTTTTAGCGTAAAAAGTTCAGTAATTTAAGCAAACTGGACTTGAAAGAACAATGAAAAATAAGAACAAGTTTTGTGAGATTTTTCCCATCATAGCCCCTCAAAGACTCATTGGTTATATAACTAGCAACCCCCCCCCCCCCACCGCATAGTAACCAAAATGGAGGCTAAAAGTTATATTTTTTGGGGCTTTAGTGAAGAAGATGCCCAATTTTTATTCAAGGTTTTGATTTCTTGCTATGTTTTAAGGCTCAACAAAACACGTGTTTGCTCTTTCTTCTTTCTTAGGTCAATATAATGTTGTTTTTTTTCATAACTTTTTACTTCGAAAAAAAGTTGGACCTCATTTTCTTTTTTTAATTTTATCGATTGAAGACTTAATTTAAAAACCTCATTAAGAAACTGTTTTCCATTTTACTGTTGAAAGAAATATTTTTCAACACGATTTTAATATTTTGGCTTAAAAAAACTTTTAATTAACATACTTTTGAAACATTTTTATAGCTCTAAGTTGGGTCCACTTTGGATCATTTAGTACCTGGGGTGTTTGCAGGTTTTCTACTTGCCTGTAAAATTCCCTTCAGCTCGCGTCGAAATTACCCCCTGATTGAGCCTCAAACTGAATTAAGAGTAGGGGTTAATTGTCTATGGGCGTAAATTGATGTAAGGCAAGAGGGGTAATGGCGGCAATTTTTAGATATTACACCCCAAAAACTACCCTCAAAAGAGATATAAGATGAGAGTGTAAATTAAGTGGGTAAAAATGTAAGATAAGGGGGTAATGTGGAGCAGGGGGGATTTTAGATTTTATCCCTAATCCAAAAAGAAGTAAGATTTGGGGAGTAATTATAGGGCAATTGGGGAGTATTTGGGGAATAACAGAACAATAAAAGATAAGTGTGTAATTGGGGTTATTGGGAGTAGATTTTATAGATGGACCGCCAAGAATTGGGCATGCATTGATTGTTTGGTTGAGAACCAACTGAGGGTAAGGAGACCAACTGCGGGTTCAAGACTGTCAGTCTTCGAGTATGGGGGGAAAACGATGTAAGACTAGGGCTTCTACGGGAGAAACCCGCAATTACCCCTTTACTCTTGCGTCATTTTATCCCCCCAAAGTTACCTCCTATCCTTGCACAGTTTTACCCCTATCCCCCCACCGAAGTAATTTTTACCTTCAATGTTATTCATAGTTAATGTAGTCACAAACTAAAAACAAGGCAGCTCTAATATGACCAGCTAATCAAATTCCCATGTTTTTTCGAACAATATACCAATATAGTTTTTGTTCAACCCCTTCATTGAATGGAGGTTAAAAACTATTATTATTTTTTACAGACGTTATACGTACAATCACATTGAGTTCAAAAACGGTTGTATTAGCAGAAAAGAACTTCAGACACATTTGGAAGATGAGCAGAAAAACAAATTTTGTGCGATTTTTCCTATTATAGCCCTGGGATTTCCCGTTAAAGCCTTCCTCCCCCTCAAAGACTCAAGTGTTATACTATATTGGGGGTTTTGATTTGTATAATGTTGCGGGACTCTGATGACAAGGAGACGCAGTCTGTATTCAAACTTCTGCTTCCTTGCTTTTTTTCATGATCAACAAAACACCTGTATGCTCTTTATAATTTTTAAGGTCATTTTTTTGTTGCTTTTAAATAAAATATATCTGGAAAAAGCTCGGACTCCTGTTTCAATTTTTTTCAAATTTTATCGACATTAAAAATTAAATTAAAAACCTCGTGAAGAATTTGTTTTGAACTTTACTGATGAAAGAAACTTTTTGTTGGCGCATTTTTTAAGTATTTTTGGAAACATTACGTGATTAATACTTCAGTCAAAAAAACACTTAGGGCGCAAACTTATTTCTTTAACATAGTTCACTTATACAACGGAAACCGTTAGAATTCATTCAAAAATAACAAGATATAACAGCCAAATTTTCTTTCTTGTTTTTCGAGCCGAGCATCCTCACTAAGTAAACGAACTGATGTCCAAATCAAACAGTGAAACTAAAATAACATAAGCAAAACTTAATGCTACATTCTATCGAAGCTCAACTATTGTGTTCACTTTTTTCATCATACATGCTCAGTAACTATTTTTAGTACGTCATTACCACACATAAAGTGCAATTCAATTTAAACTCGAGTTACTACACTGTCAGCAAAACAGTATTGCGATGAATGAACCCCTTAAACAATTGCAAAATTATTTTTACAAAAGGCATTGGCATCCACGATTGTGCCATAATTTTACGACTGGCCTGCAAATCTATTTTTTTTACAGAAAAACGGTAAACTGTTTATAGTTAACAACCTTCCTGGGAAACCTTCCTTGCTGTTGAACTTTGGTCGTCATTCCGTTTTAGAGCCAATCAACGATGAGAATTTGAATGTGAACATCGTTAGTTTTGTTTTACAATAATGATATACATTGCATTTTCAAGCGCCATTAATCAGCGGTAAAATAATTGCTTCTGTGATTGTACAGCACAACTTAAAACTGGCCTGTTTAAAAAAGATTTAGCATTGATCAAATCAAACATTTCTTCTGAGGAGCAAAGTTCTTAAGTAAGAGAATCTTTGCGCGAAGCTTAAAGTGACTCTGGTTCACTAGTTGTAACGAAACCCAGTCTACTCCGACGTTCGTGCTATTGAAACAAATAGATAAACTTGCTATCAACAAAAATAGAATGTTCTTTGTTTGTCATTGCCGTTTACAGTGGTTCTGAATTTTTTTGTAATCTTTGTAATAGAAGACGAAATTGTTACATTGATATAGCCAACTTAATGTGCCACGACTTGCCGTATTTAGAAACTCCAATTATCTTTTGCGCTTTGAGTGTTAAACAAAAAACACAACAACATTTGATTCTTCCAACGTTTAATTATTTTGGAATTCGGATCGAAAACGTGTTTGTTTAACAGCAAAGCTAAACGACTAGATGTGGGACTAAATGAGTGTCAAGTAACACAACGGTAATCTACGATATAGCGGATAATACAGTTTGAAAAAGTTAATGGCAAAACCATACAATGCGGACAGATTTGAAACAGCTTAAACAAACTGTTAGGCGTAAAGCTTTCGTTGTTTTTGACAGGAAAAGATCCGTTACATTTGATCGGTGATTGTGAGAGTAGAAGGCAATTTGCTGTTCAATCTGATGGAGTGAAAGCCAAATGCTCCAACCAAGGTATCAACAGCAAAACGCCAGCAGAGCGAATTGAAAAGTGCAATTAAATAGAGAAACTGGAGTCCGAACGCTGCTAAAGGAAGTAAGCAAAGCAAAATCTAGCAACAACTAATAAATTCAACTCATATTAGCATATGTAGCAAAACGGTACAGTATCAGATAGAACAATCCGATGCGGCAAGAAATATCAAAACTTAGTAGAAGATGCTGACATTGAACGAAGGCTTGACTACAAAATAATCAGCAATTCAGACCAACCCAACATACCGAAAGTTCTCAACAAACCGACTGTTCACCTTCTAGATGAGAAAATTGCCAAGCAGCTTAACCGTTGAAACAAGTGCTTGCCTTATGCAGCAAACTTTGCTGAAGATCAACTAAATCAGTCAAGAGAGTGCAAAGCAAATCCGGACAATCATTGGCCTGCGTATATAAGCAACGGTGCTTAACCCAAAAAATTGAAGAGCAGAAAACACATTTCAAGCAACTACGGATGTGAGAGCATCAACCAATTCCCAAATGACAACTCAGTTGCTCAAACTATAGAAAGCAGAGCATCTACAATCGTTCAGGAAACGGAAAATGTTTCGGAAACATCTTCAGCGAACCGATGGTTCGCAGAAGGAGCGAAAAAAAATTATATCGAGTTTGAGACAAACTAGCAACTAGATCAAGCACGGTTTGAACAAAGATAGATAAATCTAGAAATTCAAAATCAAGGAAATCAAGCGTGGGCTAGAGCGCAAAGCCCAGAGATTAGCTTTAGAAAATGTCACAGCCAGTGCGCAGACCAAACCAAATTTCAATTGGACATCAAACAAGATATATTTTCCGGATTGGGCCCGTAATATTGACTACAAATGCCTTCAAATGCCATGTCCGGCTGATCGCTTCGAAACAAGCGCCGAATTGAATAGGCACAGTCACTTCACCCAATATCGAAGCCCACACGATCAGTCGTCAGGCTTTGAAGACCGGGACGCTTTCTTCATCGCTCTTTTCCGATAACACAATGGTTTTTTCAGGTGGCAGTTGCCCAACAAAATAATGTGAAAAACTTCGATGGGAACCTTCTCGAGTGGCTGGAATGGTCTAGCATCTGGAATGCAACACTGGATCAACGGACAACACCAGGCTCACAAAAAGAGAGTACTGGTGACAGCTCTATGGTTTTGCTTGGAATATTATGGAGAGAAAATTTGGAAGAGCACAAGAGATCATCAATACAAACCGGAGAGTCTCCGCCAGGCAAATCAGTAGAGACCTCACGGCTGATCAGTTCCGATCAGTTTCTCGGTCAGTTTTTCTAATCCTGTCGTCGGGTTAAAACTGTAAAGACAAGTTGATTATCGGCAATCAAACACGACACTATACAGAGCAGTAGATAAACTATCTCAGGTTCTGAAAACGTTTTCAGCTATCAAGGGAAAGCAAAAAAACAGAAGACAGAAGAAGTTTAAATAGACACAAACAGTTCTTGAAGAAAAAGACTTTCGGGGGAAATTTGAACGTAGAAACAACGACGCTAAGATACCAGACACTAACTCAATGTTTGTTCTGGCAATCTCAAAGTTCATTCAGGAATATAATTGGGAATGCTCTGTAAGCAGCAGTGAGGAAGCAACGATTAGGTTACGGAAGCCTGGGCAAAGCACACTAGACCAAAGATTGTTAATTCAATGCATGTTGTATAAATGGATGTTCCAATTAAGTTAGAGGCACCGTTTTTAAGCTAAACGCTGGCATAAATGAAATGAAGGTTATGAATACAAAAAGGTTAGAATTGTTTGTTCCGTTTGAACAGTTTCTTTCGTTTTTTGTTCACATTAGACCAACCACTTCTTATAGGCATCACGACTAACAAAAGACAGCATTGGGACATGGAAGTGCAGCCGTTTGAAGAGGCCGAGTCCTTGAGGTGGAAGGAACGACTTCCAATTGTATCTTCGAACAACTTTCCAAGCATTGATCGAAGATAATTCAGTACAGCGAGGGACTACATGGATCTTTACAACGGATCTTCACAACGGAACTTCACAATGGATCTTCACAACCGATCCGCATGTAATTGTGCAGAAATGTAAGTTAGATTGAAAGAACAGATACTCAGGAACAAAAAAAGATACCTAGTTGCTATTGTTAGTCAGACTCGACTACATTATTGCATAAAAAAAGCAGCTCCTATGGGAACAAGGAAGTATAAGAGGCCCATTGAGCAGCTGAGATATTAGATGTAGTTGATCTTTCAATTTCGAAACAACAAAAAGGGCACCAACAAACCAGCAGACATTGGAACAAATGCGATCAACATCGACGACCCCAACAAAAGTGAAAATTTCACTGGGCAGACCAGGTGGAAGCGATCTGAAAGTGAATGAGCAAATCAATTGAGCGTAATCTTTGCCTCAGATGAGGAGAACATACCCTCATCAGTCCTAATGAAACTTAAAGAAGAACAGGAAGCTGTTGTTCAGCGGGAAAGAATCAGTAAATTTAAGGGGCCTTGAGAATAGGTTGGCCGTCGTACAGCAATCATCGAGCAAGGACAAGTCAGCAACAATTGTAGTCAGTGTTTTGGAAAGTGAAAAAGCAAATGCAATTGTCTTCAAGGCACTAAAACAAGAACTGTGTTGTGAAAAGATGAAGTTTATGAAAACTTAGAAGAAAATTCAAAATGCATCGAATTGATATAGTTCTTACTCATCCTTGATGAAGAAGAAGAACTTATTCGTGTCAAAAGCAGATAAGGCAAATAGCAAGATCAATTCAATGTAAAATATCCAATAATGCTACATCGAAAACATCACAGAGTGAAAATACTCCTGTGAAGTCATCACAAGAACAATCAATATGAAGGCACTCAGCATGTAATAAGCTTGTTATATATTGGTCCTGTGCTTAAGAAATGCTTTACGATCAGTCATGAACAAATGTGTTAGCTGCAGAAATTACTCTAAACGGCTGTCACAAATGGAAAGAAGAATCTGAAAAACAGGTTAGAATTGTTTGTTCTGTTTGAACAGTTTCGTTCGTTTATTGTGCACATTAGACCAACCACTTCTTAAAGGCATCAGGACTAACAAAAGACAGCCTTGGGACATGGAGGTGCAGCTGTTTGAAGAGGCCGAGTCCTTGAGGTGGAAGGAACGACTTCCAATTGTATCTTCGAACCACTTTCCAAGCATTGATCGAAGATACTTCAGTACAGCGAGGGACTACATGGATCTTTACAACGGATCTTCACAACGGATCTTCACAATGAATCTTCACAACGGATCCGCATGTAGTTTTGCAGAAATGTAAGATAGATTGAAAGAACAGATACTCAGGAACAAAATAAGGATACCTAGTTGCTATTGTTAGTCAGACTCAACTACATTATTGCATAGGATAAGCAGCTCCTATGGGAAACGGGAAGTATAAGGGGCCCATCGAGCAGCTGAGATATTAGTTGCAGTTGATCTTTCAATTTCGAAACAACAAAAAGGGCACCAACAAACCAGCAGACATTGGAATAAATGCGATCAACATCGACGACCCCAACAAAAGTGAAAATTTCACTGTGCAGACCAGGTAGAAGCAATCAGAAAGTGAATGAGCAAATCAATTGAACGTAATCTTTGCCTCAGATGAGGAGAACATACCCTCATCAGTCCTAATGAATTTTAAAGAAGAAAAGGAAGCTGTTGTTCAGCGGGAAAGAATCAGTAAATTTAAGGGGCCTTGAGAATAGGTTGGCCGTCATACAGCAATCATCGAGCAAGCACAAGTCAGCAACAATTGTAGTCAGTGTTTTGGAAAGTGAAAAAGCAAATGCAATTGTCTTCAAGGCACTAAAACAAGAACTGTGTTGTGAAAAGATGAAGTTTATGAAAACTTAGAAGAAAATTTAAAAAAAGCATCGAATTGATGTAGTTCTTACTCATCCTTGATGAAGAAGAAGAACTTATTCGTGTCAAAAGCAGATAAGGCAAATAGCAAAATCACTTCAATGTAAAATATCCAATAATGCTACATCGAAAACATCACAGAGTGAAAATACTCCTGTGAAGTCATCACAAGAACAATCAACATGAAGGCAATCAGCATGTAATAAGCTTGTTATATATTGGTCCTGTGCTTAAGAAAAGCTTTACGATCAGTCATGAACAAGTGTGTTAGCTGCAGAAATTACTCTAAACGGCTGTCATAAATGGAATGAAGGATCTGAATACAGAAATGTGGGAATTGTTTGTTCTGTTTGAACAGTTTCTTTCGTTTATTGTGCACATTAGACCAACCACTTCTTAAAGGCATCAGGACTAACAAAAGACAGCTTTGGGACATGGAGGTGCAGCTGTTTGAAGAAGCCGAGTCCTTGAGGTGGAAGGAACGACTTCCAATTGTATCTTCGAACCACTTTCCAAGCATTGATCGAAGATACTTCAGTACAGCGAGGGACAACATGGATCTTTACAACGGATCTTCACAACGGATCTTCACAATGGATCTTGACAACGGATCCGCATGTAGTTTTGCAGAAATGTAAGTTAGATTGAAAGAACAGATACTCAGGAACAAAAAAAGGATACCTAGTTGCTATTGTTAGTCAGACTCAACTACATTATTGCATAGGATAAGCAGCTCCTATGGGAAACGGGAAGTATAAGGGGCCCATCGAGCAGCTGAGATATTAGTTGCAGTTGATCTTTCAATTTCGAAACAACAAAAAGGGCACCAACAAACCAGCAGACATTGGAACAAATGCGATCAACATCGACGACCCCAACAAAAGTGAAAATTTCACTGTGCAGACCAGGTAGAAGCAATCAGAAAGTGAATGAGCAAATCAATTGAACGTAATCTTTGCCTCAGATGAGGAGAACATACCCTCATCAGTCCTAATGAATTTTAAAGAGGAAAAGGAAGCTGTTGTTCAGCGGGAAAGAATCAGTAAATTTAAGGGGCCTTGAGAATAGGTTGGCCGTCGTACAGCAATCACCGAGCAAGCACAAGTCAGCAACAATTGTAGTCAGTGTTTTGGAAAGTGAAAAAGCAATTGCAATTGTCTCCAGGGCACTAAAATAAGAACTGCGCTGTGAAAAGATGAAGTCTATGAAAACTTAGAAGAAAGTTCAAAATGCATCGAATTGATATAGTTCTCACTCATCCTTGATGAAGAAGAACTTATTCGTGCCAAAAGCAGATAAGGCAATTAACAAAATCACTTCAATGTAAAATATCCAATAATGCTACATCGAAAACATCACAGAGTGAAAATACTCCTGCGATGTCATCACAAGGACAATCAACATGAAGGCACTCAGCATGTAATAACCTTGTTATATATTGGTCCTGTGCTTACGAAATGGTTTACGATCATTTAAGAACAAGTGTATTAGCTGCAGAAATTACGCTAAACGTCTGGCATAAATGGAATGAAGAATCTGAAAAAAAGGTTAGAATTGTTTCTTCTGTTTGAACAGTTTCTTTCGTTTATTGTGCACATTAGACCAACCACTTCTTAAAGGCATCAGGACTAACAAAAGACAGCATTGGGACATGGAGGTGCAGCTGTTTGAAGAAGCCGAGTTCTTGAGGTGGAAGGAACGACTCCAATTGTATCTTTGAACGACTTTCCAACCGTCGATCAAAGATACTTCAATACAGCGAGGGACTCAATGGATCTTTACAACGGATCTTCACAACGGATCTTCACAATGGATTTTTGGAACAGATCCGCATGTAGTTGTGCAGACATGTAAGATAGATTTTTAACAGATACTCAGGAACAAAAAATAGTTTACCAAGTTGCTATTGTTAGTCAGACTCAACTACAGTAATGCATAGGATACGCAGCTTCTATGGGAAACAAGAAGTATATGGGGCCCCTAGAGCAGCTGAGATATTAGATAAACTTGATCTTTCACATTCGAAACAAAAAATTGGGTACCAACAAACCAGCAGACTTTGGAACAAGTGCGATCAACATCGACGACACCAACAAAAGTTAAAATTTCTCTGGGCAGACCAGGTGGCAGCAATCAGAAAGTGAACGAGCAAATCAATTGAACGTAATTTTAGCCTAAGATGAAGAGAACATACCTCATCAGTCTTCATGAAACCAACAGAAGAAAAGAAAGCTGTTGTTCAGCGGGAAAGAATCAGTAAATTTAAGAGGCCTTGAGAATATGTTGGCCGACGTACAGCAATCATCGAGCAAGGAAAGGTCAGCAACACTTGTAGTCAGTGTTTTGGAAAGTGAAAAAGCAAATGCAATTGTCTTCAAGGCACTAAAATAAGAACTGTGCTGTGAAAAGATGAAGTCTATGAAATCTTAGAAGAAAGTTCAAAATGCATCGAATTGATATAGTTCTCACTCATCCTTAATGAAGAAGAACTTATTCGTGCCAAAAGCAGATAAGGCAATTAACAAAATCACTTCAATTTAAAATATCCAATAATTCTAAATCAAAAACATCACAGAGTGAAAATACTCCAGCGAAATCGTCACAAGGACACTCAACATGAAGGCACTCAGCATGTAATAACTTTGTTATATATTGGTCCTGGGCTTACGAAAAGCTTTACGATCAGTCATGAACAAGTGTGTTAGCTGCAGAAATTACTCTAAACGGCTGTCATAAATGGAATGAAGGATCTGAATACAGAAAGGTGGGAATTGTTTGTTCTGTTTGAACAGTTTCTTTCGTTTATTGTGCACATTAGACCAACCACTTCTTAAATGCATCAGGACTAACAAAAGACAGCATTGGGACATTGAGGTGCAGCTGTTTGAAGAAAGAAATGAAAGAAATGAAAGCTGTTGTTCAGCGGGAAAGAATCAGTAAATATAAGAGGCCTTGAGAATACTTTGGCCTACGTACAGCAATCATCGAGCAAACACAAGTCAGCAACACCTGTAATCGGTGTTGAGGAAAGTGAAAAAGCAAATGCAATCGTCTTCCAGGCACTAAAACAAGGACTGTGTTGTGAAAAGTTGAAGTCTCTCAAAGCTTAGAAGAAAGTTCAAAATGAAGCGAAATGACATAGTTTTCACTCATCCTTGATGAAGAAGAATTTTCTTGTGCCAAAATTAGATAAGGCAAAGAACAAAATCACTTCAATTAAAGTATCCAATAATGCTACATCGAAAACATCAGAGAGTGGATGTTGCGGCTGCTCAAGAATCTCAGCGGAACCCAACTTCGCGGCCTGGTTCTCGAGTTTTACGCCGGCCTGGTTCTTCACTCGGTTGCTATCGACTAACACTCGCGTAGTAACTATTAGTCGCTCAGTTGTAATAAAGGACTGTAACTTTAATTTTTTGTGATTGAAGTTAAGAAAATCCTTGGTGATAATCTATATCCAATCTCGTGCTGAAGTTTGTAAGGCTTCAGCCCAAAGCTAGTACTGTTGCTAACTTCTCGTTAAGAAAGCTCAACTAACTTATAACGCTCGAGATCTTAAGATCTAGCAAAACTTAGCGCAAAAGACTAAAGTTGATGAAGAATCAAATTATAGTCAATCTGAGAGCCAACTGCTCCTTATGACAGTTTCTAATGGTTCTAAATACAATATGGTTTCACTATGCAAACAATTGGGTTAAAGTAAATAATCCGCTAAATATCATTTATAACATCATTGTCACTGATCTCTGATTGGTTAATCGAATAAAGTGATTTAAGTCAATGTTTACATAGTAAATGTCAAACTACCGCACTATTTGCTTTTGTTGACATAAGCACTGATGGTACATACGTAACTCTAAATGCCTCAAATGTATGACAAATGACCTTTAATAAACACTTAAGGGATCATAGAATTAACAATTTAGCAAAATTAACAATAAATGACAAAATATCCAAAAATGCACTTTTTGCACCATATAAGTGCTAATAGCATCAATTGTAGGTATGATGCAAGGATGTTCGTTGGGTCCATGGATAGCTTAGGGGTTACCCTAACCGTGTGCTAAAACCTTGGGTTGCTCAGGTTTTCCCTTCCCAAAATCGGGGGGGTGGACACATTTTCGGTCCCAACTTGTAAAAATTTTCAGTTTTGACCTTTTTTGAGTTTTGGCAAAATTTCAAGTTTCTGAGTTTTGATTTCATTTCTGTTGGTCTGATGGCTCATGCTTCTGTTCACTAGTGGCGCCAACATCGCTGGCCCTGTTTTCGATCTCGGAAACACCATCGTAGAAGACTGGCGCCAATTTCACCACCGGCCTGTTGAATTCGCCATGTGCCATCTTGACTCTCGCTGATCGTACGACTCCATCGTTGCCTTTGAAGACTTG
The DNA here is from genome assembly GCF_964194025.1 of Convolutriloba macropyga. Taxonomy (NCBI): domain Eukaryota; kingdom Metazoa; phylum Xenacoelomorpha; order Acoela; family Convolutidae; genus Convolutriloba; species Convolutriloba macropyga. Next base: position 57,341,777 of record NC_134478.1, read on the forward strand.
GATGACTCGTCCCATCTTGTACTCACATCGTTTCACTGACTCGTCTACCATCCAAACAAGTTCTCCTTCTTTCAGGTTTCTCACATGTTCCTTTGACCACTTTGACCTCTGATTCCATTGTGGAAGATATTCACGAGTCCATCTCTTCCAGATCATGTCCGCATATGCTTGAGCCGTTTTGAATGATTTTCTGAGATCATGGTAGCGTTCACTGGATGGCATAAATGGTGCACTTGCACTTTCTCGTCCTAATAGGAAGTGATTGGGTGTAAGAGCTGTCAAATCCTCTGGATCGTCACTTACTGCTGTCAGGGGTCTTGCGTTGAGAGTTTGCTCCACAAGACACATCGTTGTATTGAGTACCTCGTCTGTGAGGCTTCGGTTGTCCAAGATTGCAATCATGACCTTCTTGCAACTTTGAACCAGTCTTTCCCAGATTCCACCAAAGTGTGGCGCTCCAGGAGGGTTGAATTTCCAAACTATCTTTTTCTGAGCTAAGTCACTTTCAATCTTAGCTTTGTCCCATTCGTCCATGAATGCTTTGAGTTCCTTGGCTGCTCCAACGAAGTTCGTGCCGTTGTCGCTGATGATGGTACTTGGGTAGCCACGTCGTGCGATGAATCTTGTCACTGCCGCTAGACATGACTCGGTGTCCAATGACTGTGCAACTTCGATGTGTACTGCTCTGGTTGTCAGACAAGTGAAGAGGCAGCACCATCTCTTCAATGTTCGTCGTAGGAACTTCACTTCTATGGGTCCGAAGTAGTCGACTCCGGTATGGGTGAATGGGAAAACATGTTCATCAAGTCGTTCTCGTGGTAGGTCCGCCATCGGTGGGTGGATTGGGTTGGCGTTCCTGTGTCTGCATTTGATGCATCTGGACTTGATTTTTCCTAACGCATTTCGTATTCCAATGATCCAGTATTCTTGTTGGAGCATGTTTCTCACGTATTCTGTGCCTTCGTGTAGGTTGTCACGATGAGCTCTCTCCAACAGAAGTTGTACTACTGGATGCTTTGCTGTCAACAGTATTGGATGTTTTGCATTGTAATCGAGGTTTGAATGCTTCAGTCGACCTTTCACTCGAATTGTTCCATCTTCCTCTATGAAGGGTGACAATTTGGCGATGTTCAATGTTTTTGAGATTTCCTTGCTGTTTGTTATCGACTTCGAAACATTCGGGAAGCTTTCGGCTTGAACAAATCGCAACAGAATTTGTTCTGCTCCATGGATCTCCTCAGCTTTGAGAAGTCCCTTCTGCTTCGTCTTGAACCTCATGCAGTAGGCAATAAAGTTTCTGATTCTATTGAAGCTGCTGTATAGGTCCCAAACAAATGGTTGATGTAGTTTAGTTTCTGCGGCTACAGTACTTGTAGCTTGCTCAGCTTCAATTTTGTTCGCTTGGCACCACGGCTTTGGCCATTTTTCTTCATCTGTGTGGAGCCATGCCGGCCCGTTTAACCACACGGATTCCTTGAGGCCTTCGATAGACATTCCTCTAGTGCCGATGTCCGCAGGGTTCTCGATGCCTTTGACATGTCTCCATTGATCCATGGAAGAGCTCTCCAGTATTTCAGCTGCTCTGTTTGCAACAAACACTTGTTGCTTCTTGTGAGCTGATTGTAGCCACTGTAACACCGTTGATGAATCAGTCCAATGATAGACTTTGTCGATTTTCACGTCATGTTCTCTCAGTATCTGTCTCTTTAGACGAACTCCGTAAACGGCGGCTTGAAGTTCTAACTTCGGAATCGTCGTGTGTCTGATAGGTGCTACACGGCATTTTCCAATTACATAGGTTAGTTTTAACGTTGCTTCATCTTGCAGGTATTCCACTATGCACATCGCTTCTTCTGATGCATCTGTGAAGATGTGGAGTCTCAAGTTTGTACATCCGTTTTCGAAATAAAGTCGATTTATTGACATCGTCCTTATTTCTCTCAATTCAGAACACCAATCACTGAACAGTTTTGAGTGTTCTGCTGACAATTCTTTGTCCCATGCTTGTCCCATTGCTGCCCAAATGCTTTTGAGCAGAAACCGCATTCGTATCGTGAAGGGTGAACATATCCCCAGTGGGTCAAACACTGCTGAGACAAAGGATAGGACAATTCTCTGAGTTATTTTTGCTGGAACCTCTTGCTCAGTTCCACGACAGACAATGAGACTATCTGTTTCCACATTCCAGTTTAGTCCAAGTATTGATGATGATTGAGGTTCAGCTTCGAAAGTTTTCACAACTTTCGTTGATCTGTCTGTCTCTGGGATCTGTGACTTGACCTCTTCGTCACTTGCTATCCATTTCGTCAGTTTGAATCCACCTTTGCTGAGTACGTCTCTGACTTTCTGGTAGATTTGGATTGCTTCTTGGGGGGTACTGACTGACTTAAGGAAGTCGTCCATGTAGAAGTTGCGTTGAACCGTTCTGACGAGATTTTCGTCGTTGTTCGCGTTATCTTTCGCCACTTGATGCAAAGCGTAGTTTGCACAAGTTGGCGAGCTCTTCGCCCCAAAAACGTGTCGTGTATACTCGTAAACTTCTATTCTCTGTTCTGGATTGTCTCTCCAGAGAAAACGTAGGCATCGGCTGTCAGCGCTTGGGACACCAATTTGAAGAAACATCGCTTCTATGTCGGCTGATAGCGCTATTTGATGTTCTCGGAATCAAAAAATTATTCCGACCAGACTCTGTAGAAGGTCTGGTCCAGATAGAAGTTTGTCGTTGAGTGCCACACCTTGATACTGGGCTGCCGCATTGCAAACTCTTCTGACTTTCTCCGGTTTATGCGGGTTGATGACGGGGTGATGTGGCAAATACCATTGCAGTTCGTCTCTGGTTTCGTTCAGTTCAGTTTGATCGACTTTGCGAACGTAACCAGCTTTGACATCGGTGTCAATTGTTTCCTGATAGCGTTGTCGTAACGTATCATCCTTCTGTAGGCGTCGTTCTAGGGACTTGAGTTGCCCCATTGCAGAGTAGAAGTTGTTCGGCAACTTCACTTCTTCCTCTCGCCACAGAAGTCCAACTTCGTATCTTTCACCCGTGAATCGCGTTGTTCGTTCCAACGTCTTGATTGCTCGTTGTTCGTCTTTTGACTGGCCTGTGACATCGCAGTTGGAGGCGTAGGATTCGATGTCCCACCACTTACTCAACTGGCTTGCTAGTTTGTCCTCTGACACTGAGGTTGCTGTAGTAGCAAGGGTTGCTGCCTGTTTTGCTGGTAGGGGACCACTTAAGGCCCATCCTATTTTCGATTTCACTGCCCACGGTGCAGCCTTGTCATCGGACCTCTTAAACTCTAATGGGTGATGGATGTCATAGCAGTCTTGTCCAAGAATGACTTGAACTTCATTAAGATTGTAGCTCTGATTCGGCAAGTTCTTCAAATGTGGGTAGCGGTCTTTCAATTCCTGCAGATCCACCATCTGGTCACCCAACTTCAGTTTCTCGTGCACATAAAACTGCACTGTTGTCAGTGGTCGTGACTTCTCGTGTGCTGAAACAGCTATCGGCACTATTTCAGTCTTGACGTATTCCGATCCGTGGATTCCTGCTACTGACAAGGACGCCTTTCTTCCTTGCAGCTGCAGTGTTGATACGATTGACTTGTCGACGAATGAGATTGAAGATCCTGTATCACACATCGCTAGCACGCTCAGGCTGTGGTTCCCATTTACGAGCTTAATTCGCACTACAGGTAGCCCTCCTTGTGTGATGTTAGTCGCTAATGCTGTTGTAGCGTCTGAGACACTCGTTGTAGCCTCCTTCTTTGAGAAGTCACTGTGCAAAAGTTTGTTGTGTCGTCGTCCACAATTGGGGACACTGCAAGTTTTACTTCTGCAATCCCTTGATCGATGACCAGGTCTCAGACAATTGAAACACAGTCTGAGCTTCTGAACTTGCTCTCGTCGTTCATTCAGTTTCATTGATTTGAATTTCTCGCAATTCCAGATCGCATGCTGTCCAACTTTCAGTGGACATTCCAAACTCTTTGGTTTTGTAGAATCTTCAGCATTTGATGCGAATGTACTGGTTTTCGGCTTTTCCCGATTCTGAAACTTAGAGCTTGTCTGAGCTAACAAGTCATCATGTATGAAAGCTGTTGATTCTAACCAGTCTTTGAAAACAATCAAGTTTGCTGCCAGTAGCTGGTGATCCTGTAGGTGACGTAGCCACTGCTCTTTGAGTTGAAGGGAGAGTTTTCTTGTTGCTGAACTCAGAACTCCTTCCGATTCCAGGTCAGGTTGAAATCCAAGCCTGGTCAAAACGTTTACTGTGTTTGTGACTACGTTTGCAAATCGAACAATGCTACTGGAGTCATCGTGTCTAACTGGTGGATGAGTGTATATCTTCTTAAGTTGAGCTTCGACTATGACTCTCGGTCTGCCAAACTTCTTGCAGAGAACATCCCAGGCTTGATAATATGACTGTGAGCTGAAGCCCAATCCCGATATTGCTGCTTTCGCTTGACCCGTGAGGCTGGTCTTCAGATACTGCATCTTCTCAGTATCACTTAGCTTCTTCTGATGAACAATTACATCGAAGAGTTCACACCACTCAGGCCACTCTAGAGGATCTCCTGAAAACTCTGTTAACTTCAGTTTTGGTAATCCTCTTGAGCCATCACTTGGCATCTGATATATAACTTGTGGTGTGGGTTGGCTCAACGTCGTTTGATTACGATTCTCCATCGATCTGTCGCGGGAGTTGTGTTTGGGACTTTGACTTCTCTGCTTGTTTTTCACTGTTGACGTTCCTTGCTGTTGAAACGTCGTCCTGGACAAATGCACTGGCGGATCTGTCACCCTAATTGATGTAGGGATTTCTGATCTCTTTAGAAAGCTTGGTTCCTGTCGTGGGGCTGAGAAGATTCCTACACCCGGTTGGAACAGCGGGGTAGTTTTCGGGTATGCACTGAACCTTTTGTCAGTTCTGTCCTGTGTGACATTCTTAGGAGGGTCGACCACAACGTTTGGTGATAGTGGCCGGCTAGGATCGGACTGCTCGGCTACGGATTTGAGCCAGTCCTGCGATATTGCTGGCTTTCGTCTGGATCTCACACTTTCGATATCACCTGCTTCTGATCCAGATGCTCTTGAGCTTCCCTTAGTCAGTTCCAGTTTTAGAACTCTTTCTTCCTCATCAGCCTCGGCCTTCTTCCTCTCATTTTCAAGCTCTCGCTCATGCTGCCGCAAGCGCAATTCGTCTTCTTGTTGTGTCAGTTGTAAACGCAACTCTTCCTCTTGTTGTTGTTGCTGGTGCTGTAATTGTAAGCGTAATTCTTCTTGCCGTCGACGCAATTCTATTTCCTCACGTTCCTTCTCTAGCTGACTTTGACGCTCTCGCAGCCGTTGATCGGCTTCTTTCTTTGCTCTCATGTTTTCGAGTTCTAAGTTCTCAATCTCGCGCCTCCTTGATGAACGTGAGTTGGCAATACTGGGTTCTTTTTTGCTTCGGTGCGTTCCAGAATGCCTAGAGGTTACTTCAACGTTCTCTTCGACATTTTCTGTCACTCCGTTTCCTGTATCAATTACAGTCTCGTTTGGGTCCTTATCACCTGCCGATGTAGATGACACCAACGATGTTTGATTTCCACTCTCTACGGTTTGCTGGTACTTTTTAAGTAGATCTGTAAGTTTGGCCATTTCGATATGAGTTGACATGCGCTTTTGCTCTGGTTTGACAAGTCGGATCACGTCTTTCCAATTAATGACTTCAGTACGATACTCTTCAATTTCTTTGAGTCCTGGTACCTTCTCGATGAGCCATTGCAGTACCTTTTTCCTTTCGCCCAATTTTCGCTCAGTATCGGCATCGAAACTCTCTAAGTACTTTGGCTTCAGGAGTTGTCTCTGTTGCTGTCTGTTTTCTTTCAGCTCATCATATGTCTCAAAGAAGCATCGATACACTCTTTCAGCTGTCACTGTTTTATTCTGGGCTAGTTGTGCTTTTACGGCAGTGTCATGCCGGTCAAAGGTTTCCAGCAATTCGGTTTGCTCCTTTTCTAGCTTCTTGAGTTGGCCTGACATCTTGTAGTCAGTCGTTTTCCAATGTCTATCGGGGCTCTTTCCAGCCATCGTAAGGATTTCGTTATGGTCCACCAATTTGAATCGAAGATTCTTTGCTGTTCGTGTCACTGTTGTCTGGATCACTGTTATCCAGATTACTGCTCTCCGGGTCACTGTTGTCCGGGTATCTGATTCGTGTTGTCGTTGTTGTCCGGGTCGGCGGACCAAATGTTGCGGCTGCTCAAGAATCTCAGCGGAACCCAACTTCGCGGCCTGGTTCTCGAGTTTTACGCCGGCCTGGTTCTTCACTCGGTTGCTATCGACTAACACTCGCGTAGTAACTATTAGTCGCTCAGTTGTAATAAAGGACTGTAACTTTAATTTTTTGTGATTGAAGTTAAGAAAATCCTTGGTGATAATCTATATCCAATCTCGTGCTGAAGTTTGTAAGGCTTCAGCCCAAAGCTAGTACTGTTGCTAACTTCTTGTTAAGAAAGCTCAACTAACTTATAACGCTCGAGATCTTAAGATCTAGCAAAACTTAGCGCAAAAGACTAAAGTTGATGAAGAATCAAATTATAGTCAATCTGAGAGCCAACTGCTCCTTATGACAGTTTCTAATGGTTCTAAATACAATATGGTTTCACTACGCAAACAATTGGGTTAAAGTAAATAATCCGCTAAATATCATTTATAACATCATTGTCACTGATCTCTGATTGGTTAATCGAATAAAGTGATTTAAGTCAATGTTTACATAGTAAATGTCAAACTACCGCACTATTTGCTTTTGTTGACATAAGCACTGATGGTACATACGTAACTCTAAATGCCTCAAATGTATGACAAATGACCTTTAATAAACACTTAAGGGATCATAGAATTAACAATTTAGCAAAATTAACAATAAATGACAAAATATCCAAAAATGCACTTTTTGCACCATATAAGTGCTAATAGCATCAATTGTAGGTATGATGCAAGGATGTTCGTTGGGTCCATGGATAGCTTAGGGGTTACCCTAACCGTGTGCTAAAACCTTGGGTTGCTCAGGTTTTCCCTTCCCAAAATCGGGGGGGTGGACAAATTTTCGGTCCCAACTTGTAAAAATTTTCAGTTTTGACCTTTTTTGAGTTTTGGCAAAATTTCAAGTTTCTGAGTTTTGATTTCATTTCTGTTGGTCTGATGGCTCATGCTTCTGTTCACTAGTGGCGCCAACAGTGGAAATACTCCTTGCGAAATCATAAGTACAATCAACATGAAGGCACTCAGCATGTAATAACCTTGTTAGATATGGTTCCTGGGCTTACGAAATGCTTCACGATCAATCAGGAACAAGTGTGTTAGCTGCAGAAATTACAGAGCATAAACGATCGCACCTCAAAAGGTAGTTTCATCCGACGAGAGGTTAGATGCATTAACAGCCTTTACAAATATTGGAGGGAACAACTTTAGTCTTTTCCCACTGTGACGATTGAGCGAAAAACTGAAAACAATTGTGTTGTCTAAAACTCTGAGAGTGGTGCAGACAGTAGTGGTACCCTATTGGGACACGGATGACAAAGCAATCATGCGATTTTGTTTGCACGAGGAGTCAAACCAAGTGCAATGATCACAACAACGGGACACAATTTGTTGAGCTGGACAAAAAATCACAGACTACGTTGCAGCATGGAACAAAGAAGGGACCGAAGAACATCTAAATTGACGAGGAATGAGACGGTTGATGGAAAATCAATACACCAGCAGCACCTCAAGGTAGTAGTATTGGAAGGAAGGGTTTAGAAATAGCATGCTTGCAATGTATATCTAAGCTAATTTGTTGTTCACTTTTGTCATTTTAGATACTTAGTAACTATTATCAGTACGTGAATATCACACATGAACTGAAGTTAAAACCCAAACTCCAGCAGTTGCATTGATTACAATTTCAGCTAAAATAGTATTGCGATGTATGAACCCTTCCAAATGCATTATGTTTTTTACAATTGCCATGCGCATTGACTTGGTGTTGGTACAGAATATTCGAAAAAGTTCTATATTGTTAACAATTTTCCTTTGACATCAGATTATCACTGAAAAAGTGACGTGATGGAAGACTGTTCTAATTTTGGAGTCATTCTTCTCTGGGGCCAATCAACGAGGCAATTTTGAATATGGACCTCGTTCTTTTCCTTGTCATTAGGAGAACAGCCGTTACAGTTGTGTTGTTCTCTACATCCTTTGCCGTTTTGATAGGAGGAATCGAAGTTGAACCCAAATCAAATGTCGCTCTCTAATATTATGAGCCCACAAATCAGACTTGAAAATTCTATTATAGATTCAATCCTCTTTTATGAACGTCATATATTATGAATTGAATTTCAAGGTGCTCAAATGAAATCCTTCATTGGAAACGCGCGGGCTGATTGGACTAAATATTGGGCTTTTTTAATCATAGCAGCTGTGAATAGAGGGAACAATTACTTTTTAACTTCTGCGTTCTTTTATTTTGAACTTATAAACCAAAGGTCAATGCAGTTGATGATACAAGCAATCTGAGTTTAAATAATTACGGCTCAATGAAATAAAGTTTGCCTGTGAATAGTCATTTTAGAATTCCTTTTTTGTCCTAAATAGATATACTTGCCATACGTACTCAACCAAGTTATTCTAAGTGTCTAAGCTTACCTTCTAACTTTCTATCCCTACTTAGCTGCGTCTTCGTTCAAACAAAATCTCACTTTTGACTCCTTCTCTGATGTTAACGCAATAGAAGACTCGTTATTAAACCTTTGTTTTTTCTATATAGGTTAGATAAATCTAATTAAAACTTGATATAGGATGAGAAAAGGACTGTTATAGTTTCTTTGAAAAAAAGAAGCACTGAACTTCTCGTAAGAAAAACCCAATATACCTAACACACTATTATCGGGTTAATTCCTCTTAAACAGCCGGTGGGCGGTTCAATTAAAAACTGGCTCAGCAGGATCTGAGGGCTTCAAATACTTCCATTACAGCTAATTTTACAGAACCGGATTTTTAATTTTTCAACGAAATGAATTTCGTCAATCTTTTCATAACACTTTTAGAAACAAATTGCGCCAATCAAGTTAAGCAGCTTTGAAATCTAAAGGAGATGGCTTTCGTATGCAAAGATTAAGCAGTCCACCGTGCAAAAGTCAATTTAAAGTGGTCAGATGAAAAAATCGAAGAAACAAATAAATTGCTTAAATAAACTGACTGTACTGAAAACACAGCCGGCAAGTTGCCGGAAAATAGCCGCCGTTGACCCGCTTGACGCACATTGGGATTGAAACAGAAGAGATAAATTGACAGATAGAACGATTAAAAGAGATAGAAATTGGCAAAATTTTTCTAAGTGTCTTAGCTGCATCCTCGTTCAAACAAAATCTCATTTTTAAATCCTTCTCAGATGTTAACGCAATAGAAGAATCATTATTCAACCTTTGTTTTCCTTATATAGGTTAGAAAAATCTAATTGAAATATGATATAGGATGAGAAAAGGACTGTTCTAGTTTTTTTTGAAAAGAAGAAGCACTGAAATTCTCATAAGAAAAACCCATTTTACAAAACACACTATTATCGGGATAATTCCTTTTAAACAGCCGGTGGGGGGTTCAATTAAAAACTGGCTCAACAGGATCTGAGGGCTTCAAATACTTCCATTACAGCTAATTTTACAAAACCGGATTTCTATTTTTTCAACGAAATGAATTTCGTCAATCTTTTCATAACACTTTTAGAAACAAATTGCGCCAATCAAGTTAAGCAGCTTTGAAATCTAAAGGAGATGGCTTTCGTATGCAAAAATTAAGCAGTCCACCGTGCAAAAGTCAATTGAAAGTGGTCAGATGGAAAAATCGAAGAAACACATAAATTGTTTAAATAAAATTCTTTGAATTATAAAAAGGAGATTGCCTAAATAATAGCCGTTGAGAGACTGGCGGCGGCTGTTAATAATTGTTTAAACAGGTTGTTAAACTATGTTGTTAAACAAGAGAAACACCAATAATTGTTTTTTTTTCAACTACAGCTGTTTAAGTTAGCAGTTGATGATTTTCCGTCTCTGTAATACTATCAGGTCATGTTGGGTTGCAGACAGGGGGGAGGGGGGGGGGGGGTGAAGAGCCAGCGCAAAACACTCCTTGTTATTGGAACATCACGGTCGCCTCTATACTATGGTCGAGCAAGGATCTGAGGAAATTAATAATCAAGATTACGGTACTTTTACTTTAAAAACAAGTATCAAATAAATAAATTGTTTAATTAAAATAATGTAACATCATTTTTCTGATTTGAAATCAAATTTTAAATTCAATGACACAAATTAATTCCATACGCTAAGATTAATCACTAGGCAGAGGATTTGCTCCGTTCCCATTATAGCCCCCAGAAAATTATTAACCCAACATCGTATATTTACTGTCTTTTTGTGGGGGGGGGGGGGGGGCTGTAAGCTGTAAATTTGAAAGAGCTTTGTGCGAGGTTTAGCCGACGCACAAATTGTGACATAATTAATTAAGCGAATGTTTGCTTTTTTGGATGTATAATCCGGACATATGAATTTTGTATATCGATTAACATGATTAGGAAATCATTTTTTTTCGCTCAATGTGCTCAAAAAATAATTGTTTGAGGTTTCATCAATTTCTGAGAAAAACTGGGAAAATTTTTGTTCATTGTCATATGAATTCAGTGGAGAGTTTGAGTTTCGTCTTGCAGAGTCACCCATCCCTTGAACATAAAATTGTTAAATTTATACATTTTTCTGAACAAACTGATCTTTTTTGTCCTGATATTAATTTGCACATCCTAACATGAGGCGGGGGGGGGGGGGGGAGCTTGCAATTAATGTTAACATATACCCTTATTAAGGTGTAAAGCTATCAATAACAGATAATCATATTCTACCCTGGGGACGAGGAGGGGTGCATTTTTGTTTGTCGGCTAAGCGCCTAGTTAGTCACCGTGCCCATTTGGCAGCCACTGCAAATAAATTACATATGCGCCAATAGTTTTTCGGTTTCCATAAAAAGATCTTCTTTTCGAAAATAGACGTCTAACATTAATGCGAAAGCATAAAACAGCAGACAGTAGACTGACAGGGTTGCCAGGGTTCCTCGCACTAAGATCCAGCGTCTGTTTGGTATTTCATCGCCAGGTTTCCGGATTTGAAGTTGGCCTGATCAGGTTGGGAAATTGTTACATTTGAACTCTTAAAGCTTTCCCGGGTTGACCAAACTTACTAACCATAAAAAGGGCCATATATGGTCCATAAAAGTCCATAAAAATTTCCGTTTTATGATCTTGCTATGGTTAGTAAGTTTCCATATATGGTCCGTTTTATGGATAATAAGTTTTTCTACGAGAGCTTTATTTTTTCCTACTATGGTAATATATGAATGAAAGAGAGGACCCTGCCATATATGGTCCGTTTTATGGTTAGTAAGTTTACATATATGGTCCGTTTTATGGTTAGTAAGTTTACAAAAGTTGGGTGCAAGTGAAATCGGAAAGTGTTGAAGGGAGACAAAAGTAGTGAAAATATCAAACTAGTTCATTTTTAAGTCATTTTTTCTATATGATGGAGCAAAAAATCGACCTCCCCAAACTATGTTTTTGAACTCTTGCTGTATTCTACTGTGCAATAAATGGGCATTTGATAGTACAGAACTTTTTAATGGAAAATTTGTAACCATAAAACGGTCCATAAGAAAGTTTTTTATGGCATTTTATGGTAAGTAAGGTACCACAAAAGTCGATTCTTTGTTTTTTTTACATTTATTGAATCTAAAACTTGGCTTTCGAGTTCATTTGAAAAACGACACCTAGAAATTGACCATTTAATCATACAGAATTTTTAATGGAAAATTTGTAACCATAAAACGGTCCATAAGAAAGTTTTTTATGGCGTTTTATGGTAAGTAAGGTACCATAAAAGTTGATTCTTTGTTTTTTGATTTTTATCGAATCTAAAACTTGGCTTTCGAGTTCATTTGAAAAACGACACCTAGAAATCGACCATTTAATCATACAGAATTTTTAATGGAAAATTTGTAACCATAAAACGGTCCATAAGAAAGTTTTTTATGGCGTTTTATGGTAAGTACGGTACCATAAAATTAAACTACGGAATTTTGAAATTTTATGCACAAAAACGTTGTTTTGGAACTGCATGTAGACCTTTGGTCTTCTTCTCAGCCAAACTCAAAAATTTTTATGGTCGTTGTATGTTTAGTAAGTTTCCATAAAATCCATATATGGCGTTTTATGATTAGTAAGTTTCTTTTATGGTGGTCAACCCGGGTTCTTTTTCTAATAAAGAAGCATTAAAATTTTTAAGGGGCAGCCAATTTTTCTCGACCGCAACAACTTTCGGTTGCATAAAACACGGTTAACGATCCAAGAGACCATAGTCCCAAAGACAGAAGAAAAACGACGCAAGAAACGTTTGGTATGCGCGAGATTTTTTTGTTTACAATGTAGTCAATTGTTTTGATGACTTTCTAATCGCAAGCATTTCAAATACCGAAGATACCGAGTCTAAGAAACTGGAGCAACCGACATTTTCTTCCGTTTCAAACCAAACATATCGACGATTCCCTTGTTTAAAAGTCGAAAATACCAACGATACCGGAGCGAGAAACTTAAGAGCTTTCGTTGTTTTTGTCTAATTGAAACCAAACATACCGATAATTTTCTTATAATTACAAACAACGATTTTCGAACCATCTCATCAAACTACATGAAACTTTGAGATAACCCTGACCACTCAGATTTGAAAAAAAACCTCACAATTGAAATTCAGATCGAAAAGTTTACATAATACGCACAGTTTTAGCTTGGTTGAAGAAGCATTAGTTAAATAACAGAAAATAATGATTTAAAAAATGACGCTCCATGACAAAAACTCTAAATAAAGCAACGTGGATTGTGATGATTTTTGCAAAATCTGAAATAAATTTAAAGCTTCTTGACTCTCGCAAAGCATTCAACAAATACATGAAAGGGAAATTTTCTCATGTAGGCGATGATCCAAAAGTAATTTTTGAACTATTCCTCAACCTTAACCCAAGAGCAATGATTATGAGTTCTTTCTGAGTTAGAGATAGGATGTGGGCCTAACATTTGGGTATTTACCAAAAAATATCTCATTTTTTTTATAGATTTCGTACCACGGAACTGAGGAATATTTGCGTAACAATTTAGTATTTTCAAAAAATTAGCATCTAAGTGTTTAAATAATCCATTCAAATGATAAAGGAGTTTCAAATTGTTTTATTTTATAGAAATTGCCACAATTTCACCCTTCATGAAATTTGTTTTCAAAAATTTTACAAATAAGTTTCCTATTATGTGTAAAAAAAACATATTGATGTCATGAACTGCTAAAAAGACAATTCTGCAAAAAGTACATAGCTAAATCTGTCCAATGCCAACATTAACTATCAACTACATTAGTCTATATAAAGCTATTCCACAAGAACTGTTCCAATAAAGTGACAAAGAAAGCTGAAGACAAAGTAAAATCTATTTTAGTTTAAGTCCGAGTATCCGTATTCCAATTTTTATTTTTCCATTTTTTGTTAAGGTAAAGAGGGACAAGCAAAAACAAGAGGCTTAGCAAAAAATTCGATTTGGTTTAAATTTTTGCTTGCTACTTAAAATTTGCTTTATAAAAAGTACTGATGCACGATTTGTTGGATGCATCATAATAAAGCTGTTGCTTGTTCCGAGACAAACTTAACTGATGTTATTTTCACACAATTTTGTCGAACGAATTTATTTAACGTAGAAAGATGCTAAGCGTATAACTACAAAAGCCTTTGAGTTTAGAACACTTAAACTGTGGAATTTTTGGTGACCGATTTCTGTTTGCTTTCATATTCTTACTAATTTTGTTTCTCTTACTTTTCGCTCATTTTTAAAAATCTTTTCAAACCTGCTCACTCAAACTGTATTTTTCCTTCCATTTTTTGTTTTCTCTAGTGAATTAATTGGTCTGACGTTTCCTGTGAAACATCATTACGATGCAGAGGTATACCCCAAAATTTCCGCCTTAGTAAAAAATTGGCTCGAAAATTAGTTACATACAATGAACGAATTTAGTTGACATCCTTTGTATCTTACTTTTCGCAAAAGGGGTTCCGCCAAATTTGCGAAATAAAAGAACATTCGGTGCAAAAAGTAGGTAAAAAATCTTGTTGCACGTTTCCGCTCAATTTAGGCGTCTATTATTCGCGCACATTTTGAGCATGCAACAAGCATTTAAAAAAGATTTAATTGAAACTTCAAAGCTTCAAAGTGCTTTAAATACATGCAACCACAAAAACTGATTTTTTTCCGAAAAATCCCAAGCACATCAAAGACTTTGTATATCAATGTGGGACTGGCCAATTTTAATAAATAGTAATAAATAGTACTAATAAGTAGTTAATAAGTACAAATAAAGTATTATAAGTAGTAATAAAGTAGTAATAAAGTACTACTAGGAGTGATAAGTTAGGCTTAATTAAATAAGTAGTAATTAAGTTAGGCATAATTGCGGATTATATGCGAAATCGAGCTACATTGTGTGCAAAAAATCGATACATAAATGGAGCGGATGCGTGATACAACTCGCGCAAAAAAATAGGCTATTAAGTTTGTACTTTTATTTCGCGGCTAAAATTAGGACACTTTTGCGAACACGGGATCCGATATTCCCTTCCATTTTGCCGGTTTCTGCTAAAGTACCTATTTTCCGCAATATTGTTCCACTTTCAATGTATTAACATAGTAAAAACGAACGCAAGATACACGCATCGGGCATATCTGCCCGTGAGGATTTGGGTATACCTCTGCATCGTAATGATTTGCTCACATCTGATCATTGATTTTTTTTCATTTAGATCCCTCGGTTTATGTCATTTGTCTAGTTTGCACAAGAACTATTTCTTAAAAAACGCTGAAAAGGGAAATAGGCTGTTAAATTAAACATTTAAACGTTTTTCATTTCGCTAATTTATTTTTTTGTGCAATTTTTGTCCACTTCGCTTTGAATTAAGATACTCAATTTTTTTAATTTCCACAGTCTTTTAAACAACTTCAGGTATTCTAACTTGAAATTACACTACATTTACTACGCCCTCTCCAATATTCTCTGAACCAGCACCCATGTCATTATGAACCAAAACCAAAAGTAGGTCTTAAACAAGTTATCAATGGTTAATTATTCGAGTCTCTAGAATTTTTTTTTAATTTTTATTGTTTTCGTAGAAATCAAAAGACAAATTTCAGTTAGCGACCAATTTGCTTTACAATTTCTTCGGTTCCACATGAAAGAAGTAAAAGAAAAATTAGACGATTTAACGAAGATTTGCGGAAAAATTTTCTCATGCGTTTTTTTTTTCAAACCATATAAACTTTTCACATGGGTATCATCAGGGAAGCAACTGTATTTCAATTTACAAAAATTACGTCCGTCATTTTAAAAACAATATCTTCTTCAAAAACAGTTGCTGTGATTTTTGACCGGTAAATGTTTTGACGCTAGAATTTGCTTATTATGGAATTAAGTGTTGTCAGTATCAACTTCCAAAAAGCGCAAGTTGATGAATAACAACTTGCAAAGCAGAAAGAGATTTAACATTTTTCCTTTAAATTCAGCTAGATGTAACTATTATAATTGATACAATACTAAAAGTTTAGTTGCCTTTAGGTTCAATAAAATATCTTACCGTGGACGAAAATTTTCAGTTGGAGGATTCCGATTCTTAAACAGTTGAAAAGAAATCCTATGAAAATTATTAGGAAAAATAGGTTCTTTGTGATACCAGAGGTGATAGTTTTTCCTTTGCTGTTTTTTTTGTAAACTAGTGTACTTTGTGCTCATCACCTTAAATTTTTCTCCCCTTACTGTAATTTTTGATGAAGCAAACATCAAAATAAAGTGCTTGGCAAACATCTAATGAACAAAATTTGATAATCCTTATTTATATTCTTACATCGTCACTAAAAGTGCATTTGACATTGAAAGGTGTGAAGCAATCAGTAACTAATATATTGAACGATTTTAATTTTAAAAAAAAAAACAAAATTCGTTGTCTTTTGTATACATTTTCTACAATTTTGTTGAGACATTCTCAAAAATATTTTCCAGAATGCACATTATTTTATTGTATTGTTTCTATCGGAAGAACAATGCCGAAGTTTTGAGCCTTCTTGTAGCTGGGTTCCAATAAAATTTTTCAACTAATTTCAAATTAAACGGTCAGGGTTGTCTTATGTTTTCCGGAGCTTAAATATTCTGAGCTTAGTTTACAATCAGAGTTTAGTTCAGAGCTTTATTTTAGCGTATTTTAGTCTGGATTGTTTCAACAGATCTCTTTTCAGGTTTTGTACGGCATGGCACAATATTTTGCAAGCTTGACCACCATATAAAAATTACCAATCATGGAACGCCTTATATGGAGTTTTGGAAAAATTACTGAGCATGCAACGACCATAATGTTTTTGAGCTGGATTAATTAACATTCCAAAAGGGTGCTAAGCATGAAATGTTGTAATTCGGAAGTTCATCTTTATGGGAACTTACGTACCGTAAAACAAAATTAAAATTTGTTTTTGGACCACTTTACGGTTACCAATTTCTCTTCATAATGTTTTCTTTTAAATTATGCAGATGTTTTCGGTTTTTCGGCATATCATTTCAATAAGAAAAACTTCGACATAATCAATGTCAAAAGCATACATTTCAATTTTACTTTACCTTAATTGCCATAAAACGACATAAAAAATATATATGAACCGTTTTAATTGTTCAAACTTTCCAGAAAACTGATGGTTTTTTTAAAAAAATATCCATTATTTTATGTTAATTGTTTAATCTTTTTGTACATGTCGCCATTTTGATCAGACTAACAAATTCAGATTCAGTAAATGCGAAAACTACAAACAGAAAAAAAAGCCCCTCGATAATTTTAAATTGACCGTAACGTGTTCAAAAATTGTTTCCTTTTTGGCCAGTTAGTTCCATTTTTTTACTGTTCAATTTGGTCAACAGAAATCTTGTCACCCAGTTACGTCTATGAAGAACACAGTTCAGAAATCCGTTCTATGATAAGTAATGTACCATATAATATGGTACTTTTTATGGTACGTAAGTTTGGTCAAATCGGTTCAGATCTAAGAATTCCAATCTCATAAAACAGCTGGTGCATCAAAAAAGAAGTATAAATAAAGCGCCGAGGAGAATTCTCTATGACAAACACTACCCTATTTCATTTGACAAGAAGAAAAACCCACAAAAAAGAAGGCCCAAAAACTTTTGTGATTGAGATAAATGTTCCAAGCTGCTCCATATCTCTGTTCAGTGCGTGACCTAAGTGAGTCGGGCGCCCCAAGTGCGCAACTCAGTTGGGTCTGTTTCCCCTGTTCGCGACCCAAGTCCGTTCAATCAAAGCTAGTTTGGGTCGCGCACCAGAGATTGGGTTTTCTCGACGACCTTTATTACCAGTATTATCAGGGCCGCGTTTCAACAGATTATTATGACTGGTATACTAAAAGCAGAATTCTGATATTCACATCAAATAAATGGTAACAATTTCCCTGATTGGTAGACGACAACACCCACTTCTTCGAATATAGGGTCTTCTTCGACTTCCACCGTCTCGCTCTCTTGCCCACTTTCGGCTTCCGAACCCTCCGATTCCTGTTTGTCTTCGTTTCTGCCGCCGGTCATTATTAATGATCGCTAAAGATTCCGATTTGGGAATAATTTAGTATACTGAAGAGAGGCAAATTAGGAGAAATAAGAAGCGGTCTGAAAGGGCTGGAATTGATGGCAAATTTGAAATGATATCAATTGCAATTTGAGTGTTTACTTTTGGTAAGGAGTGTAAGAGAATAATAGAAAGGTGAACTGTTTATAATGGCCTTCGATTTCAGCTAAAATACGGTTTAAATCTGAACACTCTAAACGAAACTTCTGAAAAGTCATAAATTGTTCCGCAAAATTAAAGCGGCTAGCATTAAAAAGGTGTAAAAAAGGAAAACAACTTTTTTGTCTGATTAATGAAAAAATTCTTGCGTTCAGCTACCCCCATGTCATTCATACATGCATTTGAAATGAGCTTGCTCTCTTTATGCAGCAAAAAAGTCCCACCTATAACTTAACCTAATTGACAAAATTTGATCAAATTTGGAAATCATGATTAACTACCTGTTAAACTTCATTCACTTTCAGTAATAAAAACAAAAAAAAAACGCAAAACGTTACCGGGCCCAGGTGTCAACGCTAATAAACGCAAAATTATGTAAGATTGGCGGTGAATGCGTTCAATTAAGGTAAGATCTACAACTTAGGCGTAAAAATACCGTTTATGAGTGTGGATATTACATAATTTTGCATTGAGTCTAGCGTTGCAAAACCAACCTAAATTTGCGCTGACTTTAGCGTTGATCATAAAAAAATTGCGTTGAATTTAACGTTCATCTTACTTAACCTTGCGTTGAATTTAGCGTAAAATTTTTGTCACTGTAGGGGCTAGTAGTGGGTGTGTGCGTGTGTGCGAGTGTGTTTTGGGGGCGAGCTGTTTGTGATGGGTAGGCGGGGGTCAGTTACGTGGGGGAGGGGGTTAGGTTACGTTACCAATCTAAGCGAATCACAACTTTTTTTGCATTGAAAACTCACGATTAAACCCAAATTTTTTATTTACTGAAACTCATTAATTGTCTATTGAACCCCAAAACTTCACTAAATGCAACTACTAATCGTCACTGAAAATTTCTAAGAGCTACTTTTAGAGACGCAAAATGAATTAAGATTCACGCTTAGAAATGTAAATTATGTAAGATTCGAGCTGAACAAGAGTGCAGTTCTTAACCAAAAGAAGGTACAATTACAGAGCGGTAGATGAGGCCACGAGAAATTAGGAGGTCAGTGGTTCGAGTCTCATAGTCAGAGGCATAAGTGTTAAATTTTTGAGATCAACGTTGAAGCCAACGCAACCTTATGTAAGATCAACGCTTAAAACGCAAAGTTATGTAAGCTCTACCGTTAGAAACACAGATTCACGAAAGAAAAGCAGTAATTAGCGTTGAAAGATTAAAAAACTCGCGGCGCAATTTTCTTGCATAATTTGGAGACTTAACTTCAATGCATTCATCACAAAACTATCAACGAAAATTGTAGTGAACTTCCAAGCTGCGGTGCAATTTCAACGCCAGTTACCACTTGTCTCACTTATTTTTTGGAAAATTCCTCGGCTGGGTAAGATCTCAGTAACCTTTTTGTTTGTGCCCCCAAATCTTAGTAAGCGCATATTATTTGCACCCCCCCCCCCTCCAAGACGCAAGCGCCATAATTTTACATAATGATATGATTGGGGGGTTGCATAACGTACTGGGGAGAGCAAAAAATAGATTTTGATCTCAACTGTACGAGACCAAACATTAAATCAAAATTCGCTGACATTTGTATATTCGTTTTTTTTATAAGATACATCAATTTTCTGAGATTGGATAAGTTTATAAATCGGATAATTCGAAAATTCCAAGTGTATTTGCGGAAAAATTCAAGTTAGAATTATGGCAATTTTCGTAATCAAAAATGTGAAAACCTCCACGGAAATCTACTTCAATTTGATCATGCCTTCAGCACCTGAAACTGGCAATGACAGAACCATTTTTTGTGACATTGAACATCCTGTCTATCGGGAAAAGTTAAAAAATTTCTATCTGATTTATATCAATGTGTTGCATTGAAGCTTTTCAGAAATAGCAGCTGTTGAAATTTGGTCAAATTTGTGTTGATTTAATTATTTTCTAGTCAAAGGACAATCTGAAACATTTTTAAATAAAACTGGCAGTGTACCATCAAAATCGCCCACTTACGGACTGACGTA
The DNA here is from genome assembly GCF_964194025.1 of Convolutriloba macropyga. Taxonomy (NCBI): domain Eukaryota; kingdom Metazoa; phylum Xenacoelomorpha; order Acoela; family Convolutidae; genus Convolutriloba; species Convolutriloba macropyga. The sequence continues at coordinate 57,361,676 of NC_134478.1, forward strand.
ATCACAGAATGACGCAATTACGGAAAAAACAAAGAGAGAAATCGTCAGTTTGCCATAATTTTGTCAGTGTGTAAAGTCATAAGAAAATTTTTGACCAGTTGATCATCTCGATAATGATTTCAGTTAACTTTTTTCGCTTGAAATTATGGATGAAGCAAAGGTTCGTTCCACAGTGCCTCTCCGCAGTTTTTGAAACGTTTTTCAAGAGTCAAATAAGAGGATTTTATTTTATATGCAGATCATCAAACATTGGCCTAAATCAATTTGGAAAATGGGATACGTTTGCTAAATTTGTCTATACCAAGACACGGTATTGAACTATTGACTGTGTGTTTATTTCAAAAGCCATTATCAAATATTTTCTCTAAATATTTTTGTGGCTTCTAAAACATAGAGTCATAGACACTTGCTTTTTGTGATTTATCGTCTGTTGTCTGATAAATGATACGAATCATCTTTTAACTTTCGACTGATTTAAAACAGCAATTAGAATTGTCCTAAACGAAGTACCAGAGAATATTTTTTAATTGATGGGAAAAAAAGTTCCAGAAACCTTTAAATATATCTAAATTGGAACATTTGTTGTGGCTTTTTAATCAAAAAATACTGATATAAACAGAAAAGTCGTCTATCGTTTGATTTTTTAGATTATATTTTATGTATAATTGAAAATGACATCCAATTTGATTGTGGCATTTTATGTGAATGTCAGAGGTTCAAAAATGCGCGTTGGCACTTAATTTTCTCAACCCTCTCCTTAAGATTTTTGCCGATTGTCACCACAAGGAGTAGAGACAAGAAGTTAGAAATGCATTCTGTTAGATAAATTGATTTTCAATTTGTGACATACTTGCAGACTGGCGAGGTTATTGTTTTTTTCACTCAATAAATACATATATGTCCTTTTTTGAAAACAAGGAATCAAGTTAATAGAATTTTTCCAGCATAAAAAAAAAACAATTTTTTTCAAGTAAACACCTGAATGAGATAGTGAATTCATGGGCTTTTAATTTTCAACAAAGCAAAGGACCCTGTCTCACTATTAAAAATGAACAACATTATTGTCTTGTAGCAATTTATTTTTCATTTAATAAAATAAAAAAGTTCAAGTTGAGGGATTCAAAACAAGTTAACAAAAATAGTGAAAGTCAGCAATGTTTACTGATAATTTGAAATCCGAAAAAAATAATTATTAAAAAGTGAAGCTAAAAAACTAATGAAGCCAGTCACAACTCTGCACAATAAATGGGTCAATATGTCAAAATTGAGTGAACAACAAAACCGTTGAGCATAGAGATCCTCCAACCACTAAGTGGGTTCGGAACAATGATCCAAAAAAAAACGAAAAATTTCTCTGGATTTACAGTCAATTAGTTTTATTGCCGTAATTTTATTATGTGAAATATCATAATTTGTTTATTGTCCATTTTCAAATATGTTTTTACGGTAATTTTTTACCACTGTCCGATTTACATTCTGAAAAAGGTTTGATTTTGTTTCAATTCTTTTTTATCGGGATAAAACAAAATTTCTCACTTTTCTTACAACAATGATTCCGAGGTCTAAAAGTTCCGTGAAATAGTATTGGAAAATTGGGAAGTTCTTGCTCGTATAGCGTAAAAAACGGTCGTGGCAGTAGGGTGAAAGGGAAAACAAAACATAAGTAAGTTTTCGTACCGGGGAAAAATTGTAATTCAATGGGTAAATTGATATAAACTACAATTTTAATACAGCTAGCAAATTGTAAATGATCGAAATTTCATTAAGACTCTATTTCAATTCCCAAAACTTCGTTTCTGAGCAACAGAATTCTTGTTTACGAAACCAGATTTTCCCCGAATTCCAGAGCTTGATCCTAGCAACTTTATGAAAAGCCGTGGGTCTTATTCGAGACACAAAAGACAGTAAAAGCAAAGTAGTGCCAGCAATAAAGCTTAGCGTGTCAAAAATGTTTATACACGCCTATAAATTTCAAGGCTATAACTATCGACTATTCGCCCCTATTTTATAGTCGATAGTGGTCGTCTAGGTTTATAAGATTTCATAAAAATTGGTTTTGCTTACATGTGTAAGTTTTATTAAACATTAAAACTATGTCTAGTTTTCGAGAAAGCGCGTAGGAAATATTTCACGCATTTTCAGAGAACAGAATTCAAAACTTGGATCTTGAAACTATTTGTTGAAGAATTATCTAAAGTTTTGTTCAGATTGATTTCCGCAAAATGCTTGCAAAATTTTGCAGTACAGTTCCAGCATTTTGTCCATTTTGTCTATTTTCTTAACAAGTAAATAGAAATAATCCCTATATCAAACAAACCTAATAGACGACAATTCTTTCGGTTGAACAAATTTTGGGCACAAGATTAGTATATTTAAACTTCGAATAATGTCTTGAAACAATTTTAGAGCGTTAGTTCCTTTTGAAGCCCTCAAAACTAAGTAGCACTTAAATAAAAAAAAAATGCGTCGAGGAAATTTTATGTCCGCAATTTACTATTTCGAAACAGTATCTGGTTTAAATTAGCTTACATGCGTCGGTTTTCACTTTCTTGGAAAGACAGACGGAATTATGTGTCAGAACTGTCGGTTAGTAAAACAAAACATAAATACATTGAAAGGACCTAATAAAACGCGATAATTCTTCGTAATCACAGTCACGAAGAAAACCTCAAGATAACACGTACAAATTTGAAAGACTCAACAGGAAAGATTTCGATACTAGGAAACGGCCTTAGAAATTCCAGGTTTATGACCAGACAAGTCAACTTTTGCTATTCAAAAATCGTGTAGAGCTATGATATACCATGAATTAATGAGGTTACGTCAAATATTCAGTCCCCGAAGTTTTCGTAATCTATTCAACAGATCGACTTTTAAAATTTGTCTGGTTTTGCTTCTTTCTATTTCGTTCCTGACTTGAAATAGAATGTAGCAAAATAACAATAAATACTAACAAGGCGGCTCGGTAATGTGCGATGGCACATAAGGTTCCGACCCCGCCATCCACAATTTTGGCATAATTGTCTACCAAATGAGGAACAGATGGAAAAACACAAAAAATTCAAGTATTTTTGAAAAAAAACTGGTGTATGAACGAAAAGATAGCCTCCAAAGCAAATAACTCAGTGGAGTAAAAAATGATGCATTATATTGATGAGATATGCCGATTTTAAGAAAGCGAGCCAAGACGAACGGCAAAATCAAACAACAACAACAAACATTAATTACATTAAAAACTTTATGTCCGTTTTAAAAAACAAAACTTAATGACAAAGTCAAAATAGCGTCAGATAGAACTGAAAATAAACAAACTAACTTGTAATTCACCAGAAAAAAATGATTATTCACCAGTTAATAATAAAGCTTGGTAACAATTAGACAAAAAAGAACAGAAACTTTGAAGTTAGGAAATTCGCTGAATTTTTTTTAAAAAAACAATTAATTTCAAAGTAATGAAAATCATTAGGAATCACCAGAAAACATATGCGACCATTCCATAAAAAGGTTTGGTCACAATTATACAAAAAAGAACAAAAACAGTAAAGTGAAGAAATTAACCTATTTTTTGAAACAGTTAACTTCAAAGTAATAAAAACCATTAGGAATCAATTAATATTACCACAAATTTACGATTACCACTGCTTCTATAGAAGGGCATTAGGACCTGTCCTTATTCATTTTTTAAAGCGGCTAAAAAGAACAACAAAAACAAACAAAATTTCAATTGAAACTTGCCAGAAAACGCTGCCAAAACCATCAAGCCAAATTTTGGCACTCAAAATATATTTGATTGCGCCTTCTTCAAACAGCTATAACGTAATACGTGGCCATTCATTAATAAGACTAGGTAACAAGTGGACAAAAAAGCGAAGTGCTAAAGTATGTAAAACTTTTAATTTTTTTTCGAAACAAAATTACATTCAATGTCATGAAAGGCATTAATTGCAAAAAGAGATATTTAAATAGAGTCGTTTATTCTTGAAAAAGAAGCCATCTAGACCTGTAATTATTCAGAATATTTCTTGCATCTACAAAAAGAACGTCAAATATGACAAAAATCAAATTAATTTACTTTTTTTTTGTGAAAAACCGGTGTCGAAGTCAGTTAACAAATTCTTTAAAAAAAAGATTTTGGGACACCAATCCGTTTTATTCCCTTGACACCCAAAATTTCATATTTGACCTGTAATTAACTAACGAGATTAGGTAACAAAAAGAAACATAAAAAGAACGAAATTACGAAGTTAAAAAGTTTTTTTTTAATTTTGGAAAACGATTGTTTTCAAAGTCATGAAAGCCATCAGCTATCTACTAATATCAGAATATCGGTTCTTCTATTCTTCAATGAAAAGCCAATGAAAGCTATCACTATACAGGAATTTTCATACGACCGAAACGACAAAGTATAAACGACAGTTAGAGGCAAAATTAAAAAATTCAATTGATTTCTTCAAGAAAGAGGCATTGAGGCCGTTAAAACGGTGATGTATATCTTTTAGGATTTTAATATGTTCATTTTTGCTTTATATTGAATGCTAATAAGGTGACATGAGAACTGTAAATAACGTGATAATGTGACAAAGTTAGAAAACATGAAAAACTGGCAAATGTCAAAACAAACGAAAATCTGAAATCTTGTAGTATCAAAGCCAGAAAACAATAACTTCAGGCTTAAAACTGCAACCGAGAATAAATGGTAAATCAGTAGAAAGAAAAAGCAGTCTTTCTTTGCTGACACTAAGCTCGAAGTTGAACAAATTAAGAAAAAAATAGAGGAAAAGTTAATTAAGCCATTATTTATTGAAAAGTCAATTATTTTTAAAAAAGAAACGACCATAAACTTTCAAATAAAAAACTAAATGCATTAGCTTGGAGCTGCTTAGCAAGCGAATTGGTTGGACCTATCACTCCTGAGCTTTGATTTGATGTGTTCTGTTCTTTATTATTAAAAAAAAAAGTCTTTTTTTTAAAAAAAAACCGACTGATTACAACCCGAATTTTTTGGATTGTAACAGTCCAAGAATGGCCCAAAACTACCCCTGCTAATACTTATTTTCCGTTAGGAACAATTGATTTTTCGAATGTTGTAGATATAGATAATTTGTTAGTTGAAAACTCAAAATAAGTTCTGCATTTTTGATAATCAACTAGTAAAGTTAGCAAAAAACGGCAAAGTTTTAATTACAGTGCACTCTCAGCGGACTCTGAAGTAGAAATAGCCCCCCTCTGAGTCTACTAAGATTGTATGAGTGTTGTTTGGGGGTGTACTGTCGGCAAATTTAATCAAAGTGGACTAAAGTAGCTTATCTCGTGCTGTTTTTGATGAAAAAGGCTAAATTTTGAAATGTTTATCCACATTTTTTGACCAAAAAAATAAAATCAAAACAATCAACAATGCTTGTTCGTCTTCAAAAACAAAGTCAATGACACTAATCTTAAAAATTATAACAAATTTTAGCAAAATTGAGGAGAATTTAGGCAAAAATTCCGGAAAATGTGAATAAAAACAACGTGAATTCACTCTTCTTTTCTCAGAAGTTTAAACCTCGATAACTCCCTGTAGAAAACGAAAATTAAGAAAATCTTTTTAATTCCATATTCTACGCTGGACGAGCTTTCTAATGATACCAGTCTCAACTCTCTACGATGAATATATCGAGCGGCGAAAATTCACGGAACAAAAAAAAACCCATTTGAGTATATAGTTCCTCCCCCCTCAAGAGGGTCGGAACAAAAAACTGGACCACTGTAAAAACCAGCCCTGAAGACTCTTCATGAACAATTGATAACAAGCATTAAAAAACGAAACAAAGCAACAAAAAATGAAGCTACCGTTATTGAATATACCCAGGTTTAGACCTCGACTTATGAAAAGACATCACTCGACCAAAAAATGGCAAGAAAAGTCAGTGCTCGAAACACATAGCCTATGAAAAAACTTTGAATTGATTCCAAACGACAGTTGGACTTTAGCATGTCACAAAGTCTATTCACACTGGAACTTCGCTGGACCAAAATGTCGTACTCAACTCCTTTTTGCGTGAACAAAAGTTTTATATAATGAACATTTTCTTGACCTAAATAACCATGCTCGACGTTTGCTGGACACAAAGTCACCTAGTATTGATCTAGCAAATTTAGGTCAAGCAATTTTATAATCATGAATCGATTAAAAATCATTTCATGAATCTTTCCTGCATCAAAAGTTTTTTTTTAATTTTGGAAAACGATTGTTTTCAAAGTCATGAAAGCCATCAGCTATCTACTAATATCAGAATATCGGTTCTTCTATTCTTCAATGAAAAGCCAATGAAAGCTATCACTATACAGGAATTTTCATACGACCGAAACGACAAAGTATAAACGACAGTTAGAGGCAAAATTAAAAAATTCAATTGATTTCTTCAAGAAAGAGGCATTGAGGCCGTTAAAACGGTGATGTATATCTTTTAGGATTTTAATATGTTCATTTTTGCTTTATATTGAATGCTAATAAGGTGACATGAGAACTGTAAATAACGTGATAATGTGACAAAGTTAGAAAACATGAAAAACTGGCAAATGTCAAAACAAACGAAAATCTGAAATCTTGTAGTATCAAAGCCAGAAAACAATAACTTCAGGCTTAAAACTGCAACCGAGAATAAATGGTAAATCAGTAGAAAGAAAAAGCAGTCTTTCTTTGCTGACACTAAGCTCGAAGTTGAACAAATTAAGAAAAAAATAGAGGAAAAGTTAATTAAGCCATTATTTATTGAAAAGTCAATTATTTTTAAAAAAGAAACGACCATAAACTTTCAAATAAAAAACTAAATGCATTAGCTTGGAGCTGCTTAGCAAGCGAATTGGTTGGACCTATCACTCCTGAGCTTTGATTTGATGTGTTCTGTTCTTTATTATTAAAAAAAAAAGTCTTTTTTTTAAAAAAAAAACCGACTGATTACAACCCGAATTTTTTGGATTGTAACAGTCCAAGAATGGCCCAAAACTACCCCTGCTAATACTTATTTTCCGTTAGGAACAATTGATTTTTCGAATGTTGTAGATATAGATAATTTGTTAGTTGAAAACTCAAAATAAGTTCTGCATTTTTGATAATCAACTAGTAAAGTTAGCAAAAAACGGCAAAGTTTTAATTACAGTGCACTCTCAGCGGACTCTGAAGTAGAAATAGCCCCCCTCTGAGTCTACTAAGATTGTATGAGTGTTGTTTGGGGGTGTACTGTCGGCAAATTTAATCAAAGTGGACTAAAGTAGCTTATTTCGTGCTGTTTTTGATGAAAAAGGCTAAATTTTGAAATGTTTATCCACATTTTTTGACCAAAAAAATAAAATCAAAACAATCAACAATGCTTGTTCGTCTTCAAAAACAAAGTCAATGACACTAATCTTAAAAATTATAACAAATTTTAGCAAAATTGAGGAGAATTTAGGCAAAAATTCCGGAAAATGTGAATAAAAAACAACGTGAATTCACTCTTCTTTTCTCAGAAGTTTAAACCTCGATAACTCCCTGTAGAAAACGAAAATTAAGAAAATCTTTTTAATTCCATATTCTACGCTGGACGAGCTTTCTAATGATACCAGTCTCAACTCTCTACGATGAATATATCGAGCGGCGAAAATTCACGGAACAAAAAAAAACCCATTTGAGTATATAGTTCCTCCCCCCTCAAGAGGGTCGGAACAAAAAACTGGACCACTGTAAAAACCAGCCCTGAAGACTCTTCATGAACAATTGATAACAAGCATTAAAAAACGAAACAAAGCAACAAAAAATGAAGCTACCGTTATTGAATATACCCAGGTTTAGACCTCGACTTATGAAAAGACATCACTCGACCAAAAAATGGCAAGAAAAGTCAGTGCTCGAAACACATAGCCTATGAAAAAACTTTGAATTGATTCCAAACGACAGTTGGACTTTAGCATGTCACAAAGTCTATTCACACTGGAACTTCGCTGGACCAAAATGTCGTACTCAACTCCTTTTTGCGTGAACAAAAGTTTTATATAATGAACATTTTCTTGACCTAAATAACCATGCTCGACGTTTGCTGGACACAAAGTCACCTAGTATTGATCTAGCAAATTTAGGTCAAGCAATTTTATAATCATGAATCGATTAAAAATCATTTCATGAATCTTTCCTGCATCAAAACCCTTACTTAGGAGTTTTTGCTCATCAAGGCTTATTACGGAGTCAACAAATATGCTTCTTCATCTGCTGCAAATCAATCAAAAGTTGTAAAACAACTGATAACACCATATTTCATTATGACTAATGGAAACAAGGCCCCATCAATTAGGCTGGCTAGTTTCTTTCAATCAAGTAAATTGACAATACATTTCAGTGGAGACAAATGCTGGAGTATATTGAAAAAAAATTATAAAACTTTTTGACAATTTGCAAAATGTCGTTTAAACTTGACTGTTTCAGTGCAATTCTGATTGTTCTTGCTGAGGTTCTGCTTCAGTATATACTGACTCAAGAAACGAATAAACAATTTCAAGTTTAGAAAAAGCAGACGTATGAAAAAAGTATTTGCTCGACCCCATAAATAGACAATGTTCGACCAAAGAATTGACTGCTAAAATGATATTTCCGGACCCATTAAAGGCCTATGCTAATCCCTAATACTCCTAAGAACAGACAAAATTTGACTCAAAGTGCGCAAGGAAAGATTTCTATTCGACTTTAAGTAAGACGGTTGACTGTGTAATTTTAGTTAAAAGGGCCTGGCTGCTAAAAATTAGCAGTCTTTTCATAAATCAAGGCCCAAAAGTGGGTTAATTTTAAAAAAGATTTGGAAACTCTGATTACAACTTATCCATATTCGGCGAATTTCGGCACAATCATATCGCACATAAATAATACAAAATATTTAACCGTAAAAATTCCAAAGAAGCACAAGAGAAAGAAGTTAACTTTCACTATTGATCTATACTTCTCATTTACAGCCACTATTATATGACCAATATGAAGCTGATGATCCAAAGAATCGATATTTTTGATTTTCAATAAGGATATGAAAACTCATTAACTGCTTCAAACCTCCAAATTTATTTGAGCGATGGGAACATTACAGTGGCTGTAATTTTTTGATACGGGAAATTTTGTAGAGATATATGCTTTGTAGAGAGATATACAAAAGTGATGTCACTGACAAATCTCCTGAAAGTTGAATTGATTGCTATCAAAAAAAATTTTGGATGAAATTTTTTAGCTTAAGAATTTTATGTTTATTTTTCAAATACATCCATTTTTTGGATGAGTGAAATTATGTACAAAGAACTGAGAAGATTAAAATTGTGTTTGTTTGTCTGTGCCACAGCGATTCTGGGAACTTTTTGTGTAATATCTGATAAGATGCTGACTAAGAATTTTTATCGTGTAAGATCTGAGCAGATCTTACACGATAAAAATTCCTCATATCATAACTTACACGAAAAAATTCTGTTAAGAGGAATTTTTATCGTGTAAAATTTTATAAGACATTTTTTAAGATAAACATTTCTCTTATCAGAATTTTTATCGTGTAAGATCTGATAAGACATCTTATAAGATAAACATTCCTCTTACCAGAATTTTTATCGTGTGGGATCTGATAAGATGGAATTTTTATAGTGTAAGATCTGATCAGACGGAATTTTTATCGTGTAAGATCTTATAAGACATGTTTTAATGATTTCAATATAACCTTATAACGTATTCAAGTTCCTATGAAAGTTAAAAAAAATCGGTCAACTAATCAATTATGGAACAAAAAATGAGTGTTAATTCTGTTTTGGCGGCAGTTTTATTGGGAGTGTTAACTGGGTAATTTGACTAATTTTAGCAGTCCAAGACAGTTTCGGTCTTTGAAACAAATTCAGCCTAGTTTGATAATCATCGCTTCAGAGAAAGCCCTTGCCACTGGAATAACCTTTTATACAATATCTTATGAGTCTTAAAAGACAGTATAATATACTTTTCTCTTTGTTGCTCTGACGCTTCATTGTTGCATGCTGTAGCTTTTCGGCTGCTGCTTGAAAGCAGCTCTGAATTGTCTTCAATTTGAAGAGCATGCCATACTTCAAGAACTTTTAGAGTCATAGCTTTCCAAATAGTTATCGTGTAAGATCTGAGCAGATCTTACACGATAAAAATTCCTAATATCATAACTTACACGAAAAAAATTCTGTTAAGAGGAATTTTCATTGTGTAAAATTTTATAAGACATCTTTTAAGATAAAATTTTCTCCTATCAGAATTTTTATCGTGTAAGATCTGATAAGACATCTTATAAGATAAACATTCCTCTTACCAGAATTTTTATCGTGTAGGATCTGATAAGATGGAATTTTTATAGTGTAAGATCTGATCAGACGGCATTTTTATCGTGTAAGATCTTATAAGACATGTTTGAATGATTTCAATATAACCTTATAACGTATTCAAGTTCCTATGAAAGTTAAAAAAAATCGGTCAACTAATCAATTATGGAGCAAAAAATGAGTGTTTATTCTGTTTTGGCGGCAGTTTTATTGGGAGTGTTAACTGGGTAATTTGACTAAATTTAGCAGTCCAAGATAGTTTCGGTCTTTGAAACAAATTCGGCCTAGTTTGATAATCATCGCTTCAGAGAAAGCCCTTGCCACTGGAATAACCTTTTTTACAATATCTTATAAGTCTTAAAAGACAGTATAAGATACTTTTCTCTTTGTTGCTCTGACGCTTAATTGTTGCATGCTGTAGCTTTTCGGCTGCTGCTTGAAAGCAGCTCTGAATTGTCTTCAGTTTGAAGAGCATGCCATACTTCAAGAACTTTTAGAGTCATAGCTTTCCAAATAGTTATCGTGTAAGGTCTGATAAGAGGAAATTTTTATCGTGTAAGATCTTTTGGACGGAATTTTTATCGTGTAAGATCTGATAAGACGGAGTTTATGTCGTGTAAGAACTTATAAGAGGAATTTTTATTGTGTAAAAACTTATAAGAGGAATTTTCATCGTATAAGATCTGAGAAAGGTCTTATCAGATCTGATAAGAAGATGCATCCCCTTACAGGCTATTAGCAAGATGGTTTTGTCAGAAATTTGTCAGATCTTACACGATAAAAAATCCAGAATCACTGGGAAGTTACTTAAAGACTTTTTGTCAAATTTTTTGGAATTTCTCATATTTGGTAACAAAAAAAGAAAAGTTTAAAATTTTAACAATAGATAAAGAACAGATGAAGAAAACATTGTGACATATTGTCGATTCAATTGTGACATAATATTTGTCGATTCAGCAAGAAAACTGCTGCCTGTGCAAACACAGAAAGCAGCAAAAGTATTATTAGTCAAACCGCTTGCAGAAGAAATCAATTGAAACTGCCCATTTTTTCAAGCTCTTATCTCATTTTCGAGTACTGATTACTACAAAAACTAAGGATGCGGTTGGACTTTAAAACTAATAAACATCAGTTATCTATTTCAGTTGCAGCCTGAAATGATGATTTTGAAATACTTGACTAAAGTTTATCGAGGACAATTTCGGTTTTTCAAAACGTATGAGTTGTTTAATATTTGATTGGGTTCACTTTATCAAGCACTTTGTGTTCACTTTAAAATATTCCAACTTTAGATGTTTTTGGATAGATCTAAAATGAACTTTACAAACTAAATTCAGATCAAACTGAAATTGTTTCAAGAGAGGGCATCTCTGTAAATTTTCGTAATTATACCTTTACGTTTTCAAAATATAGTGCTGATAAAGATGTTCTCATTTTTTTCTAAAACTTTCTATAAAGTTTTTCAACAAGTTTTTCTCAAGACTATACTTAACATTTTAAATAAATGTCTGTGGTCCCTCAAAGCCAAAAAATGATTTCTCCCTGAAATCAAAATGCATCCTTATTATTCCTGTAGTCTGAGCAAAAATTTTTTTCATATTGTTAAGATGTTTTTCTCAAAAAAGACGTATTTAGCACTAAATTCCTCATTAATCTCATATTCTTAAAAAAACTTTGAAAAATTTAGTGTAGCTCCACTTTTGTACAAACTAATTTCGCAACTTTCCAGAGTATTCTAAACAAAGATATGTGGTATTGTTTTAAATACTCTGGGTCTAGTAATTCAAAACAAAAATTCAATATAAGAATTTAGCTTTCATGAAAAAAGGGTTTTAGAAATATTTAGCAACACCTCAATTAGCAAGAATTCAGCTCTATTGAAATTCAAGATAAAACCCCGTTTCAATCAAATCAACTCATTAGTCAGGTTTGTGATTTTCTCAATTATTTGAAGTTAATTTTAGGACTTGACCTGCTACTTTTAGTTTTAAAGTCAAACATTTTCTTTTTTACCTATTTCCTACATTTTTTCTTTTCTTAAGATCTTTTTGACTTCTCTAGACAATTTTAATTCAGTCATTATGTACAATTTGCATCAAAACGGCAAACTTTGTTGGCTAACTTTGACAACTCTGGTTCTTGTTTTTAGTCATAATTGAATTAATGGCTACAAAGAGAACGCAAAAAAGGCTTTAGTGCTTTTCAAAGATGCATTTCTGGCACTAACTATTATATTTGTAAATTCTGTCTACAATTCCATACTCTAACCGATCTCATATCATTTGAAGATCAAAAAACCATTTCCCGTATTTGGGGAAATATTTTTAGCAGTTAAACATACTTCATAAATATAATTATGACAAATGATTCAACTCAGGGCGAGACGTGACGATTATCTCATAAGATCTTGCAAATTTCTTGCAAAAGATGTTTATCTTGTAGGATCTTGCAAGATAAATGGTTATCTTGTAAGTTTCTTGCAGGTTTGATCCGATTGAGCTGCATTCTCATTGGTTCTTTTGTGTGGATTATTCTTCATTTGTTGTATTAAAAACTAGAGAAACGGTTGTGCGTATTTGGGTGATTTTAACGCATCCGCTAATTTTAAAAATGATAAATTTTGCCAGCTCAATTTTCATATACTGTTAATAATTTTGATGTTTACTATTGGTTTAGTGCCAGAAATTTGTTTTACCTTGCGAGAAATGCGAGAAGAATGGTAATATTGTAAGAATCTTGCATGGCGAATGCTTATCTGTTATTGTTCTGTTAAAAAATATTCATTACGATGCAGAGGTATACCCCAAAATTTCCGCCATAGTAATATTGGCTCGCAAATTAGTTACATACAATGAACGAATTTAGGTGACATCCTCTGTATCTTACTTTTCGCAAAAGGGGTTCCGCCAATTTTGCGAAATAAAAGAACATTCGGTGCGAAAAGTAGTAACAATTCTCGTAGCAATTTTCCGCTCAATTTAGGTATTTATTATTCGCGCGCATTTTGAGCACGTAATAAGCACTTTAATAAAGATTTAATTGAAACTTTCAAAGCTTCAAAGTGCTTTAAATACATGCAACCACAAAAACTGATTTTTTTCCGAAAAATCCCTCGCACATCAGAGATTTTGTATATCAATGTGGGACTGGCCAATTTGAATAAGTAGTAATAAATAGTACTAATAAGTAGTAATAAAGTACTATAAGTAGTAATAAAATAGTAATAAATTACTACTAGTAGTAATAAGTTAGGCTTAATAAAATAAGTGGTAATTAAGTTAGGCATAATTCCGGATTATATGCTAAATCGAGCTACATTATGTGCGAAAAATCGATACATAAATGGAGCGGATGCGTGATACAACTCGCGCGAAAAAATAGGTTATTAAGTTTGTACTTGTATTTCGCGGCTGAAATTAGGACACTTTTGCGAACACGGGATACGATATTCCCTTCCATTTTGCCGGTTTCTGCTAAAGTACCTATTTTCCGCAATATTGTTTCACTTTCAATGTATTAACATAGTAAAAACGAACAGGAGATACACGCAACGGGCATATCTGCCCGTGACGATTTGGGTATACCTCTGCATTGTAATGTTGTAAGACGATTCATCCTCTTGCAAGATTCTGACAGAAACTTACAATATCTTAGAAGCTAACCATCCCCAGTTTACTCGCGAGGATTTTCAGAAGAAATAATATTAAATTCTAGCAGTATCGCCTTTTTGATCCATTAAAATTACATTTTTTGGACAAATTTTCTTAACTGAATTATTTGTGGCCTCTCATCTGTAAAGCCCGGCCAGAAGTTAGTACTATAGAGTGCAATAGCCATAATTCATGAATTCAATCTTGCTTTTTCAATCAGATCAAATTAAAGCATTTTGTTGTCACAAATTATGGTCTGCAGGGCCTTGTAAAAGATGCCACTAGCCATAACAGTATATATCATATATAGAAAAACATAATTTATAGATTGCCTTGAGCTACCAAAGGGGTATAAATTAGTTCCCGTAATTTCAAAAGGAGCTTTTTCTCTTTGTTTCATATATCAGACACCTGGAGTCAGTAACCGTTTCCTCATAAAGGTGGATATCTTGTAAGACTCTAGCAAATTTCCTAGTTTAGCCAAAATGTTGCAAGATCTTGCCACTTAACCTTACTCGGTTTTAAACCATGGCATATTATTCCATTTTTTTCTAATTTTATCGACGATTTCTCAGCCAACGTCAAAAGTTATAAACCATTGCAACTTATTCATTTTTTTCCCAATTTTATCGACATTTTCTCAGCCAACTTCAAAAGTTATAGCGCTATAACTTTTCAGTTTAAAATAAATTTTTACCAAAAAAATTTATTTTATCTCCATTCTGAATCAGGTTAATCATTTCCAGGTTGAGGCAATCCTCTTTCCACATAATAACTTGCGATTCCGTCAACAATCCACTCGTAGAAAAACGGAACGCTGGAAAAGAAACTTCCACCCGTGAAGTAGTCCAAAATCTGGGTCCCAAAATAAGGCAAAGAAAATTTCCCAATATAACTTGTAACTCCGTAGACACAAATGGGTTCTGGGTCTGGAAAATCGCCAATGATGTATAAAGGTCCTCCCGAATCTCCATGAAAAATGTTGTCGTTGGTGTGACCGTAAAATGGTTTGGTGCATATGACGTCATTTGGGCACGGGTTCAGACATGTTGCTGGTCGCTCACGGAGAAAGATTTCACGAAGGTTCTCCGAATAGTTGTGAAAGTATTCGGGTCCTCGATGTCGTGGCACTTTCTTTTGATATGCTGTTTTTAGCCTATTGCAATACGCATCTGTGCATTCTGTATAATTTTCATGTACATTTTTTGCAAAAATTTGACCCCTTTTATTGTTAAGGATCCGAAGTAAACTCGGAAGAAAATAACTACAAAAACAAAATAGATGATTAAAAATATTTACATGATCTCTGATAAAAATTAATTGCACGTATAGTAACAATTTGTCATATAAAAATTAATTGAATAAAAATTCAATTAATTCCTCATTTGGTTGTTTGTTAATTTGTAAATTTTTTACAATTTTCCAAGATTATGTTTTTAAGCACTTGTTGATGTTTTTGCTTAAACACTGTTCAGTAATGCTCGAAAACTTGTGAAGAAGTTTGTGATGACAAAAAATGGCTCCTATTTTTATTCGTTTAATTGCTCTAAAGCAAAGTTTGTAGCAATAATTTTAGTCCTGTGGTCTTTTGCAATGCAACTTTTCAGTTGACCGATTTTTTGTCTGACCTTTTTAATTTTCGTCATCAAAAACGGCACAAACAGGTAAAGCCCGAAGGGCATTAAGTGACTGAGATGCCCTCATAGATTCTCAAACCTTACGAGTCTGCATGAATGCGATTCACTGAATTTATTTGAGGAGATAATGGCAAGGTGTAACGAGGGCGGGTTATTAGTCTTAAAAGTTCGACCCTAATCACCCGGGCGAATTGATACCCTCTCTCTTCCAGTCTTCCTAACCCTATCCCTGCACCCAACACTTGACCCTCCCCACTCAACCCTAATGCTAGCATCCCTAAGCCCCAGCTGCTACCGAAGTCAAATGCTCGCCGGTCGTTTCAGAACAATTAGACAGACATTAGTTGGATATGTGTATACAAGTTAGGCACAATGCGTTGTCGTAGTTGGTGTGAAAACATTGTGAAAGAATAAATTTTTGCAATTGATCTTAGTTTTCATGCTATAAACTATTCAAATGTACAGCTCATTCTTGATGGCTACTTTGGAAGATCGATGGAATAAAATTGCGCCAGATTCCATGAATATATCATAATTTATATAATCTCACCTTAAATTTTTCTGGCTCATCAGAATATTACTCAGTTTTGGTTATGACTGCAAAGCTCTTCTATTCCCTCCGATTGACAAACTGAGTCAAGCAAAATTACAAGTCTCAGCTCGATTTGAAAAGAAAAGTGATAGTGGCAAAATGAGATCCAAGCTACCAGCCCAGATAACGTCCTTCAGCAGTACAGTCAGTTGCTATTGAGTTATGTGAACCTTTAGGAATATCTGATTTTACTTTCCAAAATGTATTTTGACAACTTCTGTTGATAACCTCACTAATCCCTCACCGCTTGTATCTATTTTTCATATTGCAGACGAGCAATGTTCAAAATTCTATTATATCGCAACAAATGCTCCAAAGATGCACAGATAAAAGCGTAAGCAAAATATTTTTGAAACGTTCTGGTCCATGTTTTAAGGTTATAAAAAGAGTTGCAAGCAGAAACTTGAATAAAATTACTTGACTCTTAACGGTGCCAATAACTACATAGCAATGGAGAGTTTGAGTAATGTTTGTCAGTTTTCACAATTAAAAAAGAAATCCTTCATTTTAGAAATTTGAATCAATCTTCTTCGCGTGAGACAGTCGTTAAGCAAAACCAAAGAAATGATATCTTTTAAGTTGGGAGAATCGTTTTCGATAACATTTTAAGTGAGAAATTTTTAGAGAAGTAGCGTATTTTCCGAAAAATGTCAAAAATCAACAAAAATTACTGAAAATATCTGTCTTCATTGAAAAGTGATCCAAAAATCATCATTAAAAATTAGAATTGAACCTCATTCTCGAAAGTTTAAAATATCATCTAGAAGCGTAAAAGAGGTGTTTTTCTCTAAGAAAAGTTGTTCCATAAAAATATCAAGAGCGGCAGCTATTTGAAGCTTCCAGATGACTCTTTCAACTTGAGACTTTTCATAAATAAAGATTGTTTTTAAAATTTTTAAAAACATTCATAGGTTGTTCTCAAATAGTATTATCAGTGTGTGAACCACTTATAATAGTGTTATGCCAGGTTAAGTAAGATCTTTTGAAAGATTTTTCGATATTCTTTATGAAATTGTCAAAAAAAATTTGGTAAGTTCTTATATGCTTCGTGGTGGCATTGATTACGGTTCCCATTAAAACTAAAAACTCTTACGGTTTTGATTAACCGTATTTACCCTATTCTATAATTATGTCCCTGGAAATTATGTTTGTTAACTTTTTGCAAAAATTTTTTTTTTTCTTCAAGCAAATTTCTCTTATCGAGCACAGAGGCGAAAATCATCAGCGAGAAGCTAGAAAAAATAACCTCATCCTCTGTCTTGATACTGTGATCCCGCCGAGTCGAAAAAATCAAAAATAAAAAAAGCGGATCTAATCTGAATTCCCCCTCTCCTGCTTAATAGGTATACGATGCTGATGCCTCCGACGCACGTGCTATTTTTCACTTTGTAACGTGTCACGAAACAAAATGTTATTTGTATTTTCGGATCTTTTCCGTTTGTGCCCCCCCAGTACGTTATGCTCCCCCCAGTGACAGCGCACGTGTCATTACATAGTAAATCATTATGTAAAAATAATGCACGTGCGTCGGGGGGTTGCAAATAATATGCACCCACTAAGTTGGGGGGGGGGGGGCACAAACGGAAAAGATCCGTATTTTCGTGCAAAGAAAACACTGGGACCGAAACAGAATAGATTGTAACATTCATTGCGATAGGAGATTAAGTTGTTCAATCAATTTGTCCTTCTTTTCGGGTATGTTGACTGAAAGTAATGGAAACAAAGCGTAGATTAGTCCGCCACACCGAACAAAAAAAGATCGGCATGTTCGTTTTCAAACGTAATCAACCGTCAAAAATTTTGGATCATTTCCTTTTGTCCCCCCCCCCCCAGTTTAGTGGAGGCATATTATTTGCACCCCCCCCCCCCCCCCCCCCGACACAAGTGACATATTTTTACAAATTTGTTAGATTGTTGAATTTAAAAATAACCAAGAAATTTATGTTCGTTTATTTAATTTTGAGTACGAGCTAAATAAATATTTTCATTAATTTTGCACAAGCTTGCAGAACTTTTCTCTTAGAAGTACTTATAATTTTCTGGCAAAAAGAACCCTATCATAACGTTTAACTACAACATAAACTTACAAATCAAATCAAATATGCCTATAGAAAAAAAGACACAATTCTCATATTTAAAACCGACCACAATGAAGAACTCTTATGCTTAAATACTGAACATACCGACTGTGTCTTACATTTAGATACAAAACATAGCGATGATATCTTACGGTTAAATATCGGACATGCCAACGATCTTTTGCGATGAGTCGGTATACTGAATCCTTCAAACTGAATCTTATAAAACCGAACATACCGAATCTCTCGCGTACAAAACCGACAATACCTAAACTTTTATACGTTGTTCGAAACCGACAATGACGAAAAAGCCTAACGTACCGACCTTTTTTTACGTTTGAAACTGAACATACCAAAAATTGCTTACACATTTTTTCGTCGTTTTTGTTCGGTATTCTCAGCTAGGGTACTGTTGCACTCTCCTCGTCACTATTCTTTTTCTTAATAATAACTATTTAAATGTTTTACTGTTGGACTCTACCCGCTACTGTTCAATTTAAGGAAACGAGCGGTGAACTCTGTTGGCATCAAACTAAATTTCTCCTCTTCATTTTTTTAAAGATGGTCGAACTTCGCAGAAATTTTTTACGACGATGTACATATCCTCTCAATCGCTTTTTCTTAGCCCACTTTCCGACAGACTAATTTTTTAATGGAGACCCCTAATTTTTGACCAGTCAAATACGGAGCAAACGTGTAAGATGCATAACTTATGATAGCAATTGGTAAATTAGAACACTTTATGTTAATTTAGACAATTCTGTTTGTTTGAAGGTTCTAAAAACAAGTCAAATTTTTGATATTTTTCCAAAAAGAAGTTATTGTACCAATACCGCAAATAGGGTTAACTGATAAGTCTTAAAAAAGCAAGATGATGAACAAAAGCACTGTGAGCTGTCAAATTAAATCAAATAATTGGCTAAGTTGTTTATGTGCATTAAATTTAAGTCCAAATATCATTGATCAGGCACTAAGTTAACTAAAGATATCCAATAAATATTGAACAAAAATTGAATTGTTCTTATTAGTTTGAAGAAAACCAGAAAGTGAAATTGCAGTGTGTTTTATCGTTTTTGAAGTATTACCATCTCCGAAGTATGCCGCTATCCCCTATGGATAGCTATGTTAATCGGACATTTAAAAAAGTTTAGTGGCATATACGTCAATAGTCTCCGCTGGTTTTTTTGACTTTCGGACCAATCCAAACACTCATCGCCAATAAGTTATTTACACCAAGAATACCTTGATTTAAAGATTTTTGACATTTTGAATGCAAAAATGACTGCTTAAGTGCGAAATGAGGAAATTGGTCAGTTTCAACGGAATGTACGTGTAAAGTAACGCAATGGGTGATCTTGGAAAGTGGTTAGAATGTGTTATTAGGTTTTAACTATAGATAAGCACTTTTCAAAGATTTAAATTTAAAAATTTAAATCTCAAAAAATTAGTTTTCTGACCTAAAAATTGGTCTAAACCGACTTTGGTGCAGGAAATTTGAATTTATAGTCAGGCCCTGCCTCCAAGGTTTAGCGCACTCCACTGCTTCGGGGCGGGAAATTTTAAATGCTCGTGGTATGTTCGTAGTAACCTTACAGTTTTGGAGGGTTACTTTTAAAGGCTTTTCTAATGGTTCTATCTTTACTTTCCGGTTCTGTCGGCTGAAGGACTTTGAAAAGCTATCTGATCGGCTGAAGGACTTTGAAATGATAATAATATGATAAACTAAGAAAAATAGTAACAAAAATGTTCCCATCCCAGCCAATTTTGACGAATTTGGGTTTTTGACTTCTTCGGTTTTTGGCACTCACGACTCGTTGAAACTTTCAAATACGAAAACGAGTCTTTACAGAGAGTCTAGGAAGTCTGAGTTTTTGCATGCAGCTAGTTCTTATGCTATAAGTTATAAATTGTTTCATCCGGTGAGATTTTGAGTTATCAGCATTTGAGTTTTCGACCTCCGTGGTACGTGCCGGAAAGTGTGTTGGTGCTCCGTGTGTACTAGGTCATGAAATAATGTGGATAGGAGCATCTGTGCATACACTTTTTTTCACAAAGTTTTTCCTTATCAACTTAACCCTTCATCTTGGACGAATGAAACCTTAATGATCGCTGGAGGTCGAATTTCGGACTTCTAGAAAGTTGGTGTTTTCAGCATTTAAAAATATAGGGAAATGCGTGAAATGAATATGCAGTAAAGAGTAGCAATTTGTCTTAATTGGAGGACAAGATTTTAGTAACGAATTAAAGTGCGTGTTTTTTTACACAGATTCATTACAACTAGCCTGGTTTTGATAGCGGAAATAGAGTGATAATAGTTTTTCAAAACAAATTTGCATTGTTTACTACGCAAACTCTGATTGATACAACAAAAGCATAAAGTTTTAATGCGAAGCTGGTTGGCTTACCTAAAATTCAACAAGTCAGTTACTTATAATAGGGTGAAATTGAAGAATAGTTGGCAACCGTTGAATGACCGAGCGCAATTTTGCATATAACTAGTTCTTAAGCTCTAGTTCCTAATTAATTTCATCCAATGAGATTTGGACACCCGACCAGGAGTTATCAGATTTTGAAATTTCTACCTCAGCAGTATTAACGAAAAAGTGTGTGTGTGTTGCTGCTCGTTGTGTACTGTTGTCAGTAAGGTGATGAAATATTGTGGTTAGGCGCATCTGTTGACAGATTTTCCGATACAAAATTTATATTTATCAACTAAACTATTCATATTGGACGGGTGCCCCTTAACGATCTCTGGAGGTGAATTTTCTGACTTTAAGGAACATTGGTGTTTTCAGCTTTTCAAACTACAGGAACTGCATGAATTGTTTATATGGTACAGAATAACAATTTTTCTTATTTGAAGGATGATATTTCTTTAGCGAATTAAAGCTCGTGTTTGTTGACAAAGATTTATTATAGCTAATTTTTTTGGTGGCGAAAAGGGGTTGATAATAGTTTTTCAAAACAAGTTTGCATTGCTTACTAAACAAACTGTGATTGATACGTCAAGTGCATAAATTGTAATGGCGCGTTTGCTTACATAAGATTCAACAGGTCCCTCACATATAAAAAAGTAGAATTGAAGAAGAGTTAGCAGCAGTTGAATGACAAAGCGCAATTTTGCCTGCAACTAGTTCCTAAACATTTTCATCCGTTGAGAATTAAACCCCAGACCAATAGTTATCACAATTTGAATTTTCTACCTCCATGGTACAAACGGGAGGGTGTGTGCGCTGTTGCTCCTTGTGTACAATTGTCAGTAAGGTCATGAAACATTGTGGATAGGCGCATCTGTGTTTACACCTTTCGCTACAAAGTTCAACTTTATCATTTTAAACCTTCATCTTAGACGGGTGAAAACTTAATGATCCCTGGAGGTCGAATTTGGGACTTCTAGAAAATTGTGTTTTCAGCATTTAAAAATATAGGGAAATGAGTGAAATGAATATGCAGTAGAGAGTAGCAATTTCTCTTAATTGGAGGACGAGATTTTAGTAGCGAATTAAAGTGCGTGTTTTTAGACAGAGATTCATTAAAACTAGCTTGTTTTGATAGCGGAAATAGAGTGATAATAGTTTTTCAAAACAAAATTGCATTGTTTACTAAGCAAACTGTGATTGATACGACAAAAGCATACAGTTGTAATGCAATGCGGGTTTGCTTACATAACAGTCCACAAATAAAATACTTATAATAACGTGGAATTGAATATTGTTTGGCAGCAGTTGTATGACAGAGCAAAATTTCAAAATAATATTTTTGCATAGTAAACAGAGCCCTCCCCGGTATATGACAGATTTCGAGTGAAAACTGCAAAGTCTACTATAAAGATTAATTGTTTCCTTAAGATAAGAGCGTGTTGATTCAGTTTTAACTGAAGCGACACAGAGAGTTGTTGTGGTTGAGAGCGGGAGATAGCAGAAAAATTTAGATCGCGACTCGAGCGAATCAACTTGAGAAGTTCAGTCCTAAGGGAAAGGCTAGGAAACTCTTAGTTTAGTGGGATTAAATTTAGGAAGTTTTGAGATTAAACTTGGAAGTTTTTAACTGCAAAATCAGTTGGTATATCGTGAGCCTTTTGGTTAAGGTCATTTGGGAGATAAACCACGGAGAATGTGTTATTATTATTGTAATTACTAATATAAATTGTCTTGAAAAATATTTTTAAGAATTTGCAATTTTTTCACTACTTTGTTATGTATATGACCAGAACTGATTTTACGGGCCTCATAGAGGATTGACTATTTTTGAGAAAATTTAAGTTGCAACAGCGTACTAGTAGCAGAGTAACAAGGTTGCGCTTGCTTCACCAACTAAAAACCTTATTTCATTTGATCGATCTTCTAGACCACAGAGTCAGCTCACTGTTGAGCATATTCAAAGTTCAGAAGACAACATAACGCTTTGTGGCTCGACCCCATAAATGTCGTGCTGAAAATCTAATGGAAGAAAGTTAAATCGAACCATAATCTAATGACTGAAAATATTTATCAGATCACCGACTTTTCGTATATTAATTTAGACCAAACAGTTTGAAACGTTTCATTAATTCACACAAAAGCAATCTTCCTAGTTCAGAAGATTATGTAGAAAAGTTAAATTGAAATATCGGCCTCAATTAATTGAGAATTTCTCAAAAATACTAAAATACTATTTTCACAAAATGTTCCAAAGAATTTCTTAAAGCAATAAAAGAATAGGGAATTTTACGGCTTTGTAAAACTATAGAAGAAAGTACCGATTTTGCCCATTCCACACGTTGCGAGTACCATACACATGTCCTCAAAGTAGTAGGGACATGGCTCCAGAATAGACTCATCTGGAATTGTGGTTAGGCGCATCTGTTGACAGATTTTCCGATACAAAATTTATATTTATCAACTAAACTATTCATATTGGACGGGTGCCCCTTAACGATCTCTGGAGGTGAATTTTCTGACTTTAAGGAACATTGGTGTTTTCAGCTTTTCAAACTACAGGAACTGCATGAATTGTTTATATGGTACAGAATAACAATTTTTCTTATTTGAAGGATGATATTTCTTTAGCGAATTAAAGCTCGTGTTTGTTGACAAAGATTTATTATAGCTAATTTTTTTGGTGGCGAAAAGGGGTTGATAATAGTTTTTCAAAACAAGTTTGCATTGCTTACTAAACAAACTGTGATTGATACGTCAAGTGCATAAATTGTAATGGCGCGTTTGCTTACATAAGATTCAACAGGTCCCTCACATATAAAAAAGTAGAATTGAAGAAGAGTTAGCAGCAGTTGAATGACAAAGCGCAATTTTGCCTGCAACTAGTTCCTAAACATTTTCATCCGTTGAGAATTAAACCCCAGACCAATAGTTATCACAATTTGAATTTTCTACCTCCATGGTACAAACGGGAGGGTGTGTGCGCTGTTGCTCCTTGTGTACAATTGTCAGTAAGGTCATGAAACATTGTGGATAGGCGCATCTGTGTTTACACCTTTCGCTACAAAGTTCAACTTTATCATTTTAAACCTTCATCTTAGACGGGTGAAAACTTAATGATCCCTGGAGGTCGAATTTGGGACTTCTAGAAAATTGTGTTTTCAGCATTTAAAAATATAGGGAAATGAGTGAAATGAATATGCAGTAGAGAGTAGCAATTTCTCTTAATTGGAGGACGAGATTTTAGTAGCGAATTAAAGTGCGTGTTTTTAGACAGAGATTCATTAAAACTAGCTTGTTTTGATAGCGGAAATAGAGTGATAATAGTTTTTCAAAACAAAATTGCATTGTTTACTAAGCAAACTGTGATTGATACGACAAAAGCATACAGTTGTAATGCAATGCGGGTTTGCTTACATAACAGTCCACAAATAAAATACTTATAATAACGTGGAATTGAATATTGTTTGGCAGCAGTTGTATGACAGAGCAAAATTTCAAAATAATATTTTTGCATAGTAAACAGAGCCCTCCCCGCTATATGACAGATTTCGAGTGAAAACTGCAAAGTCTACTATAAAGATTAATTGTTTCCTTAAGATAAGAGCGTGTTGATTCAGTTTTAACTGAAGCGACACAGAGAGTTGTTGTGGTTGAGAGCGGGAGATAGCAGAAAAATTTAGATCGCGACTCGAGCGAATCAACTTGAGAAGTTCAGTCCTAAGGGAAAGGCTAGGAAACTCTTAGTTTAGTGGGATTAAATTTAGGAAGTTTTGAGATTAAACTTGGAAGTTTTTAACTGCAAAATCAGTTGGTATATCGTGAGCCTTTTGGTTAAGGTCATTTGGGAGATAAACCACGGAGAATGTGTTATTATTATTGTAATTACTAATATAAATTGTCTTGAAAAATATTTTTAAGAATTTGCAATTTTTTCACTACTTTGTTATGTATATGACCAGAACTGATTTTACGGGCCTCATAGAGGATTGACTATTTTTGAGAAAATTTAAGTTGCAACAGCGTACTAGTAGCAGAGTAACAAGGTTGCGCTTGCTTCACCAACTAAAAACCTTATTTCATTTGATCGATCTTCTAGACCACAGAGTCAGCTCACTGTTGAGCATATTCAAAGTTCAGAAGACAACATAACGCTTTGTGGCTCGACCCCATAAATGTCGTACTGAAAATCTAATGGAAGAAAGTTAAATCGAACCATAATCTAATGACTGAAAATATTTATCAGATCATCGACTTTTCGTATATTAATTTAGACCAAACAGTTTGAAACGTTTCATTAATTCACACAAAAGCAATCTTCCTAGTTCAGAAGATTATGTAGAAAAGTTAAATTGAAATATCGGCCTCAATTAATTGAGAATTTCTCAAAAATACTAAAATACTATTTTCACAAAATGTTCCAAAGAATTTCTTAAAGCAATAAAAGAATAGGGAATTTTACGGCTTTGTAAAACTATAGAAGAAAGTACCGATTTTGCCCATTCCACACGTTGCGAGTACCATACACGTGTCCTCAAAGTAGTAGGGACATGGCTCCAGAATAGACTCATCTGGAAATGTGAAATTGTGCACTCTGATTAATGCCACGTCATAATGAATGCGCATCGAGTGATATCTGAAACTCAGTTTGTAGCCTACCTGGGTCGAGGTGTCACCGCTAAAAATTGCTAAAAGATGTAAGATATGCGGTGAATTTGATTAAAAAGTGTAAGATTTGAGCTCAATGCGATGAATGCGGCGAAAAAAATTTATAAGCGGTGAAAACTTTTTTTCACCGCTTATGAGGTTAATAAAAAATTCACCGCTAAAAATCGCAATTCTTATAAGAACTCACAGCTAAATTCACCGCTAATCCTACAGAGTTTAACCATTGGAATAGTTGAATAAAAAATGTGACAATAACGCTGAATAACTAGCAACCTCGTAATATTAAAAAGATCTAATACCATAATATATGACGAACGAACATAGTGTTGATCGTAATGTAAAAAAATTGATGTTCAGGTAAATTATCGTATGATCAGCGTTAATTTAAGTGTTGAAAACTTTTTTACCGAATTCTGTTTGTAGCTCCAAAGAATTTTTTTGCCGCATTCTGCTGGTAGCTGTGAAAAATTTTGTTACACCGCTTAAGCGGTGAAAGACAATTTTTCACCACTACCAGCAGATTGCGGTGAAAAAAAATAATCAACGCTACCAGGATTCGGTGGGAAAAAATTTTTCACCGCTAAAATTGCAAATTTTACAAATAATCACCGTTAAATTCAACGCTTATTTTAAATTCACAGGAAATATCATTGATGATAGTGACAGATTGCGCTGTGGAATAGGAAGTTGTTGACAAGTAGGTAAGAGGTTCGAACCCGAGTACGGCAGTTTTTTTTAAGAAAGAATAGGGAATTTTACGGCTTTGTAAAATTATTGAAGAAAGTACCAATTTTGCCCATTCCACACGTTGCGAGTACCATACACGAGTCCTCAAAGTAGTAGGGACATGGCTCCAGAGTAGACTCATCTGGAAATGTGAAATTGTGCACTGTGATTAATGCTACGTCATAATGAATGCGCATCGAGTGATATCTGAAACTCAGTTTATAGCCTACCTGGGTCGAGGTGTCACCGCTAAAAATCGCTAAAAGATTTAAGATCTGCGGTGAATTTGATTAAAATGTCTAAGATTTGCGCCCAAAGCGATGAATGCGGTGAAGAAAACTTATAAGCGGTGAATTTTATTTCACCGCTCATGCATTGAAAAAAATTTCACTGCTAAAAATCGCAATTCTTATAAAAATCACCACTAAATTCGCCGCTAATCTTACAGAGTTTAACCATTGGAATAGTTGTATAAAAAATGCGAGAATAACGCTGAATAACTAGCAACCTCGTAATATTAAAAAGATCTAATACCATAATATATGACGAACGAACATGGTGTTGTTCGTAATGTAAAAAAAATCATGTTCAGTTAAAATATCGTATGGAATAGTTGTATAAAAAATGCGAGAATAACGCTGAATAACTAGCAACCTCGTAATATTAAAAAGACCTAATACCATAATATATGACGAACGAACATAGTCTTGATCGTAATGTAAAAAAAATCATGTTGAGTTAAAATATCGTATGATAAGCGTTAATTTAAGCGTTGCAATCTTTTTTTACCAAATTCTGTTTGTAGCTCTGAAGGTTTTTTTCGCCGCATTCTGCTGGTAGCGCTTGAAAAACTTTTCTCATCGCATTCTGTTGGTAGCTGTGAAAAATTTTGTTACAACGCTTAAGTGGTGAAAGACAATTTTTCTCCACTACCAGCAGAATGCTGTGAAAAAAAAAATTAATCAGCGCTACCAGGATTCGGTGGGAAAAAATTTTTCACCGCTAAAATAGCAAATTTTACAAATATTCACCGTTAAATTCAACGTTTATTTTAAATTCACAGGAAATATCATTGAAGTTAGTGACAGATCGCGCTGTGGAATAAGAAGTTGTTGACATGTAGGTAAGAGGTTCGAACCAGAGTACGGCAGTTTCTTTTTTGTAAGAAATAAGAAATTCGGTGAAGGCGGTGAAAGTAAAAATTTCACCTCTAAAAATCCCAAACTTTACAAAAATTCACCGCTTTTATCGCATTCAACGCTAAAAGTGCGAGCACTTTGCTGTGAAAAAAGTTTTTTCACCACTATTCACCGCTAACCTTACATTTTTTTACCAATCCTGGACCCGGGTGTAAAATAATAGCCTTGTCATTTGTAAGATAAAAATTCTATTTGGATGTTCTCAGTGTCTGCCCCTTGGTGTGTTTTTAACACCCATCCCAACAGTTTTTGTTTTGTTATATAATAAGTTACTATGTACAAGATAGCACGTGCGCCTGGAAAGCGTAAAAAAATGAATGCTCACTAATCTGGAGGAGGGGGCGATGCAGATTAGATCCGATTTTTTAAAAAAAATTGTTGAATTAAAAGAACATCAATTTGTCAATATATTCAGTACAAGAGAGAGAGAGAGAGAGAGAGATAGAACTCCTAATCCTGGACCCGGGTGTAAAATAATAGCCTTGTAATTTGTAAGATAAAAATTCTATTTGGATGTTCTCAGTGTCTGCCCCTTGGTGTGTTTTTAACACCCATCCCAACAGTTTTTGTTTTGTTATATAATAAGTTACTATGTACAAGATAGCACGTGCGCCTGGAAAGCGTAAAAAATGAATGCTCACTAATTTGGAGGAGGGGGCGAAGCAGATTAGATCCGATTTTTTTAAAAAAAATTGTTGAATTAAAAGAACATGAATTTGTCAATATATTCAGTACAAGAGAGAGAGATAGAACTTCTCCATCGTAGATATCACGTTTGAGAAAAATCTCAATGTTGAAAATATTTTTAAAAATATTGAGCTGTTTAGTCTTTTAATGCAAACAATAAGATAAGGAATTCCCGGGTGAAGGATTTTACTGAAAAATTAAGAGTGTAGAAAGTGTTAATGAATATCACAAAATGACCTACCGTACAC